>NC_080571.1:57250547-57568811 GCF_030247185.1 Malaya genurostris
CTTACTAGTCTTGTTTCTCATACTGGATTTACCGTTGATCACAATGTTGGCATTCTCGAACTCAACGTCACATGGCGACGGTGGGCCCAAGGCCCACGAATCGTCCGGATCGGTGGAGGTTTCGAGCGTTAGGTCGCCCAGGACCACGAAACCCGACTCGCCGGGCTGGAAAAAAAGGAAAAGAACAATACATTCATTAGATTTCTGATATTGTTTTTTTTTGGAAAATGACAATCGATGATCGTGCCAAAAAAGCTGATAAATGAAAAAGCAGAAATGAAAATTTGAGAACAAATAACTTAGATATGGGACTCGCAACTTTATCCAAACCGGGAAAATCGTTTTACCGATTTAACCTCACAAGAATCTATCTTAGGTGCGGGGATAAGCAACGCATAACTTCTCAAATTTGCAGAAATAACTTCACCAGTCCAAAAAATCACAATTTTAAAGGGCACATACTATAATAACAATTTGCATAAAAAAGACTTTGGTACTAAGGTATGTACGGAGGATATGCTTTGCAATAAAAAAAACGCATAAAACGAAACATAAAAATAGGATTTCAATGCATTCTGGATGTAATCATAGAGCAACCCAATTGTACAGAACTTCGGACATGTTCAGACTTTGCACGACCGATGCGTGGTTCAATTCTCAGGATGACACAGGTATCATTATTTCACATGGGAATACTTAAACTAGTTTGTCTGATATGTGCAAGTATTACATCGATAGTCTTACTTCCATGATTATTTAATCTTCTACCGCTTGGGAACTTCAGCTAATGATCTCGTCTGATGTGTAATAGTAGCAGTTACAATTGGGACCTCAACAGAATATTGGACTCAAATCGAATCCTATTTCATTGAGTGATTTATTTTTACTTCGGTTCGTTATGACAAAAAAAAATCGTTTTGATCTTAGTTTAAATTTTAATCCGAATTCAATTTGATTTTAAACGATTGCGTTTCTATTCAAGGAAGTGGGGCGGCGATTTAAGACAGTTTTCTAAATAAGTTTTTAACATTACTTTTGGGGTTCTGTCACCGAAACCCCTTGGTGTCGATACCAGCGAATAAATGGCAACCCGGCTTAACGATTATACAAATGTCATACTGCAAGCTCGAAACGGGAAATAAAGAAACTGGTAGGCGAAAAAGAAGAGAAAAAGTGATAGTATAATGAGCAAGACGTGCTCGTGTGAAATTTCGTGTTAATTTCTTTCGGATTAAGTGATTTGAGCTTCATACATAATACTCTTGATTTAACTGAACTGAACCGTAATCGAAGGTATTATTATTATTATTATTATTATCATTATTATAATTATTATCAGTAACTAATTGGCTAAACATTGATCATATATGCATTTAGAATCTAACGTGCTAAAACTTAACCTAATAGTACGGAGCGACTGAACGTTCAGTAGTACGGTTGAATTTGATCGGGATTTTTGAGCAGGCAGGTTACGACAAGCTAAGGATTCAAATGGACGAAAGACGTGTATATGCACTAAAACGTAATGAAATAATTGTAAAATTTAAACTAAACATGCATTAATTCTAAGTTATATATATACATGCAGGAATTTAAAGCGGCTAAACTTCGAACGAATAAACGTCGCTACGAATTTGGAAATCATCAACGGTCTTTCTTGTTACCGCGAGACGCAAGTAACAAATCTTTAAATTCGTTTTATTCGAATCAGGAAGGATGTCTGATCCAGGACCTGCTATAGACGCCATTGAAGTTGAAGGTAAGAGCTCTGCTAATAAAGCATTAAGCGCGAAAGAAACCCCCCTTCTCGACAATCGCAAAGATAATTATATCAAAGCCAATGGCAATAGTAAAGTACTCCCTGTCAAAGGTAAATCGGCGCGAACACGCGGCTCTCGTAGAGTAGTAACTGAAACGATTGGTTACAATTGTCAAACGTGTGAATCGGTTGATACTAATCAAATGGTACAGTGCGATGCCTGCGATGGTTGGCATCATTTCGATTGCGTGGGTGTCGATGATCGAGTTGAGGATAGATCGTGGCGGTGTTTGAAGTGCGTTACGGTTGTGAAGAAACGAGTATCCAAGCGATCGAAGGCGGAAAAAGTGGATAAAAAGGCTTCAACTTCCGTGAAGGGAGATACAGCGGTAGATGGATTCACGAAGAAGCAACCAGATGCCGTGAAACAGTACAAACAACAGGAGGAGAGTAATCAACAGTCTAAGTCTCCAGAGTCGATATCCGTGATGTCGTATACGTCTAGAAAATCTACTAGACTTCAACTAGAGTTACAGCTGCGAAAACTAGATGCAGAGAAGTCGCTACTGGAAGAGAAAAAGAAGCTGACTGACAAAAAATACAGCGTTCTACAAGAGTTAGCGGAACTTGAAGATGAAGATGGTAAAACCGACTCAGTAGATGGTGTTTCCAAGGTGGAGGATTGGCTACGCGACGGAGTAGATAATAATACAGACGAGACGGCGGATTCAAACGAGGACTATCTTAGGACTGATATGGAAGATGATACCGACGAGAAAGAGCAACAAGATCCACCATCCAGTGACAAGGATTTTGAGCCAACGCAACGTTCGACTCCTAAAACTGTCCCACGAAGGCAGGAGAAGAAAATTAGTATCCGTGGTAATCAACTGAATTTCAGCCTGACTCGAAACCAGCTCGCGGCCCGCCAAGTTGTTGCCAGAGATCTGCCCATATTCTCCGGAAATCCAGAAGAGTGGCCAATTTTCTTTTCCACTTTTGAGAGTACAACGCAAATGTGCGGGTACACCAACGATGAAAATATGATTCGTCTAAGAAGCTGTCTAAAGGGAGATGCATTCGCCGCAGTAAAGAGCTTTCTACTTCATCCGTCGACAGTGAATAGAGCAATGGGTGCACTTAAATTGAGATTTGGCCAGCCAAGGTTTGTCGTTCATTCGTTAAAAGAGAAAATTTTGGCAATGCCCCCGATAAAACCGGACTCACTGAATAAAATGATTGATTTTGCTCTGTCGGTACAAAACCTTGAAGCTACAATCGATGCGTGTGGCCAAAGCGAGCTTAAGCGAGATTCATCCCTGATAAACGACCTGATTGGCAAACTTCCAGTCACGATGAAGCTAGAATGGGCCAGGCATACTAGATGCTTGCGAAAAATTACGTTAGCAGGTTTCAGTAAATGGATTTATGACATGGCTGAGGATGCTTGTTTGGTAGCTGAACCAGTTAGGAATCAGGAAACGACCCAATATCCCGATTCTCGCAAAAAGCCAAAGGCTTTCTTGAATGCCCATATCGACCAGCAGAATTGGAAGAAAGAAGGCCAACAAGCATCCGGTGCTTCCAAGCAAAAAACGCCTGTGTACCAGTGTATAGTATGCAAAGGAGTTTGCGCTTCATTCGCAAAGTGTAAAAGGTTTCTGGATTTGTCATATGACGGAAGATGGGCAGCCATCCGAGAGGCTAGAGTCTGCCGGAAATGTTTGAAGCAGCACAACGGAGGATGTGAATCAAAGGAATGTGGAGTAAATGGATGTACCTACAAGCATCATCCCTTGCTACACAAAGAGCTGAATGCAGATACGTCACCGATTACTAAACCGAAGCGTGAAGAGCAGTCGTGTAACGCCCATCAGACTTGTTCAAGCTCTATTTTGTTCCGGTACATTCCGGTCGTGATTTACGGTAATGGAACTGTGATGCATTGCTATGCCTTTCTGGACGATGGATCCTCGAAGACTTTTATGGATGAGGAGCTGGCGAAGGAGTTAAATCTCTCTGGTGAACGCCGCCCATTATGCCTCAAATGGACCGGAGGCATGCACCGTTCGGAAGATGATTCACACAGCGTTAAATTCCAAATCTCTGGTTTGAGAGGAAAACGATTCCTTTTTGAGGACGTTCGGACAGTGAAAGAACTTCAATTGCCGTATCAAACGCTCAACCTGGAACAGTTACAGACCGAATACAATTATTTGAAAAGAGTTCCAGTGCAATCTTATCGAGATGTTCGGCCACGTCTTCTAATAGGTGTTCAACACGCGAATGCTACACTTGTACGGAAAAGTCGTGAAGGCAAACCAGGTGATCCGATAGCTGTTAAAACTAATCTCGGATGGACAATCTACGGAGGGGTTCCAAGTGATCAGCCTATGAACATGGTTCACTATACGTATCATGTTTCCTGCTGTGAAAATGAGACCGAACAGATTACTGACATGGATATGAACCATGCCATGAAGGAGTATTTCTCATTGGAAAGTCTTGGCATCATGTCACCGGCTAAGCAGATTCGTTCCCTCGAAGATGATCGTGCGTTAAGCCTCTTGCGAGAGCGCACTCATTTCAACGGAGACAGGTATGAAACAGGACTGCTCTGGAAGCACGATAATGTGAGATTACCTGACAATAAAGCAATGGCGCAAAAACGTTTCAACCATCTTGAACGGCGATTGGCCAAGGATCCTGATCTGGCACGGTTAGTTAAAGAGAAACTTATAGACTACATTGCCAAAGGCTATGTACGTAAGCTGACCACCGACGAACTGGCAGAAACTCACGAACGCACCTGGTATTTACCGTTCTTTCCGGTAACAAACCCGAATAAGCCGGGGAAGATCAGACTCGTCTGGGATGCAGCAGCTACGACATGTGAAATATCGCTGAATTCTGCTTAGCTCACTGGTCCAGATCTGCTTACACCGTTGGTACACGTTCTCTACAATTTTCGAGCGAGACGCTTCGCGATATGCGGAGACATACGCGAAATGTTCCACCAGGTAGCTATGAGCAAAGAAGATCAACATAGTCAGCGTTTTTTCCTGCGGGATGAAGTGGAACTTGAGGAACCCAGTACGTTTGTTATGCAGGTTATGACCTTCGGTGCTTCCTGTTCTCCAGCAACCGCGCAATTCGTAAAAAACATGAATGCAGAACGATTTTGTAATCAGTATCCTGCTGCTGCGAGAGCAATCATACGTTGCACGTACGTCGACGATATGCTGAGTAGTACTGAAACGGAACAGGAAGCAATCGAGCTGGCAAGGTCTGTCTGGTTTGTTCACAAAAGCGGTGGATTTGAAATTCGGAATTGGATGTCTAACTCGCCAGCAGTTCTAAATGCACTTTGTGGCGATCAAGCTACTGAGAAAAGCCTCGAGCTATCGTCAGCCTTAGCGACTGAGAAAGTGCTTGGCATGTGGTGGTGCACGAAGTCTGACTGTTTCACCTATAAGTTGAATTGGACGAGGTTTGGAAAAGATCTGTTGGGCGGCAAGTGTTTTCCCACGAAGCGCGAAGTATTGCGCATCATGATGTCCATCTACGATCCATTGGGCCTAATTTCTCATTACCTCATGTACCTAAAGGTATTATATCAAGAAATCTGGCGCACAGGCGTTGGATGGGACGAGAAGATTGATCAAAGGTGCTTTGATAAATGGCAGTCGTGGCTGAAACTTCTACCTGACATCGAGCATTTGGAAATACCGCGATGCTATAGGCGCAAAATATCAATAGATAAACAAACAGCAATACAACTACACACCTTCGTTGATGCCAGCGGAAATGGCATGGCAGCCGTGGCGTATCTACGTTTCGAGAATACCGACACAGTGGAATGTTCGTTAGTTACCGCAAAGACCCGTGTAGCTCCACTCAAATATACCACCATTCCTAGATTGGAGCTGCAAGCAGCGCTCATTGATGCCAGATTGGCGAATTCTGTCATACAAGGACTAGATTTCAAAGTATCTCGATGCGCCTTCTGGACAGATTCAAGAAACGCTCTATCTTGGATATGCGCAGATCACCGTAAGTACAGCCAATTTGTGGCTGCTCGCGTTAGTGAGATTTTAGATCTGACGAACGCATCGGATTGGAAATGGGTTTCTACTAGATGGAACGTAGCAGATGACGGAACCAAGTGGCAACGACGTCCTTCCTTTGTTAATCAGAGTAGATGGTTTCAAGGTCCCGAATTTCTTTGGCGACGACAAGACGAATGGCCCGCTACACCCGCTGAAACTGCCGAAACTTCCGAAGAGTTACGAGTCAACATACACATTCACTACACATCAATAAAAGTGGAGTTTCCAGTGAACAATTTCCGCGATTGGAAGCGACTGACTCGCACAACTGCATATATCTTCCGCTTCCTTCGTAACGCTCAACCGAACAAATATACTAGACTTAGCAACGGCTTAACAAGCGATGAAATTCGTGGAGCAGAAACATTTCATATTCGCGCTGCACAGCAGGCTAAGTTTCCTGAAGAGTACTCCACACTTCGTCAGAAAGGTAAAGACGCATCGCTTCTTAAACGAAGCATCTTATTCAAATTGTCCCCCTATATCGACGAAAAAGGGCTACTACGTATGGCAGGGAGAATAGGGGCATGCGAATATGTTTCACCAGACACGATCAATCCTATCATCCTTCCTCGCGACCACCCGGTAACACATCTAATCATACGGAGCTATCACGACAAATTTCACCATCACAATCATGAATCGGTTATCAACGAAATTCGTCAAAGGTTTTGCGTTAGTCGACTGCGCCGAGTGTACGCCAAAGTTAGACGTGATTGTCAGCACTGTAATTTGAAAGATGCTCGTCCCCGTCCTCCAGCAATGGCAGATCTTCCTCCGTGCAGACTTGCCGCGTTCGTTCGACCGTTTACTCACACCGGAATAGACTATTTTGGTCCAATGGAAGTGTCTATTGGTAGAAGAGTCGAGAAGAGGTGGGGGGTTCTCTTAACATGTCTCACTATACGCGCCGTCCATATTGAATTAGCTAGCTCTTTAACCACTAACTCATGCATAATGGCCATAAGAAATTTCATAGCTCGTCGTGGAACTCCAGCTGTATTTTACAGTGATAGAGGTACCAACTTCATCGGCTCCGAGCGGGAGCTTAAGCAATCGTTGGAGGCCATTGACAAAAATAAAATGGCACAGGAGTTTGTTAGTTCTAGTACCGTATGGAGTTTTAATCCACCAGCCACGCCCCACATGGGGGGGAGCTGGGAGAGGCTCGTCCAGTCTGTTAAACGCACCTTATCGGAAATAAAACTGTCTACAAGACCGACAGACGAGGAGCTTAAGAACGCGCTGATGGAGGTTGAGGCAATCCTCAACGCGCGACCACTCACGCACGTGGCAATCGAAGATGAGGCGGCACCTGCACTTACCCCAAATCACTGGTTATTGGGATCGTCTGATGGATCAAAACCGTGGTCTCTGCTGGACAGTAATTCAATCGCACTGCGACGTGGCTGGCATCTATCCCAAGTATTTGCAAATCACTTCTGGAAGAGATGGCTCAGGGAGTACTTACCGGAGATAACGAGGCGCAGCAAGTGGCACCGAAAGGTTCCACCGATTAAAGAGGGTGACATAGTGCTGATCGTGGATCCGGAGAGTCCAAGAAATTGTTGGCCCAAGGGGCGCGTTATTGGCACAGTAAATAGAGATGGGCAGGTACGCAAGGTGACGATACGAACAGCTAAAGGTGTCTACGAGAGAGCAGCTGTAAACGTCGCGGTAATTGACGTCAGTGGTTCCCAACGTGAAGCACCTAAGAAGGAGTTAGCAGACTCAGTGGTGGAGTCAGCGAACTGGGGGGGAGTGTCACCGAAACCCCTTGGTGTCGATACCAGCGAATAAATGGCAACCCGGCTTAACGATTATACAAATGTCATACTGCAAGCTCGAAACGGGAAATAAAGAAACTGGTAGGCGAAAAAGAAGAGAAAAAGTGATAGTATAATGAGCAAGACGTGCTCGTGTGAAATTTCGTGTTAATTTCTTTCGGATTAAGTGATTTGAGCTTCATACATAATACTCTTGATTTAACTGAACTGAACCGTAATCGAAGGTATTATTATTATTATTATTATTATCATTATTATAATTATTATCAGTAACTAATTGGCTAAACATTGATCATATATGCATTTAGAATCTAACGTGCTAAAACTTAACCTAATAGTACGGAGCGACTGAACGTTCAGTAGTACGGTTGAATTTGATCGGGATTTTTGAGCAGGCAGGTTACGACAAGCTAAGGATTCAAAAGGACGAAAGACGTGTATATGCACTAAAACGTAATGAAATAATTGTAAAATTTAAACTAAACATGCATTAATTCTAAGTTATATATATACATGCAGGAATTTAAAGCGGCTAAACTTCGAACGAATAAACGTCGCTACGAATTTGGAAATCATCAACGGTCTTTCTTGTTACCGCGAGACGCAAGTAACAGGGCCGTTAGTATCTTTGAAATCCTGAAGAGGGATATTTTGTTACGTTTGAATTCCAGGAAGTAGGGTGCAATTCCAAGTCATTTGTAAGTTTGAGCCTTGACCTAGACGAAATCATCACATAAATATAATCGTAACACAAGTCGTACAATCGCTCATATATTTCAATATTTCATACATATCAATATTTGAGTGAAAGAAACTAGCAAATGTTGTACGAGATTCCTTCCCGCCTTTCAAAACGGTCCAATTGTGGAATTCTCTACGATATTAAACACTGTTCGAAACAGATTTTTTTAAAAGAAATATTTATTCAGGCTTATTTGCGTACAAGCTTTACGTGGCCGAATTAGCCGATTTTTTAAATAAAGAATTTTTTGAAGTGGATCTCGTTTTCACTCTTTTTCTAGGAGGAGAAGAGCTTCCATTTCCCTCTTGCGAGGGTTGAGGGGCACTTTGTTCGTGGCTCGTCTCGTCATCCATTGCCTCATCGGTTGTATTGTTGTTGGTGTCCGTCTTCGTTTCATTTTCCTTGTTGTTCGTAGTCTTGAGCTCGTTGCAAGTTGCTTTAGATGCGCCTTGTTGTACATTGGTTGCAGTTGCTGGTTGGTTTGATGGTGAAACATGAGTACTGCGCTTACTAGTTTTCGTTGTTGGACGGTTGACCTTGTCTTTGGTTGAAGATGTCTTTTTCGCAGTTTCAGTGCAAGGTTTATTGTAGTATACAGGTTGTTCACAAAACTGACATGTAACCAGCAGATTTTCATAGGTAATCAACGTTTTACACGGACGTGTACCCCCTTGACCACAAATCATGTAAGATGGAATTGCCTTACGTAGTTGCATACGCACAATTCGCACGCCATTCCGGATGCCGGGGAAAAAATTCCGCCATACTTCCCTTTCGATGGAAAGGATTTCACCGTACTGCGACATATTCTCCCGAACGAACTTATCGGTGGCCTGCGGGGGAAGGTCATGCACGCGTACTTCTATGGCATTGTCCACCATGTGCACAGGGATTTTGTATTTAATGTTGTCACACTCAACGCTGTGCACCTCGTTGTTAACCAAAGCGAATGCAAGTGCATTGCTTTAACGTTTAAACATAATGTACACACAGTTAGACGCCTTGTTGAATTGAATCTCACTTACATCATTAGCGTCTAGATGCAATCGTTCTTTAAGTAAGATTTCAATTTCATTTGCTGCTGGTCTAACTTTGCAACGCTTGAAATCTATACAAATTGAATTCGGTATTGTAGGTCAAGTTTCAGGCTTAATTAAATCGTATTTGACCATTCCGTACACACTATTATTCACTGGCGTATTGTCTTTGTTTCTGTTGTTTCGACCGTAAACGATTTTTGACTGTATCGGGTGAGATGCGAGCACGAACTGAGGAACAGATTTCTCGAACGCGATACAGTCAAATGCTAGCTTATTTGCGCTCTTTAAGTGCGAATTTCACACAGCGGAAAGTGCACAAAGCTAATCAAATTATTCTAGATTTGCACTAAGCTGATGATATTACCCGTTGATTTGAAAAGAAGTCATCTTATTAGTTCTTCAGATAACATTTAGAGTCATTAAAACGGTTGATTTTGTACCCCATCGTTGTCCACTTTAAGTTTTCTTTTCCTCCAATTCCAGCAGTTGGATGACGCAATCGCTCGAACTGCTCACAATGCCGATTGATTCAATACTAACAGTTCGGCTGAAAAGTTCGTATCGTTTAATAGAAGCACACATTTTTTTGCCAAAATTCGTTTTTATTATTCAACATAATTGCCATCAGAGGCGATACAGCGATTATAGCGATCTTCCAACTTTTCGATACCATTTTTGTAGTACGATTTGTCCTTTGCCTCAAAATAGGCCTCAGTTTCAACGATTACCTCTTCATTGCTTCTAAATTTTTTACCAGCGAGCATTCTCTTGAGGTCTGAGAACAGGAAAAAGTCACTGGGGGCCAAATCTGGAGAATACGGTGGATGAGGGAGCAATTCGAAGCCCGATTCGTTCAATTTCAGCATGGTTTTTCGTTGTTGTTTTTGATCGATTGTGAGCTCACGCGGCACCCATTTTGCACAAAGCTTTCTCATATCCAAATATTCGTGAATAATATGTCCAACACGTTCCTTTGATATCTTTAGGGTGTCAGCTATCTCGATAAACTTCATTTTACGGTCATTGAAAATCATTTTGTGGATTTTTTTCACGTTTTCATCGGTAACAGCCTCTTTTGGACGTCCACTGCGTTCATCGTCTTCGGTGCTCATATGACCAGTACGAAATTTTGCAAACCACTTACGAATTGTTGCTTCGCCCGGTGCAGAGTCTGGATAACACTCATCAAGCCATTTTTTGGTATCGGCGGCACTTTTTTTCATCAAAAAGTAGTGTTTCATCAACACACGAAATTCCTTTTTTTCCATTTTTTTCACAATAACAAAAGTAGCCTCACTCAAAATGCAATATCTCACAAACTAATAATCAGACAGCTGTCAAATTTATACACGTATCTTTTGAAGGTTGGTACTAACTGAAAATGGTATGGATTTAATTGTAGTGGCGCCCTCTCATAGAAACGATACGAACTTTTCAGCCGATCTGTTAAACCAATTTTGGTTAAGAACTTTCTTTCTACGTGATTTCCTTTGTGGCTTTCTCATAAATGAGCGGTCCTAATGACCACAAAAATAGCAACATATAGAATTTTGATTTCGATTATTTCATTTAGGATTTTTTTTGTTTCATTGAAAGAAACTATCAAAATGCTGTACGGCGTTCATTTCTGGCATTCAGAAGAGCCAAATTGTCTACGATATTAAACACTGCTTGGAACATATTTCTCGAACGCGTTGCTGCCAAATGCTAGTTTATTTGCGCTCGTCTGGTGCGAATTTCACACAGCGAAAGGTGCAAAAAACTTATCAAATTATTCTAGATTTGCACTAAACCGATGATTCTTACCGTTGGTTTGAGAAGAAGTAACCTCAATAGTTCTTTGGATAATATTTGGAGCCATTAGAACGGCTGATTTTGTATAATGTTCCCCATCGTTGTCCACTTTTCGTTTTCTTTTTCTACAATGCAAACGACCAACAGCTGGATGAGTCAATCGCTCCTGTTTGAAGTCAAACTCACACTGCGAACGTCCAACAGCAAATATGCTCACAGAAGAACTAGTTGTTTTTTTTCTGTTTTTAGACTTTAGGAACGGAGCCTAATATTTGTCATAGGCTGAAGCACCAGTTGAATAACGTCGGGTGTAGTTCCGCTATCCAGACATATATGGCAGCCTGCGCACTCGATGTGTCTCCGTTCAGGTCTATCTACAGGTTCGGTTGATTTTGATGTTTCGTGTTTGGACTTATTTTTTGCAATATTTAAACAGTGTTTACGTAATTAAACCTGACATTAACAACAATCTTACACCTTCTTCCATTCCTTTCGTGAAAGAATTAGAGAAAATACAGAAACAGAGAAAAATTTATAGAGAAATTAAATCTGGAGTAATTTTGTTACATTTTCGTATTGTGAAATACTGAAAATGCACCGAGACGAGCATAGTTAAGAAAGATGTACTCCTAGGTCAAAACTTTTTTCTCTTAATGAGCGGTGTCTTGCAACATATGGAAGGTTGACAGGGAAAATTTGCAAATGGTGTTTTAGTTTTGTAAATCGACTTCAATTTCGAAAATCTTTTTTTTTTCAGTATAGAGTTGGAATAGACGAATTCCGCACCAAATTGTGTTCGGATTTGACAGCACCGTCCCAGATTCAAATGAGAACGTACTCGACACATAAACTTTATCACAAAAACCCACTTTGCTTACTTTGTGTATCCATGTGTATTGATCTAGACAGTCTTTTAAATAGAACTGAACTTCTTTTTTCACCATTTTTTTTTGCAAAAATACATCATCGAAAAATGACAAATCATACAAAAATTTTTTGTGCTGGTGAAATTCACAAAATTAGTTACAGTTTTGCATAAAAATACTGAAAAATTGCTTAGGTACTCAAAAACCTACACTGAAAAATATTGATTTTAAAAATTTGAAGTCCAATTACAAAAAAAAACATCATTCTTTATTTGAATGAAATTGTCTTAACATAGATAATGACAGGGTGGCAAGTGAACTGCCGATTTCAATTTCCCGTTTTTTGGGGACTTTCCCGATTTGCGAGATAAAAATTCCTGGTTTTTGGAATAAGCTAGTTAGTTTTTTTAAATATTCTTTCATTTCAAGATTTGAACAAATATGCCATAGGCCCGCTAGTTGAGGATTGAATCTCAAGGATCCGCTGGTACTTAGCCAGTTTTATTTCCAAATAGCCCAATTAATTTATCTTCTATGAGAAACCCTTCTAGAAAAGATCTAGTTCTAGAAGATCAAAGTCACAATTGAAGTGAACTGACTTTGATTCAGATCATCTACCAATAACATTTAGGATTTCATATTAAGCAATGATTAATTCATTTAGTTATATATTCTACCACCATAGAACGGCTAGGATACAGATCTCATATACAATGCAATGGAATTGTTTTGGAAAGTATGGATACTACTATACATTTTTCAAATCATTACATTATTGAAGTTAGGAGCAATAGCTCAAACTAAATGCCATTCTTCTTCATGTACATCAATATCAACGTTCTCGTGATTTTACTATGGAATAGTTGAGGACCTTTAAAAGAAAATTAAACATAGAGAAAATCAAACCATATTCTACATCTTTGTATGATTCTACTGGTCCTCAGAAACTAGTTTCAGCTCTTAAAGAAGGAAATCAAACACTCCCTGCAAACGGTGGATAAGATCAAAGTCGACAACTTTTCCAATTTTGTGAGTCCTATTGAAAACTCACACAAATATGAGCATAACACAAGTATTGTCTCAAAACGATCATCATTGGTAAACTTAAAATCATTAATTTTTGAAAGATTTAATTAAAAAAATTCCAATGTTAGCTTGAGATTTTGTGTTGAATGCTTATTCTAAAACTTAATAAATCCAACAGAAGTATCAAAATAATGCTTATTTTGCTGTTCTTGATAACAGCTAAGAAAGTTGTGATACTTTCTGATTTATCTAAAACTGCTGTTAAACACTCTTTGGACGAGACATGAGGCCTTGACCCAATATCCAATGGATTGTTCAACATAGAACATGTATGCGGCAACAAGTTGTTTCAACACTTGACTGAAGATTTCGCTCAAACGCAAAATTGGGTATTGTCTCCTACTTCTCACTTTCTGGTTTTTCACTAAAATTCCCGATTTTTTACCGGTTTTCCTGGTGAAACCAAATACCCCACTTTCTCGCGATTTTCCCGGTCACTTGTCACCCTGTGCGAGTGTTTTGTTAGAAAATAACCAAAAAAAATTGATTTACGATTTATCGGTACCCAGTTATCAATTTCGGAAGTACCGGAAATGGTGATCAAAAACAGTTGAATGAATATCTTCGAAAAGTGGAAGGCAGTTTCACGAATTGGAAAATGAATAGAAAAAGTTAAATTAAAATAAAAGCATGGAAATGATTTTAGTTTGTGTATCAAAACCCACATTTGACGCTGCATTAAAAAAAAAGAAAAATCAATAACGATTTGTTTGGTCTTTTTAAAAGGTAGAGCCGTCTTGAGTTAGCTTTAAATTTGAACAGTATTTAACGAGGAAAACAAAAATAACACAACTGTAGCTAGCTCCTAACCGGAGAAATTGTTTTGCCAATTAAACTAGTTCTTCTCTAACCACTTGTGCAGTTGTTTATTCGTTTTCATTAGTTGGTTTCAAAATGCGTGGACTTTCAGCAGAACAACGTCGAAAAATTGTGTACAAATGGTGCACAGAACGCGGACTGTCACTGAGAAAGATAGCAAAAATGGAAGGAGTAAGTGAAAAAGCCGTGCGAAATGTCATCAGGAAGTTCGGTGAGGATAACACCTTTGAGGATAAACCGAAAACGGCTCGAAAAAAAGGTCCTGCTAACCCTCAGTTGGATAAACGTATACTGAAGGCGTTCGAGCAAAAGAAGGAGGTTTCAGTTTGGGATGTGGCCAAAAAAGTGGGCACTTCGAAGTCAAATGTTTTTCGTGCTAAAGAACGCTTGAATCTTCGAACCTATAAGAAGCAGAAACAACCAAAACGTAGTCCGAAACAAGAAGCATCGATCAGGCCGAGGGTTCGAAAGCTGTACAATACGATTCTTGCTGGAAATTTGAGCTGCATAATTATGGACGACGAAACCTGCGTGAAACTCGATTACAAATCCTTGCCAAATCCACAATATTATACGGTGCGAGAAGGGCAAGTGTTAAACCAGTCCGAGACATCGATTGAAGTCGAAAAATTTGATAAGAAAGCTATGGTCTGGCAAGCTATTTGTAGCTGCGGTAAGATTTCGAGACCCTTCATCATCACTGCTTCAATGAACAGCGAAATATACATCACGGAATGTTTACCAAAACGACTTCTACCAATGATTCGAAGCCACCTGTTGTCTTCTGGCCAGATCTTGCTTCTTGCCACTACTCGAAATCAACGGTAGAATGGTATACTACCAAAAATGTCACTTTCGTCCCAAAAGACATGAATCCACCAAATTGCCCACAACTTCGACCAATTGAGGAGTTTTGGGCATTGACGAAGGCACATTTTAGGAAACATGTCTCGGCAACCGAAACCATTCAACAGTTCGAAAAAGATTGGAAAAAGTGTCAAAACTTGTCACCAAGAAGTCTGTACGGAATTTAATGAATAACGTTCGCAAGAAGGTGCGCCAGCTAGTCTACAATGGCTAAGTAGCAAATTTTGAGAATAATATTCTGTTGTTGTAGTCTAATATTATCAGTATATCGAATAAAATTTGAATATCTAACACTTGTGAATTATTTACAGCGAAATCAAAGTGCGTCCATACTTTCTGGAACAGTCTTTTGATACTGATCAAATTTAAAGAATTTATAGTTTCTTGAACTACACATGGAAATACCGAAAATTAGCGAAAAAAATACTTGGAGATTTTCCTATCCGAGGAGGTGAAAATTGAACTACATTAAAGTTTGAATTACGCAAAAGGTGCGAACCGCGGACGAGTATAGCGTGATGGGTAAGTCAATGCCCTTTCACGCAGCCCACTTTGGTTCGATTCCCATCTCCGCACATAGGATCAGAAAATTTTTCTGGCCCGAAGAGGCGAATGACCTTAAGGTTAAAATCTCTATAATCGAAACAAAATAAAAGGCGCGAACCGGATATAAACCCGTTTGTCTTCGGAAAGCTGAAAAAACACGTATCTAAAAGTCGCATTAAAAATTTCGCAATTTTAAAGATCTTTTTAATACAGAACTAAATACTTCGTAAATCCACATGAATCCACAATGAAATACTCTAGAAAAAAACAACATAGAACAAATCATAACAGACTTCAGTGCTAAAGCATTTTAATTTTACAACTATTGAGAACGCAGTCAACTTTTTTCTCAGTGCATATTGTTTGAGAGTACCAAATCAATTTCCTACAACTTTTTCGTGAAAACCGTTTTGTTGACAATGAACCGTTTCCGAGCTACAACGAAATAAAGAAAGTGCATGCAAAAAACAAATTCCAAATAGTCATAAATAAATCATTAGTCAAGTTGGTCTCCCAATTCAAGCAAAAAAATAATGGTTTGCCATACTGGAGATGTATGCAAAGCTTCATCAAAATCGGAGAAGTTCGATCACGATTTACCTCCTTTCTGGCTGTTAATTTATGGATTTGCTCGAGTACAGAAATTTCTCTGTTTTCGTGGAACAGACTGTACATTAAAGCATGATTTGTTAGTCCCAGCGGGGCTGAAGACAGTACCGTTAAGGGCTGAGGACAGTACCGTAAAGTGATAGGTTTTTTGCTATTTTCCCGTTTCAAATCAAATTTTCTTGGAAACGGGGCAGAAAATGAAAAACCCACCTGACAATGTCTTCGAAATTTAGTTGAGAATATTCTGTGCAATTTTCAGAATGATTCATTAAGTTTAGCGGTCGTGTTGTATTTTTTTCTGACTGAAGAACTGCTGAAAATTGGAACGCTCGGAAATGCATACCTCTAATTGTTCATCGAATATCTCGGCTTTGAAGGCTCGTATCATAAATCTACCGTGACAAAGGCTAGATAATTTAGTTTAGATGCGATTAGTACATAAAAACATATATGTTATCGCGATAAAAATAAAGTCCTGTATTTTTCTGTGAAACAAAGTCAGTTTCAATGCATCCGCCATTTTTTTCGCTTTGGTTTCCTGATAGCATTCTGCAAAAGGAGAGAGAAATAAAATTGGCTCGACAAGGCTGTCAAGCACATAGACGTTTCATTGTATATAAACACATTTTTTGTTTCGCATTCAATCTTTGTGAAAGTTGAATATTTTTTCATTGTTCATTGGAATCCATGTAATGTCCAACCCATACGATAGATTAATGTGATAAAACTTCTCATCAAAATAATAAAATGTATGCTGGCAACCCGGTACAGTTTGCTCATATACGAGAGATACCTTAACCCGGAGCACCGGTATAAACTCACTTAACAGTATCAATTTGTGAAGAAATCCATCCCACAAGCATGTTTGGTTAATTGACCTGTTTCAACCGAGTGCCGTACATGTACACTGTACGCAGTTCGAGGTCTAGAATGGTCATTTGAAAATTGGAAGCGTTTCCTAAATTTCGAATAAGTATTTTTTGTAGTAAAAAAAAATATTTGGAAACATGTAAAAGGAAGGGCAGTGTGGTAATGTCAAACACCGGTTTATGGACGATACTTGGGGGATTTTTTGAAAGGAGACAACTTTTTCCGTCATTCATAACTCTGAACAGCAAATGAGCTTAGATTCTGGAACTTTGAAACGCAATTTTTCGGTACATTAAATAAATTCAATTGGAATCGGCCCAGCCTACAAAATGCATCCTGGGACTTTCGCGTTCAAATAAAGAAACTTTTCGGAAGAGAGTAAAACATTGTAGATAAACAACAGCCACGAGGTGCACTCGAAAGAAAAGTGCATATGCACATGTGTGTGCTTTGCTGGCGAGCGGGTGCCGCAGCAGGGGACGCGGATAGAGCTTGTAATACTTTTTGATGGCTTGCATATCTGGTTGATTTTCGGTCGTAATAGCTTTTAACGATACGATTGCGTGATTCGTTGGGAGGCAGCAGCGGCACGGTTCGGTTGAGCGGACCGCGAGGTATAAGGGCTAACCAGCGGGGATGCAGCGGAATTAGTAGCCAGCAGACCCACATGGAATGGGGGTTATTGGGGGAAAATGGTTTCGAGTGTGCGAAAGCGAAAACAAAGAAATTTTCCTATCCAAAAACGAGCCCACTGCAGACGAAAACGCTGTTTGGATGGATGCTGTGCGGCGGCGAAATGGATGTCGATAGTTAGCACTGATTCCGTGGCGGTGCTAATGGATCCATATGAAGATATTAAAATGATGTTACGCTCGAATAAGATCTCCGGTGGTTTTATGTAACTGGCTCGTACACGGTGGAAAGTTTGTTCCTCGTTTATTGAAACACACCAGGGTTCATGCTGATGTCTGGGAGTTTTGGAGAAGTCACGCACGCCAACGTCGATATAAGTTTCCCAATAATATTATTTTTTCAAACGAAATCGTGAGATCACAAAGTAGCAGTGCTTATTTCACCAAGCTTCCGGGCGGTTGAAAGCGGCTGAGGTATGCTTTTTCAAGACTGACAAAACATTCGTTGGAGTTACTTTTTGCCGCCATGCCAAACTCAAGGATTCCAACTGTAGAATAACAGTCCGTATTCAGTGCAAATCCGAAGCCTTCGTCAGTCACCTTTTTATTTGAAAGTTGATTCCCAACCAGCAAAGACTGGAATCACCAACGAGACCAACTGGTTCTCCCGATTGCCAAGTTTGCTACGGACGTTGGTGAAACGTGCCCGGAGCAAATATTCCTACGTACGACACAGGCAGCTGTTGGCTGGTCGACTGGCTGGCAAAAGATAAGAACTCGAGTGGCCTTGCGCCTTTTTTTTTCTTTTTGCTCGGCTGCTACACACAGTTTGTCCTGCCGGGAGGTTCGACTGAAAGTGTTTACTTGTTTGACCAGAACTGTTTTTGTTTCTCCTCTGGTCTAGCTTTGTCGCGAGCACCAACCAAGTAATGAACAACTCTCCGAACCGTCGATTCGATTCTTCACAAACGCTAGGATGCCTGCGGGACAAAGAGAACACGCGGATTATGTCTTCCTGTTTGTACTGCTCGGGACGCAATCGCAGCTTTGAAGGATAGCGGCTTTTTTATTATTTATGCATGTATTTAATACTTTTTTTCTCTCTGCAAGCTGACTATCGTTCAGTTGAGTACAACAAAGAAACCAGTTTCAGACGATGAAGTTTTTTGTTGTACATTAGAGAGTGAACGGTTGCGGGCGATATTCTAGCTGCTCTGTGATGTCTGGCTGCAACTGGCGACTAAAGCAAACAGTCGAAAGCTTGCTGACTTTTCCACAACGATTTTCCGACGATACGAGAATGGAACAGGTCTAGTGAAGTGGCAAACTGTTTGTCTGCAAAGTTTTTGTTTGTCATGTCTGCGGTGTTTTTATTTATACTATGATTGACAAATTGTCATCGTTATCATGGTTTTTACTATATAAATACTAGACGGTCTGGTCGCTGGAAAATAATTCTACCAATGAACGAAGCCACTCAGAAGTGAATATCTCGAATTGTACTAACCCTAACAACATCAGTCCTTCTCCATGCCATCAGTAATTTATTATTGAATTTTTAACAGTATGGGATAGTTACAAGTAACTTAAAATCATTATTACGAGTTTTTGTCAACAATAAACAGCACCATCAGCCTCACATTTATTGAAAATGAACTTGAGCGAAATACGATCCGTAAAAAAATTTGATTATCATCCGTAACAAAACATAATTATCAATAATCATTCTGTTTGTTGCATTTTTGGACTCGTTAGCCCCACCTTTTGATTGTAAACGAGTGATGACATAATTTTTTAAAGAGTACCTTTTTAACATAGAAGAAACTCAACGATTTGATTCTTTTTAAGAAGCAAAAATATTTCCGCAAAAATATTTGAATTTTTTTTGTCGAAATAAATAAATCTATAACATAATTATCAACAATCATCCTGTTTGTTGTATTTTTGGATTGGCTAGCCCCGCCTTTTGATTGTAAACGAGTAAATAGTACCTTTTTAACAAAGAATAAATTTTTAAAGAGTACCTTTTTAACATAGAAGAAACTCAACGATTTGATTCTTTTTTAAGAAGCGAAATACGATCCGTAATAAAATTTGATTATCATCCGTAACAAAACATAATTATCAATAATCATTCTGTTTGTTGGATTATTGGACTCGTTAGCCCCGCCTTTTGATTGTAAACGAGTGATGACATAAATTTTTAAGAGTACCATTTTAACATAGAAGAAACTCAACGATTTGATTCTTTTTACGAAGCGAAAATCGATCCGCAAAAATATTTGAATTTTTTTTTTTCATCGAAATAAATGAATCTATAACATAATTATCAACAATCATCCTGTTTGTTGTATTTTTGGGCTCGCTAGCCCCGCCTTTTGATTGTAAACGAGCAACGACATAAATTTTTAAACAATACCGTTTTAACATAGAAGAAACTCAACGATTTGATTCCTTTTAAGAAGCGAAAATTGATCAGTAAAAATGTTTGAAATTTACTTTCATTGAAATGAATGAATCTATAACATAATTATCAATAATCATTCTGTTTGCGGTAGTAAACGAGTAAATAGTACCTTTTTAACAAAGAATAAATTTTTAAAGAGTACCTTTTTAATAGAAGAAACTCAACGATTTGATTCTTTTTAAGAAGCGAAATACGATCCGTAAAATCAGCCGTAAAAAACATAGTTATCAATAATCATTCTGTTTGTTGGATTTTTGGACTCGTTAAAGAGTACCTTTTTTACATGGAAGAAATTCAACGATTTGATTTCTTTTAAGATGCGAAAATTGAGCCATAAAAATATTTGAAATTTTTTTTCTTCGAAATGAATGAATCTATAGCATAATTATAAATAATCATTCTGTTTGTTGGATTTTTGGACTCGTTCGCCCCGCCTTTTGACTGTAAACGAGTGATGACATAATTTTTTAAAGAGTATCTTTTTAACATAGAAGAAACTCAACGATTTGATTCTTTTTAAGAAGCGAAAATCGATCCGCAAAAATATTCGAAATTTTTTTTCATCGAAATAAATGAATCTATAACATAATTATCAATAATCATTCTGTTTGCTATATTTTTGGACTTGTTAGCCCCGCCTATTGAATGATGATTAATAAATTTTTAAAGAGTACTTTTTTAACATGGACGAAGTTCAACAATTCTTTTATGAAGCGAAAATTGATCAGTAAAAATATTTGAAATTTACTCTCATTGAAATGAATGAATCTAGAACACTTTGGGCTCGTTAGCCCCGCCTTTTGATTGTAAACGAGAAATGACATAAATTTTGAAAGAGTACCTTTTTAACATAGAAGAAACGGTGATCGATATTAGAAAGTGTGAGGAAAGCGTATCACAGGGGTGGCAAGTGATTTCAATTTTCCGGTTTGCGAGATAAAAATTCTCGGTTTTTAGAATAGGCGGAATAAATCATGTCGAATGCCGAGAATGTCAAGGCTAATCAATAATGCACGGATTTCGTATCTAGGCAGCTCGTAAAGGTAATCCTCGTTACTTAGAACTATTTGGAATAGCTTGAGATCATCAGCGAAAAATAAGCGTCGACATTACAAAGAAAAATTCACATCGTTGAAGTACAGAAGGAAGAACATAGGTTCAAGACCTAGACCCAGACGGTGCGACAAACTCTTTGAATATATTCATTAATTTTGATTGTTAATCGGCGATTATTGATGTATAAACGAAACCAACGCCGCATGTTAGAACCAAACTCAAATCTGTCCAAACTAGTGACTGTTACAGCGTAGTTAATTTTGTCAAAGGCAGTGGAAAGGTCGCATTGATGAGCAAATGAATCAAATGAAATTTTCAAAAAATTCAAGATATCGATCTGTTTTCTCTCTATTGGGGCTCTAAATGTTTAGCATCCCTCGTGGAATAATCAGAAAAATGAACAGAAAGTATGAGTTCTTTATAATGAACTCTTCGCCGATTCTAACCAGATTTATTTCCAAATAGCCCAACTAGTTTATCTTCTATGGGAAACCCTTCTACGATTAATCTGGATCTAGAAGATTATTGTATGTCCAGTATGAATTAAAATAACTTCATTTGAAAATATAGAAAATCTGAAGAAATTTTTCCTTTGAAGCTTTGAAAGAGTTATATCGATAATTAGTGTTGCAAATTTCGTTTCCATTCACTTACGATATGCTCAAGGTTTTATTATGTAAAAACAATTATTTCGTGTTTTTTTGTTTTTTGTATTAGATTTTTATATTACAAAATTATTATTGAGAGTACAAATCAGTTCGGTCCGATTTTTTGGGGGTCAAAAATGCATTTATTTCAAAATGAGAAGTTAAAGATTAATCAAAGTATCGTCCATCGCTAGTTACTACTTTTTCCCAATTTTTTTCGAATTTTTTCCATCTCGAAAATATATCTCGTCTTTTGAGGTGATCCAAGTTTGAAGCTAATTTTTTATTTCTGCGAAAGAAGTAAACCGAAGACTCTGCCAGATCCTAGTGCATCTCTCTGAACAACCAGTAATCGGAAGGAGCAATGTCAGGAGAATAAAGCGGGTGCGGTAAAATGTCTCACTTGAATGTTTCCTAATATTTTCACGACTTTTGCGACATGAGGCCTAGCGTTGCGATGCAGAAGAATAACTTTCGCATGTCTTTGCTTGTATTCCGGATGTCCTTTTCGCGATGCTCTGCTCAAACGTATCAATTGTAGCCTGTACCGATCGCCCGTTATAGTATCGCCTGGTTGTAGCAGCTCATAGTACACAACACCCTTTTGGTCCCAGCAGAGAGTTGTCACGGAAAAAATCAAGTTATTTGAAATCCAAGTAGCAATCACATTTTAGTTTGATCTGCCATGCACAGTCGAAAACAAAACATGTAGGTAGAATATATTTTATCTAAAACAGTAGTACTCAAAAAATAATGCAAAATTGTAGATAGACATTTACAATGAAACTATGTATTTGATGATCGAAAGATATGATTGGCGTCATATGAAAATATATAGATAGGGAGAGTAGAAATGCCAATTTCCTGCTTTTAACAGACTGCAAATAAAAGGCATTTTTCTCATTCCACTTATTGGAACAACATTCATTACGCGTAACTCTTAAATTCTAGTCATTCAAAGTAGATTTTTCTACGCTTTCGTGGAAGTATTTGTGATTTGTACATGGTACTATATAACGTTTTGGAATTTGACCTTCTGTTTTAACAGACTTTTCAATCGATTCACAAGTGTACCGAGTATGACTAGTGCTTCGATCCAACTGACACTGAGATCGTTTTCAGATCGACGCTCGA
The DNA here is from genome assembly GCF_030247185.1 of Malaya genurostris. NCBI lineage: Eukaryota > Metazoa > Arthropoda > Insecta > Diptera > Culicidae > Malaya > Malaya genurostris. The sequence goes on from NC_080571.1 coordinate 57,273,378, forward strand.
GCATGTAACTGTGTAACGAGTTGTTTTCAAACTTTTTAAGCTGTAGTGGCTCGTCTTGAACTTGTTTAAAGTTTTCATCAATTAATAGCAAACAGACAGAAAGAAGACTGACTAATAAAACAGCAGAGATGAAAATTTGCGAAAAAGTTACCCCAGGGGTGGACCTGGAATCCGTAACTTTTCATACCCAGGGAATTCGTTTAACAGACAAAACGACTTTCCCGGATAGGTGGTGACTTTTTCGCAAGTTTCAATATTTGCAGTTTCATTCGTCAGTCTTTTTCCAATCTGTTTTTATTGTTAGATACTAATAAAAACTTATTTGAAGATAGTTACAAAACAAAAACTACTGGCTATCAGCGATATAAAAAAAACTTGATCCTTACTTCATCGAATGTAGTGGAGAGGGTAGATAAACAAGTGTTGAATGTGAACGTCATCGAACTAGTTTTTGTGTGTCTAAATTTACAATCTCAAATCGAAACAAACTTAACAAACGGATATCAAATTAATACGAAACACGAAGTGTCCTGTTGTATTTAACTTAATACAGATAATGTAAAAAAATAGGTAAATCCATGAGCTTCGAGAAAGCAATGTTATATACAACTTTCCAATCTACCAAAATCCGACTATATTTTTCGTCGCCTCCTCTCCAAGGCCTCCAAGACACTGAGTTGAATGCAAATAAACCGTTAACGACATTTATTATATTCTTTTTCTTTATTATCAATGCCAGGTGCTTCGTGTGCCTTCTTCGTTCCGATTCGCCTGAAGTAAATTCCAAGCCTGATGAAATCTTTCTCTCATGTCCGATCGACCTTCGCCGGAGGAATGCAGCAAATGGGAACGTGACACTGCAAGCAGTTTTTGCTAAAGGATTTCTAAGACGCACCACGAAGTGACTGCCAACTGCCGTGTCAACAAGATGTTCGCGAGGGGTACCATAAATAGTGTGGTTTATTGGGCTGCAAGTGACGAATCGAGTGTTTTTACTACTTGCAAAATGACAGAAATTAGCGAAATCAACAACAACGGACTTGGCCCGCGGAGGACCTTGACGTTTGGCGATTTTTGTTCAGTAAAGTCTGTGGCTGTGTACGAAACGACGATCATTTAGAGAAAAATTTACATTTTAAATGAAGTGTGCACTTGATTGTGATGACGGCGGCACTCGGTGTCGATGGTGGTCATTGGGCCAGCCACCAGTGGAACAGTTCCCATGAGGCGATTTCATAAACGGCCCAAGGTAAAAGTTTCTACACTTTGGTCGGGGAAGAAATAAAGTTCGGATTTTAATGTATACTGGTTGTTTTATTGAGATACAATAAGCCTGGTATTTTTGTTCGAAATTTAGTTCGCAATCAAGAAAAAGATGATTAATTTGGAAGCACTATACATTGTTAGAAAAACTTTCAGATATGTTAAATAGAAATGGAAAAACACGAGGCAATCAGAGAAAAAAACTCTAATTGCTTTCACCCAACAAGTGATAGATCGAAAAAAAGAGGATGATTGTATGAAATTATTGAATGTTACGCTATATTTATTGTTTGCAGTGACTTAATGAATTACAGTGAACGTAGTATGTCTTTCTGCAGTATTCAACAAAAAATGAACTAAAAAAATTGATGAATGAAACGTCAGAAATAAAAATTTACGGAAATCGTTCCGCTAACTAAACGACTCTCGATGTGAGGAAAAACAACTCTTAGGAAGCAACCCGATTGATCAGAACTACGTACACTCAACAGACTGTGCGCGACCGAGTCATATTTGTGAAGCAGTTTTGTTCCACAAATCTCCATATCATTTTTTACGAGTACAATCATCGGTGTTTTTTCAATTTGACGCTGAATTGTTGAATTTTTTTTAATACAACTTGATGTTATTTAAAATTGGCTCTAATTTTCCCAGACTTTTCGAAAACTTGTTGATTTGTTTTTATAAATGAAGAACATTAACTACGCGAAAACTGCTTTCCATATGCAAGAGATTGTAATACTTAAATCCATTTGATGCAATAATCGGCTTGAAGCGGGGCTAGCCGATGGAACGAAGGTCTTGGAACACGATTTACCATCAAGTCACTAAACAAACAACATCATAGTTTTCATCGTGGTAAAAACGTCGATTTTTGTACTAAAAATTGATGACGTGAGGAAAGTATAATTTTTTTGTTATCATTTGAAGAAAAACTGATGGTTTCAAACGGTTCGTGGAAGACCATTACAAAATTTTGAAGACACCGAATTGCAAGCAATATTAAAGACTGTCCCAGAAAGTATGTTATTATAGTGTTAGATGTTAGATATTCAAATTTTATTCGATTTACTGATAATATTAGACTACTACAACAGAGTATTATTCTCAACATTTGCTACTTAGCTATTGTAGACTAGCTGGCGCACCTTCTTGCGAACGTTCCTCACTAACTTCTTGGCGACAAGTTTTGACACTTTTTTCCAATCTTTTTAGAACTGTGGAATGGTTTCGGCTGCCGAGACATGTTTCCTAAGATGTGCCTTCGTTAATGCCCAAAATTCCTCAATTGGTCGAAGTTGTGGGCAGTTTGGTGGATTCATGTCTTTTGGGACGAAAGTGACATTTTTGGTAGTATACCATTCTGCCGTTGATTTCGAGTAGTGGCAAGATGCAAGATCTGGCCAGAAGACAACAGGATCCTTGTGGCTTCGTATCATGGGTAGAAGTCGTTTTTGTAAACATTCCTTGATGTATATTTCGCTGTTCATTGAAGCAGTGGTGATGAGGGGTTTCGAAATCTTATCGCAGCTACAAATTGCTTGCCAGACCATAGCTTTCTTACCAAATTTTGCCCTCCTCGCACCGTATAATATTGTGGTCCCGGCAAGGATTTGTAATCGAATTTCACGTAGGTTTGGTCGTCTATGATTATGCAGTTCAAATTTCCAGCAAGAATCGTATTGTACAACTTTCGAACCCTCAGCCTGATAGATGCTTCTTGTTTCGGATTACGTTTTGGTTGTTTCTGCTTCTGTTAAGTTTGAAGATTCAAACGTTCTTTAGCACGAAGAACATTTGACTTCGAAGTGCTCACTTTTTTGGCCACATCCCGAACTGAAACCTCCTTCTTTCGCTCGAACGCCTGCAGTATACGTTTATCCAACTGAGGGTTAGCAGGACTTTTTTTTTCGACCCGTTTTCGGTTTATCCTTAAAGGTTTTATCCTCACCGAACTTCCTGATTGCATTTCGCACGGCTTTTTCACTTACTCCTTTCATTTTTGCTATCTTTCTCAGTGACAGTCCGCGTTCTGTGCACCATTTGTACACAATTTTTCGACGTTGTTCTGCCGAAAGTCCACGCAATTCGGAACAAACTAATGAAAACGAATAAACAACTGCACAAGTGGTTGAGTGCAGAGTGTAAACAACAGGACGCAGCCATAAAAATTGACAGATTCTGAACCATTGCGAAATGGCAGCGGTTTTTGGTTGCGTCCATACTTTCTGGCGCAGTCTTTAGAACCGAAATAATCAGAAAAAAGTTTGTTAAAATTGGTTCAGTCATCTCTGAGAAAATTGAGGCGATTCTACGAATTGTATTTAAAAATTGTTTTATTCGAACTGAGTAGAACTTCACGGATGATGATGGTTAAAGTAGATACGTTGGGTTGCAGTTGTGGTTAAATGGAAACTGCTATGCGCTGTTAAGTCGATGACGAAAACTAAAAAAAAAGAATCTGTGTGCTTTTAGTTCAATTCAAAATTAGATCAAGCGTGTCAAAAAAAAAGGTTAAAATATCTCAAAATATCAGTCTATACTTCTGCTCGTAACCATAGAAGTGATCAACAAATATCCTTTACATTTCTGTCCCCGAAACGAGACGTTGAATACCTATCAATCATTCCAGACCCCTGAACTATCGGGCGCTGAATCAAAATTCTCAAACATTGGCAGTGACATTTACGTGCTGGGAATATTGTTCAGACTCAAATCAGTTCGTGGATACACCCAATGCAATCCTGCCCATTGCCTTCGGGTATAATTTTTATCTTCGTGTATAAGTCTCGCCCAGAAATTCTTGATATGCCGAAACCGTTTCCGTTCCCGGCAAGCAAAAATCAACAAACAGCCGTGGCTAATTTGCATTCATTTGGCGTACGGTGCAGCGGCAGTTTTTGAAATCGAGTGAGAGACAGAGACGTCTCTTGACACCAGAACCGCGCCAGGTGCCGAAGACAATGGGAACTGCGAGTGAATGCCGCCGATGAGGGCGTGATGAAATATACCAAAGGTCTGGTTCGATCGTGACAGGTTTGCAGGTTTTCTCGTGTTCAATTTGCGAATTATCGATTCCCAGCTTTGAAATATCAGCTAGGGTGGGAGCCCAATATTTGTTTTACGAAGATGAATGGATTTTTTTAATGATCCAATGGTGGAACTCCACCCTGCCGAGGACTCCGACTGTTTTAGGTGTTACTGTTATTAAACGATCTTTACCCAACTTACCAGCAGGGTACAGAATCATTAGCTACCCTAGCAGACCACGAATCGCACATTCATTCAGTCACATTCTGATTGCAGATGGCGAAGAATTTTTGCAGCCTCACAAATGTCAAAGATCGATTGCAGCGTCGGTTGGGTCTGAGCGCAAAGCGAATTCCAACCTGCCACTTCGATAAAAAAAGAATCCATTAGGTGTCGCAACGTTCCCCCTAGAAGCCGATGCAATAAATTTTGCATCACCCGTAAATTCACCGTTGGGGCCAAAAGGCAACACTCTATGGCTATGGTAAGATGGGGCGACAGTAGGCGTAAAACGGCCACCATATGGTCAAATGCAACGTGACTCAGAAGAGAAGAAATTGGCCGGTACGGTACGAGTGTCGCCTTAAAAGCTTCATACGTGTACGGCAGCAAGATGACGCGACGTAAGCTATTTGCATTTCAATAAATTTCAATTTGTTTCATTATTGTTGTTGTTGTTATGGCTCGTAGGAAAGAGTTACGGAGCACGTTATAGTTTTCGTTTTGATATGTTCGAGTCGTTAGCCGGAATAGATAAATTACGTACGATAACAAACCAGTGCTCCAAAAAACATGTCACCTCACACCAAACGCTGTCGAGAATGGCATGACGCAACAATAGTTTTTTTACGATTGTAACCCAACAAATTGAAAGTCGTCTAGAAAGTGCCATTTTATATGTTTTTATTAGCTTGAGTGTCATGAATTGTTATGCGCTTCCATGGTCATAACAACACATATAGTATCTATCCCTTTCACGGAATCGCTGTTTTCAAGCATTGGATACAGCGCATTGGGTAATTGATGGCAGGTGGTGGTATCTACCATTAGTTTGATTACGACTGGATGGTCATGGAAGCATGGCATCAATTGAACTCACAGTGGATGTTTGTGTTTGACATAATCTGTGAAAGTAGTGCTTCTATATCTATACAAGTCACGTGATGAAATAACAGGTGCTACCGATTGGTACTGAAATTACATTTCAGTTGTAACAAGAACAAAAGTGATTCTTTTTTTCAATAATTAATTTGACACGACTCATTAAAGCAAAACGGAGCCGACAATCGAAAAAATATTAACTGTTAGCCATTGCTGGATTTCGTAGTTATTCTTTTTCTTGAAAAAGAAAAGCAAAGTGCGGAGGGGTAATGGTTAACTATTCACACCCTCGTCCGTTGGTTTGGCGGAAAAATCGTCGTGGAATTTTTCTGTCTTATTACTGTTATTTTTCTAGAAATTGGGTTTGTTGTTAGCTGAAGTATCAGGAATCAGAACTAATTGGCTCAAGTGGCACGTTCCCCTAGTTATTTGGAGATTTGTGCCTTAAAGCTGAAGTAAGCGTAGCTTGAAATTTGCCCTTGGAAACTTGTGAGATGAAATATATCAGTAAATCGACTTGTCGTTGGTGGTTTAAAATGTTGCAATAATTACGAACATGAACTTAGTGAAGCATCTATCGCCGATGATTACGCAAATAGGTGAATAAATTCTTGCTAATTAGTAGCTAACTAGTTACGGTAATTTCAATTTTTTCGAATATTTATCTAGGTCCACAATAAATTTACGAAGTACCCCTCCTAAATAAGCTTCAAAACAAATTGAAACCTAGTGTATAATTTGTTTCTAAAAAGTTATCGCTTTATAACTGGTTTGCGAGCACCTGGATTTTTTATGTTAAAGCCTACACGATATTAGCAACCAGTAACAAAAGCAAACAAATACGTAGCATAGTTGAAGATCATAATACTCAATACATTAATGTGCTAAACTTCACACTCAATACATCCACCGCTCGCTGACGCACTTAATGAGCAGAACACAGATTTCAGATTCAAACTTCAAAACCGTAACTAGTTAGCAACTAATTAGCAACAAACTATCTACTGGTTTTCGATCGTTGCTTTCATTTTTATTTAGGAGAGGTGCTTCGTAAATTTGCATTAGAGACCGCTCGTGTGTTGCTACTCCGTTATTACAAAGCTTTCAAAATGTTTTTCAAAATCATCTTGCTTGGAAATTGCACGTAATTTCACGTTGTGTAAACTGCATTGATACTGACCAATATCGACGCCGGCCACTTTCGAACGCTAATCTACTTGAGAAGGAATGATTCTTAGTTCAATGCATGTTGCTACTGGAAACCGAGGAATCCTCTACATTTCCATCACAGAAAGAGTTTGTTTATTAGTAAATTCTCGAATAATATTATCATGTGTTTATTGCTCAGGGTAGCCGGCTACCGAGAATACGTTGCAATTTTATCACGTTTTGTATTAATATGTGCTTTCTACTAAAATACGAAATTTCTTCCGAAACTCGTAAAACTCCGCCGGCTGTCGGAAGGTTCGCTATCAATTCATACATTTAATTCATTGTGGAACACATCTATATTTTCAATATAGGGGTGCAAATTAGAAACTCAAGGAAAAATACACGTAGAAATGTGGTCAGGTTTTAAACACTTACAGCTCAGTATATTTTGTATCAATTATTAATATTATTTCATTAATTGATTGGAAATATTTCTAAGATTCGATTTGAATGTATCAAGTCATGTATTTTCAATTATAAATGATTGAAATTTTGATTAGTAGCGACCAGTGTCCTATTTTGTCTGCTAAAAATCTCCGGCATATCGGATTTCCCTTCCATAGACGACGGTTTTGTAGGAGTAAGTGATATATCGAAGGGAAAGCATCGCTCTGATTGGTCAATCGATGCAAAAGCGAAGCTGTTGGAAGCACGCGAATCTATAAATAGAAGCAAAATTATAGCTAATGTGCCATAAAACGATTTGAAGCTTTAATTGGTATGCTCTGATCTTGTGACATTCAAGCTCGGACGAAATTCCATGTTATGTCGTTTCGCCTGAGAAATTGACAACTACCCCAGGGTAAATGTTGAGTGCGTAAGATTAATTTCTAATTTATATAAGATGAACTCGATTGATAATGAGAAATAGTTTATCGCTTCAATCGAAATCGCAGAATGGCAGAGAAACTTAACGCTATAAAAATCACTGCTTGCATACAAAACTTGAACACAAGCTTGACGAAGAGAAGTTTTAATATCAAAATCCGTATCGCAAGTATGTACAAAGATATAATTGCATACATTTGGGATATTGGTGTAATTTCGTCGGCTATGAAACAAACAATGTTCGGTTTTGGTTCCTAATCAAGATCAATCTAAGCAGACTCTCGTGCAATAGCGGATTCAAAAGTGTGACGATTAATTGAACTGTTTGATTGTAGATCATTAGAAATTTTGGTTGCCTTGTTCCACATCAATGGCTCGAACAACCACATGGGGCTGATCCTTGTAGTTTTTTTCAATAGACAGCCGCAATACTGGCAAGATATCAGTCGATCATCATCAATCGAACAACAACGCCTTATACGATACAAAGTAATGTCGATATCTACTTCAAAAAAAAAACAAAAAACACCAAATGGATCCTCCTCGCAGTCTAAACTATATTTACAATGTCCTACTTGAGTACGGTCGCAAAAAATATCTGCACCATTATAAACGTCACGTCACGCTCGCGTCTTGAACTTAGTGTTTTCCTCGAAGAAAAATAGATCCATTGATCAAACGTTCCCCGAATAAACGACGGAGTTTAGTCAAGCCCGATTTTTAGTAAAGACATTGTAAATAAATTAAAGTGTAAATTAGAAAAAATTGTGTAACATCTCTAAGTAACGATCTCACCTCACCATCTCACCATCGATGCTTTACCTATTCGCATTGTTGTTAACAACGCGCGATGACACACTTCTACAGTGAAAATAATATAATATAACTCGCAGATGGGTTTGCTGCAAACCAATTTTAAATTTTCAGCTTGAATCACACGATTGACTTGATAACTTGATCTGATTACACCGACAATGATATGCAGATGGCACTTCGATCGGTTGACATAATTTGGGTGGTAAATTTGTGATCTTGGCAGGGGTTCTTCGTAAATTTCATACTACCGTAACTAATTGGTAACAAACTATCCACTGAGTTTCAATTTGTTTTCAAATTTATTTAGGAGAGAAGCTTCGCTAATTTTATATGAGCCAAGGACTCGAAAAAATTATCAACAAATTCGATACCACAGTAACTAATAAGCAACTAATTTGCAACAAATTATCGATTTGTATTCAAGCTTGTTTAGGAGGCGTGCTACGTTCATTTCATATGAACCTAACGAAGTATTCGAAACAAATTTAGCATCGAATTCGTCTTAGACTCGTCAGTGCGGAGCAGTTCAAATTGAACTGCTTGTTGCAAACTTAAACTTAAACTGCTCTGCACTGACAAGTCTAAGACGAAACGTAAAAGAAGTAAAAAATGGTTATGTGCCCTAAACACAAACGTAGGCTAACCCCAAAATGAAAACTTTTTGAATTCGAGGTATTTCAGGCTGTGATGTTCCCAAACAAAACACAAGAAGAGTCATTTTCTCGCACATAAAAAAAACCTTGACCCTGAAACATTCAATAGGATGGAAATTGGATACCATATGAGTTAAAGTCGAAAGAGTTCGAGCATCAATGTTTCCTTTACCGATATGTAGCAAAACCAGCACAAGCGCGGAATCGGTTTTGCATCTTGTTGTAATTGTTGATGAAAAGTTAATGTATTTTGATTCACGAAGTTTATGCCATATTCTGCTTACGATGGTGGTCGAACTATCCAAAAACACAGTATCAACTCTAACTGATTCGTTTAAAGTGCAAAACGAAGGAAAGGCGATCAGAATATTGGACTAGACACAAACTCGTGATTTTCTAGTCGACGACGAAGAAAGTTATAAACTTGTGTCTAGTGTCTTGTTGTGGCTTATTTTAAAAATTATTCGCATAATGGTACCATACGACTAACTCTCTAGACTCTAGATCTCAGAGATAAATAAATGGAATCCTGTGCACGCAAAGAATATGAGTGATTACTTTACGCACAATACGAACTCTTTGATTCGGGACGATGTCAAAAAAGATATTTTTTTCCGTTTGTTTCGTCCAGCAAACAACGAAGCTTAATGGACTTCAGGATTTAAAGGTTAGGAAGATGCCTAACCGAACCGATAAAAAGAATAATACCGCACAAGAAAACTCTACTGCGAAATGCACGGTAATGCACGACGATACGTATAATAAAGCGGACACCAAGCAGATCTCTGGTTTGGAGTTTTTCGTCTACAAGCCCCACCTGGATGTTTCGAAGGGGCTGGGGTCCACTAGGAGATTGATAGTACCTATTAGCTCTCTCCGGACAGTACCAGCCTAGATGCCATGTGGAATCCGGCGGAAAAAAAAATGAACCAAGAATAGATCCATTGGGTTCCTGCTTCCATATCGTAAAAGGTGACAATTGCAGGAGTTTCTTTTTCCTTTCAGTTATCAGATATTTTCAATGTTTCATTCCTGATTACTCTATTTTACTAAATTATCTCTTCATTCAACCTATTAATTTTCGTCTAGCTTGGGAGAAAAATTTTATTTGGAATGTTTTTTTCTTCCATGTTATTGATTGTCTGTCAGGATAATAAATTGAATGATGAAAATCAACTATCGCGCAAATCCGTTGATATTACAAAGTTAATAACATAGATAACATATATCGGTATATTGAATACATAGTAAAAAAAACACTTGATATTACAATTTCAAACAATAAATTAATATTTTTCTCGGTAGCCGGCTGCCCAGATCAACCAATATATCTGTTGACCTTCAATTGGTGATTTAAAATGATTTTATAACAACTGTTTAGAATATGTCAATGCAATGAATCAACTATTTTTGTCTAAATCCTATTCACTCGTTTATTTTGTATCACGTAATTTCATTTATAAAAAATAGGGAAGTGTTTATTCTTTACGCGATAGTATTGCAAATTTTTCTTCAGTTTCCTCGAATAAGAGCTGTGAATCAAGACTTCCAGGGACTTCCATATATTGGAATATTGTTGAAACGTTCACTCGAGAAGTCAGTAAGTTTAGTGGTGCATCCGAGCATCTTGAAACCGTAACATACTGAGTCGCGCGCGAATAATACCAATACTGAAATTTTTATTAAGAAATATCCTTCTCCCGTGACACTTGTGGAGTGCGCAGTAGTATATACGGCCTCTAGTAACAACAAGTATTGGACTTACATCCCTTCCCATTCCTTAGACGATCTACGTTCGGGCCTGGCCGGTGCCGGTACTGATCAATGAATTCTGGGATTACCAGAAGATGTACATTGAAGGATGATTTATCAGTCCCAGGTCGGATCATCTAGAAACTCCCTGTACAATTTCAGCTAATCCCGATCAGTAACGGAGTAGCAACCAGGGGTGGGGTCGCTCAAGCTCAAGCAAGTCCCGCCTGAATGTTTCGGGTGAAGAAGCTCGTCGAATCTACCAACAAGTACTTGGTGTGGCAGACGATTTGTGGATGCGTCAAATTCAACAAACCTTACATAACGACCGGTGCCATCAATGAACAAATATATAACGAAGAATGCCTCCAGAAGCTTTCCTCCGGTGCCACGAATGATTTGACATACTATATTAAAATTTTTGTCTCTATAGAAAAGATATAGAATTGCTAAAATAAGACTTAATTGAAGCCTCGGAGACCCCTTGTGTTATACATCAACTCGACGAGATAGGGAAATGACTGTGTGTGTATGGGTGAGCATCTTTCAAAGATTGTTGTACCTACACAATTTTCTCGGAGATAGCTGGCAACTGTAATAGTATAAGTGACGTAACCGACAAATCGCTCTTTTTCCTATTAGCAAAACATTTCGGTAGGGGAGAAATAATCTTATATAGTTGACGCAAGCGACAATTCGCATTTTTTTCATACGCAAAATTTTCTCGCAGATACAGGAACTGACCTTGGATATCTTAGGAGCGTATGGAAGCTACTTTTAGATTATTCGATAATTTCGATGCTCATGGCGGAATAGTTTTTGTTTCGAAGACATAACCGTATGAGTGATGCAATCGACTAGTCGCATTTTATCTATCCGTTTTGCCTTTCTCTATAGAAAGGTATTAGAATTGCTGGAAAAACCGACTTTCGAACGGAGCCTCGAAGACCCATAGTGTTATATACCATTCGACTCAGCTCGACGAGATCGGAAAATGTCTGTGTGTATGTGTGTGCACTTTTCGAAGATATTTGAACGCGCTCAATTTTCTCAGAGATGGCTCAACCGATTTTAACAAACTTGGGCTCGTTTGAAAGCTACTGTCGGACCATTGATCAAGTTCGAAGATCAAATGGCTGTGAGTTTTGGTTCCGGAGATATTATTGTATAAGTGACGTAACCGACAAAAAGCGTTGTATTTGAACGCGCTCAATTTTCTCAGAGATGGCTGATCCGATTTTAACAAACTTGGGCTCGTTCGAAAGCTACTGTCGGGCCGGTGATCAAGTTCGAAGATCAAAAGGTTGTGACTTTTGGTTCCAGATATATGATGGTATAAGTGACGTAACCGACAAAACACGTTGATTTTTACCGCTCTTATATATATAAGGGTGCCAAAATTTTGGGATCAACTCTATTTTCGTAAAGTTCTAGTGCTCAAAAGTTTAAGCACCTCGAAAAAAGCCTTCATGCAAAATTTGACCTAAATCGGACATGCTTAAGGGGTGCTGCCCGGTGGTAAAGGTTTGGCAATTTTCGATCTTGAAAAAGCACCATAGGGGGGAGTACATGAAATTTCCAAAATCGAAAATTTTTTTTAATGCCAAAACTCTTAAAACTGCATAAAACATCGAAATTTAGTGTCATCTCAAAAAAAATTTTTTTTGAAAAAATCAACTTTCTGGGACTTAGAAAAATTTTCATATTTTTTCTAAGTCCCAAAAATTCGATTTTTTCAAAAAATTTTTTTTTCGAGATGACACTAAATCTCGACGTTTCATGCAATTCTAAGCCTTTTGGCATCAAAAATTATTTTCGATTTCGAAAATTTCATGTACTCCCCCCTATGGTGATTTTTCAAGATATATGAAAATTTCACTAAGTGGACTAAGAAGGCTTTTTTTTAGATTAGCATCACTGTTCTCATACAAATAGGCAACGCAAATGTCAAGCACTAGTTTGGAAAAATGATGCTGACTGTGTGACATAAACACTGAAGCATGCTTTTGTGAACTACTCGAATCAATCTGAATCAATTGGCGTCTAAAATTATTTAATAAATGTATGAAACATATTTTCATGAGACTGTTATGAAAGAAGAGAAAGGCATTATCACACCACTAGGTGGAATAAGATGGGTTTTTTTGCTTACAAAGGCTTCAATAATCAAATTCAAATGTATAATTGCTGATACATGGATTTCACGAATATTACCGAATAAGTGAGCGAATAATTGTAGTACACTTTAAGTGAGTTACTCGAAAAGTATTTTGAAACCCATCGGAATTTTTCTGAAAGAACCCGAATCGATCTACGATATGAGCCTTGTCTATGTAGTTTATTTTTGTAATTTCATTCATCTACCTTCGCCTTAGGTTTATTTCTCAGTAAAGTCTGGTACTGTTCACCGAAATTGTTAGATGGCTACAAATCAATTTTCACCAATGAATTGAAAGTGTTCGGAGACCGTTTATCGACAATCAGGGATATTGAGGTTCATGTCTAAATAGCTCCAGAATGGCTACTTCCTAGGAGGAACGTCACTAAGCGAATTTTTACAAATGCTGGTCAATTTTCTGCATTTTAGCAAAGTTTTACACATTTTTCACAGTGTATTTTCCAGCGTGCCCAACACCATTTTTGTATTAGTAATGGTTTTTTAGTTATCACTATTTGAAGAAAGTACTTGTAAAAATGAATCAGCCAGTTGAATCAAATACAACTCACCATATGTGAAGTCTGATGGCTTGTTACCCATTTCTTGAATTGCGAAAGTTAAAAGACGACTGAATCGAATTCAAATCAAATAACAAACAAAGTCTTGGTATTTAATTATTTTGGTGTATTTTGGCCAATGTTTTTATATCGTTTATTTTAACCCGGCTTCAACCAAATTGTGGCCGTTCGCTGGGGATGGTCAATCTCTTTTCACAGACTTTGCAGCAGACTTGTAGTGCACAGAACACCTTCGCATGACATAGATCTAACAGTACTATGGATGACCACAAAAAGTTAGTTACGTTACGTGAGGTTGTCACAAAAAATCGTTCAGATCATCTGTTAGCTAAACTTATTGTTCACGATTACAACGACGCAGCCACTTTATGCCCGGGGGCTCCTGTACAGTTCCTGTAAAACATGCTTGCAATACAACCAACAATTCCAAGTAGAGAGAGAGAGCGAGACTGAATAACAATCGCGAATAGTCTCGTTACGCATTGTAGGTGCTCGACGTTGTAATTATGAAAGATCGAAATTAGTTACGCATCGATTGTGTCGTACCAACGGGTAACAAAAAGTACCAGCCAGCATAGAAAAATAATGTGTAACAAGAACAGGCTGCCAGGGCCTGTACGGTGGTAACCTGTTGTGTCACATATAGTCATCTACTACATCAAACTTGACACAGCTGAACGAACGCGTGGCTCAAATCTACATGCGATCGGTATAATAATCCAACCTGCCTACGCGACACTGGTGGCGGCGGTGGCGGACGCGAATCGCTTGAGTCGTTGATCCCCCGCGAACCTTTGAGTTCACCATACTCGTCGGCTACCACACTGTCCTCCACTGCGCGGATCCTCCGCGACCGCACGCAAAGAGGAAACGCGTGACATGCCGTTGAACGATTTCACGTTCTACCTTGAACTCATAGCCGGTGGCGGCGGTAGTGGCGTTGCACCATTTAAGCATCAAACAACAAAAGTAGGCAGCAGTCTACCGGTGGCATTGTGCTTTATTATGCGTTCGATATGTGTAATCCATTAGATACTCATTGAGGTAAAAAATTGTGTGGAATGACGTCTCCGTAAAACGACATGTTTTTAAAATTTTTCAACATCAGTTTCAAGCGTTCAATTTTCTCTGCAAAGAAGTTTTGTATTTGTTGGTGCAACGCAGTTTAAATTGAACCCCATATGAGGTATAGCAGTTCAACTTAAAGCAGTACTTTACTGATCTCCCAAAGGTATCTGTTGAACTATTCAACTCGTTATTCATAATTGGTTTTTGCTTTTCGGTTTCGACTCATCAGTGCATAAGCAGTTTATGTTGAACTGCTAATGCCATACCTCGGTTCAAAATAAACCCTTGAATGACGTTTTCCATGTAAAATTGTGGTTCCCGAACAGCGATAGCGTTTCGTAGTGTTTAGTTTGTTTGATAAAATCAAACTTTTTCATCTCTACTCGTGTATATTTTAATACTCCTAATTCCAAGCCTAAATAAGTTACGCGGGGTAACAAGCCTAAAAAAAACTTTGAGCTGTCATAGCTCAGCTGTTACTTGACCAATTTTGATAATTTTTACACCCCCGAATAGTTTATTATTTTAAGTATATCATTACTGACGATCGTTCGAGAAAAACCAAAGAAAATGTATTTTTTTCCGTTCTTGATGAAAAGCGTTCGATCAAAAGTTCGAAAATTCGTGAAGGAATAACTTAAATTTCATCCGGTTTTCGTTATGCTCAAGTTTAAACTCGTACAATAAAGGATCAATTTTTAGTTGGAATAAAATATCGTTTTTTATCATAATTTGAAATAAAAATTTGTGGATAGCTTATTTTCGATATACTCCTTACTTTTCACTGCACTGATATTGCACGTTTTGACGTAGGGCTACTCTTTGAAATCTATGAAGGCGACTATTTAAACTAAGCCTCTTCACACAATCGCAATTAGTAAGGAGTGTATCGAAAAGTAGTTAGCAACATTGATTATTGAATAAAAAGCGAAAAAAAACATATTTTGACATCAGTTTTTGATATATTGTAAAAAAATTACATTTTTATGCATTTCACTGCTTATATTGAAGAAAATCCTAGTTTCTGTGAAACGCTCGCTCTTTGGACTTGACATTCTTCATTAAATTCTGCACAGTTACTTTTGTGACTTTCCTGGTGGCAGCTGTCCAGTTTTTTTTAACTCCTGCATGTTTTGGGACACTGTAGCTTACTTCCGAAGGTGCCACTTGACAATTGCCCAATACCTTTCAATTGGCCGAAGATCCGGGCAGTTCGGTGGGTTGATGTCCTTTTCCACGAATTGTACATTATTTTTGACAACCACTGTAAAACGGAGTTGGCGTAGTGGGCTGAAGCAAAATCCGGCCAGAAGAGAGGAGGAGCCTTATGCCTTAGGCTGTACAGTGGCAGCATTCTCTTCTTCAAACATTCTTCCTCGTACACCGTACACGGCGTTAATTGTGCCCTTCGTGAAAAAATCGACGACCGCAAACCACAGGTACAAATTGCTTGCCAGACCAACACCTTCTGCCCAAACTTTTCCATCGCCACCGTGGTGTCAGCGTCGTCCAGGTCCTGGTACACCGATTTCGTATAATATTGCGGTCCGAGCAGCGCTCGAGAGTCTTCCTTGGCGTAGGTTTCGTCGTCGATCAGGATGTATCCGTCTTTATTCTGTAGAATCCGGTTATACAGTTTTCGCGCTCTTGTTTTGGTCTGAACTTGCTGTACCAGGGACTTTTTCGGCACCTTCTGTTTCTTGTACGTTTTCAGGGAGTTCCGAACTTTGATCCGTTGAATCATCCCGATGCTGGTGTTGAACTGCTTGGCCAAATCCCGCGTCGACACCGATGGGTTTTTCCTGACGCACTCAACCACTTTTACGACCCGGCCGGGCTGGCTGGGACCCGTTTTCCTACCGGATCAGGGCAAATCCTTGATGAAAAGGGTCTTACCGAAATTCTGGTGTGGTGCAATTTCACCAGTTTTGCAATTTCGTTGTACGTGATACCACTTTCTGAGCACCAAGTGTGCAGAATTTTCTTTCGCGTTTCCGGATCAATTCGACTCATCAATGAAACGATAAACCGTACCGAAACCAATCGATTGCACAGCTGTTATTGACATGTAAACAAATATGTCACCGCAAAACACGTTGCAAAAAATTAAGCCATTTCAGAGTAATAACTGTATGAATGTTGCTAACTACTTATCGATACACTCCTTACTTACGTTTGTATAAAAGGAACTTCACTGCAGCATTCTTTCAATAAACTTATAAAACCGATACACTGAAGAAGGATGTAAATAACATTCCGAAATAAGTATCTGTATTATAACGTTTGATACACTTTTGTGAAAATAGTGACTTTGTGAGAGTGTAATGACGTGACATAGTAGAATTAAACGGTACAACAACAGTACTATTAGTGGTATTTGGTGTTGTAACAAATCGACCCAAGTATTGCGATAGAAACGATTTATTCTACTTCAAAGTTTGTACCCTTGAAAACAAGCGGTCAAAATTCCGTGAAAATCACCCACAAAAAGCTTTGCCCACGGATACAAGCTGTCAAGTGTTTTTCGCCTTAGCAGTTTATTTATATGTGCAATGATTGAAATTTGTTTTGTTCCGTCTAATCTACTAAAAAACTGGACAAGTGCAGAATTTGTCAACATAAGGAAAGAAACGCCAACGCCACTAACGAGCAATTGCCAACCCAACATTTGACACGGTGCGCTTTTTTCATGACACTTTAATTTTGCTATTTGCTAGCAACTTGAGTTTCGTAGGTTAATTCTGCATGAAGTGTCACTTCCTCTTGCGACGTTTTTATTTTCGCTTCAAGTGAGCGCTTTGTTATGGAAGGAAAAAAACTCCTACCTACTGGTAATGGGGGATCGTAAAAAAATTATCTCCGTCATTCGCTTTGTTCGAACTTATCTGACTCACCACCGCCTGGCAGTAGCCGATCCGCGTAGTTCAAAGTACGCGACGGAACTATTTGCACTCGCCTCGTTGGTGGTGGTGCTTCGCAAGGTGTCTGATCGTTGACGGGTTAGCGCTAGATTAGACTGTCTAATCGGTGGCAGGCGGTTAATGGACGTGTCGAGTTAGACCAGCCATTAACCAGCTGACCGATAAATGCTATTTGAATCATGTGTTTTTCGTTTGTTATATTCCAATGATCGAGCACTCGAATACTGTGGTAATTTTTGAAATGTCTGCAGTCTGTCATGTTTTATAAGTCAATACCTTTGTGCAATCGGAGCAATTGAGGTAAATATAAATTGATAATCTCCGTGTTTAACTCAGGAAGAATACTCTCTTGATTAGATTTTTGATATTGGTTTATGATTCTCAAAATTTAATTTCCAGGAAAACTTGTAGACTGTGGACTGTACGACGGCGGGTCGATGTCCAACTCAGTCGGAATCACCTCGGCGGCTTTGTGTCAACAATCAGCAAACTTTTTATCCAATGAAAAGCCAGAATTTGTTATTTTTCAAATTAAATCACTCAAATTACATAAACGGTAACAGTTGCTATTGCCTATTTGATCTTTATCAGAAGAAATGTTTCAACGCTTCTCTTCTGAAAATCATCAGAACCTAATGATCTACAGTCGAAATGTCAGGCAGTTTTTAATTAAGATACCGCATGACTCGAATAGAGAAGAGATTTGGTCAATAGAACGGCGGCGACAGGGTGCTATCACATTTAGTGTTAGTAGCAAAATGAGAGGGTGCGAATTGATTTGTATGTAAAAACTCATTTGAAATTCTGAAATATCCTTCACAAATGTCAAGAATTTCGAATTGTCGTCATATAGTTGAAATGTATTTTAATCCTTTCCATGTATTTGAAATTGGCTTTCATCTATCCAGATTTTTCGCCCACTCTTTAATGTGTGTTCGAAAAAATCCATCTTAATCCACCTAGTGGTGTGATAATGCCTTTCTCTTGTCATTCAAATAGTCTTATTAAAATATTCATAAGATTCTATCCTCGGCCATTACTATGGTGAGCTATTAAATAACTTAATAGTAGCTTACAAACGAGTATAAGTCTTTCGAAAACGATTCTTTAATCTTCGCGAAATGTTGTAGCATTAAAAGACACTGAGATTTGTCGGTTACGTTACATATGGAATTACAGCCTTAACCCTTCCAAATTTGATCAACATTGTCAACTTTCAAATAAGCCTAAGCTTATCGAAATTCATTGACTCAATGCGAAATGTGGCTGGTCGGTTACGTCACTAATATTATTGTATCTCCGGAACCGGAAGTGACAATTATTTGATTTTCAAATTTGATCCACAATTCAATAGTAGCTTTCAAATGAGCCTGGACACGTTAAAATCGGCATAGCCATTTCCGAAAAAATTTAGTGGTGAAAAAACAACGCGTTTTGTTGCTTGCGTCACTTACACCATTATATCTCCGGAACAGACAGCTATTTTCGCCCATCTGAGTCCAATGGTATACAAAACTATGGCTCTCCGAGGCTTCGTTCGAAAGTCGATTTTTCGGTATATCTTTCTGCAAAACCGTCTGTAACGTTCCTTGCAATATTCATAGACTAGCATTTTAATCATCTCTTCCTTTAAAAATTGACGTATTATTTAACAAAATACGTCTTTTTAGTGAGTGACTGTTTGGGTATAAATAATCTTTCGATACTTATTATAAGTGCTTTAAGTAGGATTTGCGTTGCTGGAAAAATATTTAGATTTGTACAATATGCTATGTCCAAAGGATATATATATATATATATATATATATATATATATATATATATATATATATATATATATATATATATATATATATATATATATATATATATATATATATATATATATATATATATATATATATATATATATATATATATATATATATATAGGAGATGAGCATTAACTTAGCTAGGCACCTCTCGCCGATGATAACGCAAATAGGTGAATAATTTGTTGCTAATTAGTTACGAAAATTTTGAATTTGTTGCTCAATTTTTTTGAGTACTTCGCTAAGTTCATATGAAGTAAGCGAAGCCCCCCTTTCAAATATGCTTCAAAACAGATCGCAGCTCAGTGAATAATTTGTTGCTTATTAGTTACGGTAATTTTGAATTTGTTGCTCAATTTTTGTTTTTATTTTTGTGAGTACTTCGCTAACTTCATATGAACTTAGTGAAGTACTCAAGAAAACAAAAAAATAAATTGAGCAACAAATCATTCACTACGCTGGGCTACGATTTGTGTTTTGAAGAATATTTACCTTAACGAAGTACTCAAATAAATAAAAAATAAACTGAGCCACAAATTCAAAATTACCGTAACTAATAAGCAACAAATTATTCACTTGGCTGCGATCTGTTTTGAAGCATATTTGAAAGGGGGGCTTCGCTTACTTCATATGAACTTAGCGAAGTACTCAAAAAAATTTAAAAAAAATTGAGCAACAAATTCAAAATTACCGCAACTAATTAGCAACAAATTAACAACAAATTATTCACCTATTTGCGTTATCATCGGCGACACGTGCATCGCTAAGTTCATGTTCATATATAGGAGACTAGTTCTGAAGACTGAAGCTTTGAATACGACTGATAAGAAATAGGACGGCGGATTCAAACTGAAGCAGTGGGGTTAGATCGACAAATGATAATTATATCTATAAAGCTGAAGAACATACTTTAAATACGTATCAATTGCTTACCACCGGCAAGATATCAAATGTCTTTTTGTAATGCTTGTATCCATTTGATGCAAACATTGCATTGAGGTGGGGCAGGTCGATGGAACGATCATCTCGGAACACGATTTGCTCTGTACACGAAATTCGATTGAACTAACCTACCTGAGACTACAGTTAATGGCAGGCATAAATAGAACATATGAAAGCATCATGTCATATTTTGGATGAGATGCAGTAGATGAAACCATTATCCTGCCGCGTGGACTGCTGACTCTGTACCCAAATAATGAACGCGAGCTCATTCCGGGAGCGTGTTTGGTTATACTGAAGGGAAATCAGGTGGATTTTTGGCAACGATTGGTAACTGTTGATGGAACCAGGATCCACTATCACACGCCAGAGAACAGAATGAGTGTCGATGAGCGAAATGAAGCCGACTCGAGAGCTCCGAAGAGGCCTGAGAGATACTTGAGATACTTTTAGCAAAAGGAGTATCCTATCAAAAGAAAGTTTTACAACGCTTTATTGGAGATATTCAAAGGTTGAAATCAGTGTTGGTGATTGCCGAAAGTTCGACAGAAGCTGCTTATCGATATTTATCAATATTGTATACAACATTTCCAATCCGGTAGAAGATGCTACAAGAACTCGAGTCTCTCAATGCATGAACCGCGAGAGAATTTTTCTACATTTCTTCGCTCCACTTCATACTCTGAGTATTTCACGGCCTTCAAAAAAAATTTACAGTCTGATAATGATCGTTGCTGTGTGGAATTTACCAAGAGAGAATAGCAAGTTGAAAATTATCGCAGAATATCGAATCGATGATTCGACTTGATGATTCTCATACTAGGTTGCAATATTTCAAAACCCCTTGTGTGGAGCATTCACATAAATTTTCATAGACACAATTTATACAAAGGTTATATGCACATAGTTAGAATAAACGGCAAGAGTAAAATGATTCTATCGCAATTACCCACTGCTCATACAGAATTGGATCGCGAAACGAGAATAAGCGACCGTTTGTTGCTTCAGAGAGAATCCCCACAGCAGCGAGCTAACCTTTGATTCTCAGACAGGTCATCGAGAGAAATTCGCTCTCGCACTGGTGTCTATTCTATGTTAAATGAACCATGCCAGTTTTTTATTGCTGCAATGATATCCGTCTCTCTTTGATCGCACTGATTGTATCGTGTGAAGAGTTGCTAGTGAGCGTTCTTTGATACGATAAAAGCCATCCTTGTTTGAAATCGCTGTGGAGACAGAGAGTCAGCACACACAAAAATCGCTGCCATGGTTGAAATCTACGATTGAAGGCTCTAAGTTTGCCTGATTTGGCCCATTGTCATCTGATCCGTTAGAAAGTATTTTACCGATCTACCGGAAAATTACTTTTCGAACGGGATCGAAAAGTTGGTGAACCTTTAAAATTAATGTATAGACCTACATTGAATAAATTTCAAAAAATAAATCATAGACACAAGGGGCATGAGGCATGAGATAGGAACTTATGAGCACTTAATTATCTCACTCTTTTGACGGCAAGTTGGCCACGTAGTGTTGAAATGCTAACAAAACTTTCTTCGGTCTATGTATTCACCTGAAAATCAGTATCTTACTGAATATGGAGTTTTCAGTTTTTCGAGCGAAAAATTTTGCACTTAATGGTGTGTGCGAAAATATAGACACTGTATTCAAAATTGCACCGAAATTGCATGAAGACATTGGTTGATAAAAGAGAAGGCAGACTGCAGACGTTTCAATAATTACTACAGCATTAGAGTGCTCGATAATTGGAATATAACAAAAAACTACATCATTTAGATAATTTATTGGTATGTTTCGTCTGCTATGTTTTGAACTGCTAAGAAGTACTATCAGATCAGTGATCTATTAAAAACTGACAAGTCGAAGACGAAGAGTAAAAAGCGTATTGGTCTTCAAGATTTTTAAAAAACAATACTTATCTCTGAACTTTTCGAGCACTTCGATTCAGATTAGATGACTTGATAATGATAAGAAAAAGATCATTGACAAATCTCGCGACGGCAAGACAGATCCTGAATTTATAAAACAGAATTTCCATGATTTTTTTAATGAAATCATGATAATATTTTTCTTAAGTAGATTAAATCCCGAAAAAAATGCGTCTAGATTTAAGGTGAACCTTTAAACTAGACGTGAGATTCAAACAATTTTCCTGATTACAAACGTTTTGACTGTCTTACGGGTGTTTCTTTGCATTCATGTCATCATCTGCCGCTCTGGGGTTTTCAGCGATCCTTTTTCAACCGTCTATGCTAAGCCTCAAAAACCGAGTATCGAGTAACAAAGTTAGCAAAAATATGTTAATGTGATTTTTAAAATTTGAGCTGCTACGTGGTGGCATTACAGTTCAACTGGAACTGTTATGCATTGACGAGTCGAAGACGAAACGTGAGGAAAATTAAAAACGTTTCTTTCCCCCTAAGCGAAACATTAGCGCTAACCGCTAAATGATGTTGTTGTGATTGTCAATTGCCCAAAGTGGCAAATCGAAATAATTAGGTTGTTTTTCTTGTCGGAGTTTGTAGTTTTTTGAGTTGTAAACTCTGAGATCAGATCCAAATTTAACATCTACTAGAATTCAACTCGGGTCAAAATTATGTTGTCAAATGGTAATTCGCAAGAAAACGAAAACCTCTAGTGATTTTATAATCCATTTGATGTCTACATTGCATTGTAGCGAGGCTCAATTCAGAAGTTCAAAAATCAAGACCAAGTTTCAAATTTATTTGTTTGCATTTTGATAAAATCAAAATTTATACCACCTAGTCTTGAGTAATTTCAAATTATGCTTCAGGTATCTTAGAGATAACAGCTTGCGCAAATGAACATATGAAAAGATTCTCAATATCTATGGTTGATATTGTAAATTAGGTCCAATGTCGTTAATCGCCGTCACACTGATTTACTGCAAAAAAAAATCGATGTTGAAATCAATTAAAGATGGAAATTCCCTTGGCGGTGGAACAGCCTGTTGTAACCTACCACGCAGTTCTGTTCTATTACTAAGAAGGTCGTTCATTTCCTTCACCGAAGTAATCAACATCGGAAAACCCACAGCTTCCCACTTCCTTAACGTAAATTTTGCACCGTAAAGATTTGTGAAATGGGAAATAAACTTCCATTTCTCAACCATATGCTCTCCAATGACGGTTCGCGGTTCGCTTCAGAGAAGCACTATTCGCACAACCAACACCCCGGGGGCCGATGTGGGACCGATTCTCCCGTCTTTGGCTGCACACCATCGCCGTCGGCGAAAATGTTTACTCAACATATTAAACCACTTTTTTATTGTTATTGTACTTCCTACAGCGCAATTTGATGATGAGATGAGTTGGTTTCCCATCTCACCGCGCATCTGGAGAACATACCTCCTAATGTACGAGTAGACGAGTAGCGGCGTTGATATCGAGAAGACCATTTTCATTCGGCACTTTCTTACTCGTTCGTTCGTTTGGCGAACGCCAAAGGGATGTGCATGAATCACGTACCAGGAGATTTGCATATTACTTTGTATACTTCGCGCATTTCGAAAACTTGAGCTACTTCTGTGAGAAAATAATTGCTACTTTTGTGAGAACACGTTATGAGACTTTATTGTAAAGAACTGGCTGAAATTTTTTTTTGTTAAATATAGTGAATACAAGAAGGAATCGTGGCAATTTTTTAATCATTCGATTGAACTGAAAAGAGAGAGTGTGTCCAATATAAGCGTTCTACATAGATTGAAACATCAATGTGACATCAATAGGAACGTTGAAAATACGTCCAAGCTATCAATTTGACACATGAAATCTGGCATTTCATCCTAAATTCATGGGGGACACAATAGAAAAAGCTTGTGTGTTCACACCAATAAACATTATTTTAATCGCAACAAAAAAGTGGACGCGTCTGTTTGCTTTGGTGTTCGGCACAAAAATAACGGGCTGCTATTACACACATACGGCATTTGTCGGGTGCCAGCAACCAAACACTCTCTCCTATAAAATATCTTTTTTTTTGCTCTAGCAAAAACAAGGATAATCCCCGAAGCTCAATAGGAACCGCTACAGCACCGATGAGTCTAAGACGAAACGTAAAAACAAATGGCTTTTTGGTCAATTGGTATCTCTTCAAAACATTTATTTTTCGTTAACGGTCAACGTTTCGACGGTTTTACCTCCATCTTCAGGAAAACCATAATTGTATGCATTAGGTAATCACAAGTTTTTTTTTTACAAATACAATGTTTTTTTTTAATTATAGAGGTTTTAACTTTAAGGTCATTCACCTCTTCGGATCAGAAAAGCTTTCTGACCCTATGTGCGAGTTGTCTGATGAACAGAGAACATGTTTGGATATAGGGTACCGATCGTGAGGCGGCTGCACGGATTGCATAAGAGCGCTGGTTCGAGTCCTGCCTCTGAGTGTATCTTTTTCCAAAAAAACATCTTTTCGATGAGTTTCTCATTCATTTGGCTTTTTATATATATGTTTTCACTCAATTATTGCAAAACTAAACTTACTTATGGCAACTTTACGTCAAACCAACTAAAAATTAATAAAATTGACTTTGATTGAGAACTGAAATATTGCAAGCAGACAAGTATGGCAGAGAGTAGAGCTAAAATTAGAGTGAGACAGATGAGTAGTGATAGTGAAAACGGAGGAGACATGTGAATAGATGAATGCGAAATTGTATCAGGTGTACAACTTTGCTTCCGCCGTTTTTTTTCCAAAATTAAAAGCTTTATTGCGAAAAAGTGCTTACAGATGTATTATTCAAAGCATTGTCCGTCGCTAGCGACAACTTTCTCCCATCTTTCCGGCAATTTTCGGATCCCGGCTCGAAAAAAGGAGTCCTCTTTTGACGCTATCCATGAAAGCAATCCATTTTTCCAACTCTTCGAAGGATTGAAAATGTTGATCTTCCAGGCCGTGTGCCATAGAACGGAATAGATGGAAGTCAGAAAGGGGCGACATCTGGGGAATACGGCGGGTGGGGCAAGACTTCCTATTTCAGCGTTTCCAGGTACTTTTTGACCACTTTTGCGACGTGAGGCCGAGCATTGTCGTGTTGGACAAGGTTTCAACTCGTACGGCACCCAGTTTCCTTCTTTCTGAATCATGCCCAGGGCTTTGAGACGTTTTGAAATGGCTTGCTGACTCACTCCCAACGATTAGGCAAGCTCTTCTTGGGTTTGGCTCGAATTTTCATCAAGCAATGCTTCTAGTTGTTCATTTTTGAAGGTTTTTTCTCTTCCACCACCACCGACATCGAAATCACCATTTTTAAAACGTTGAAACCACTCCCGACACGTTCTTTTACTCAGAGCAGCATAACCGTAAGTTTCTGAGAGTATTCGATGCGCTTTTGCTGCATTTTTTTTCTAATTGTAACAGAAAAGTGAAAAATGGCAAATGGCGAGAATTGGGCACATAAACCGACATTTTCGAGCGTGAATAATACGAAAACAAGAACAACTGTCACTGAAACGGCGATGACAATTTGTTAGGCACTGTATACACTCACTTTAAAGGCATTATCATCTATGTATTTTGACCAGCCTCAGCCGGTACAGCCAGAGAGAGAGAGATAGAGTCACAGATCGGAGTATGCAACATTCAAATTATGCGTATCGTGTGCGTTTGGGTTACAAATGTTTGAAAACCAAAGCATCTATATTTTCGAAATTAAAGGATCCGAATTAGGTGAAAATTTTCTGTGAGAAAAATTTCTGTAATGCATAAAACTATAGTAGCCCTGAAGATGAAAATATAACCTCCGAAACGTTGGCCGTTGAGGAAAACTGAATGTTTCGACGGTAAACTAATTTGCTGAATTAGTAACTGAGGTCTTTTTTATACGGTTTTTTCGCGCGGCTTTTTTACGCGGATTTTCGAAACTACGCGATGGATATCTGAAGTTACGCGATGTTTTTCTACGCGAATTTATCTAGTTAAGTCTTAGAAATGCATGAAACGTCGATATCCCAATTTTTTTTTTTGAAATCAACTCTTCAACATAGGAAATTTTGAATTAAAAAAAATTCATTTTACATTACACCAGATTTGGATTACATTTTTTATGGATGTATTTCTAAGACATATGGCATAAAAAAATTTCTACAATTTTGCGTTTTTTTTCACGCGGATTTCCGAAGTTACGCTGTCTGAAATGCTCTTAGTACCAAAGTCTTTTTTGTTAATTTTTTTTGAGACTACACCATATCTCAACGTTTCATGCATTTGTAAGACATTCGGCATCAAAAAAGGAATTCTTTAGTTTGACGTTTTTTTTTGTACAAGGATTTCCGAAGTTACGCGGTCTCAAATTCTCAGTCCCAAAGTCGTTTTTACCCAATTTTTTTTATATTACACCATATCTCAAGGTTTTATGCTTTTCGAAGACATTTGGAATCAAAAAAAATTTTTTCCGAGTCTCATAGTCAATAACATTTTTTTAGATTACACCAGATCTGGACGTTTCATGCAATTCTAAGATCAAAAAACATTCTTTAATTTTGCGGTTTATATTTTCGAAGTTACGCGTTTTATACGTGAATTTCCTAAGTTACGCGTTTTTTTGCGCGGATTTCCGAAGTTACGTGCTTTTTTTACGCGCATTTCCGAAGTTACGCAGTTTTTATGTTACGCCGTTTTTTACATCAATTTCCGAATAAGTATTACGCGATAAGTATTCCCCTCGTAAAAAGAGACCTCAGTGTGTTCTGATTTGGAAGCAAGATTAACATTTTCAACCTTTTTTTTCAAACTTAAAATATTTATGATAATAGTAACTTTGCGGTATTAAATCAGCGCCTGCGAATCGCGAATATAGTGATTCTATTTAATGCTATTGTCTTTATTATGAGAAAGAGATCTGCTTAAATATCACCATCACTGTACACTGTCACCAAAAAAGGAGGAGCAAACGAGAGCAAAAATGTAACGACCAAACTAACCATTTTTGAACCAAAAGTAATTGTTTTCTTTAATTTTAGTAATCAATTCTTTGGGATCGATTTGTTGATCCAACAAGAAACGATTCAATATCCTTTACGTTGCATTACACATTTTCCTCGCATGCCAAAGAAAGGTTGAATAACATTGAAATTAAACTGGATTCGTATGATGCACAGAGTAAATCCACCAGATAACCCACTTGTTGGTTTGACTGACAATTTGAGTGTCGAATTCACTTTGCTTTGGGATCGATTCACTGGTCCTTAAAAGGACCGAATCATAAAGTCTCTTCGATGTTTAACAATGCTGATGGGATTTTCTTCGAATGCGAAGGATTAGTTGAATCATACTAGATATAGTTTTCACACATTTGGTCAAGAAGTGCCACGATCACAGATCTTTGACTCAACCAATTTGATAAATAGATGAAATCACTTTTAATTCCTGATGAACGCTACATACAAAATTACAGAAAATTTTCAAATCGGAAAATTTATGTAGAGAGCCTTTTTTTCAACAATTACTGAAGATAATCCAGGTGTAGGGTTGTTACGAAAAATTTCAAAATCAAAACGCGCGAAGTCGAAAACTAAAACGCGCGAAATTCACGCGAAGTTGAAAGCTAAAACGCGCGATATTCGAGTGAAGCGTTAGACAACTATTTTTATGCAGGTGATACTTTACGCAGCACTTGAAAATTCACTTAAATGTTATTTAAAAATCTGCATCGGTTTGTCATATGAAGACAATAAATAAGTCCGCATACAGCACGTCACTTCGAGAAACCCCATGAAAATGATTTCATTTTTATTCTTCATCTTCTACGATGCCCTTAGTTAAGGAGCGAGACTTTTTGCAAGCGTTTTTAATCAATAAATCTTCCATATGGTTGAAAAATGAACCAATCAGTTCATTCTGTTAAAAATTGCAATTCAAGAAAAGTGTCTTACTCTAGAACTCTTCGGTTTTCCTTAAAACTGCTCGTAAAAAATTATCTCAGTTTCAGCTTACTTCTGCTGGCACATTTGATTAGCAACAAACACATTCATATATGGATTTCCTCTTACAGAAATTTTTTTCGTAGCTTCTATAAGTAAACCCGTAAAATAGGAACCTTTAATTTAACATGCGAAAGGCAATGGAAATGACATGTTGTCGTAAAACTATTTATTTTTCCGGAAAACTACTTTTGTAACAGAAAATATATTTAGTTTTGCTTATTTTGTGTAGCGCGATCTAATACAAATGCTTTGAAGCAGTGTTACCAACTTTTTTATTAGGAAATTAAAAACTAAATTCATAAAATGTAAGCAATTTTCCATCAAACGTTGGTGAAAAATTGTTCAAAACTGATATTTCATACAAAATGTCAGGCTTAACATTTGTTTGAGAATAAATTATTGTTAAAAAAGATTGTTTGAAACTCAATCCTACAAGTTACTTTATTAAACTCGTTGCACTGCATATATCAATCTATGACATACGTACTGAATAAAATTTACGTAATACACAAATTATCAACACAAGTTAACTTGGTTTACTGTTGATCCTTAATTAATACTCTCTGATGTACGGAAAATGTTACAGTAAAAATAAAAATGCTTACAATTGTGATTTTGAAAGAAGTGAAACAGATTTCATGGAAGATATTCTTTTTGCTTCGACATCTTTTTGCTCGGCAAACATTTCCTTCTTAGTAAGAAGAATTTTAAGGTAGACCACATCAGGATGATCTGATTCACTCTTTTTAATTTCAGTTTCAATTATAATAGCGCCTTCTTCTGTTGTCAGATTTTACTCTAAATGTCTTTCGTTTCCTCCTCATCTTTTATTCTTTTATTTGTATCAGGGAAAAGCCCACTGGAATTAGTTTCTGTCTAACTTGTTCTCCAGCAGGCATAAGACCTCCTCATCTTTTGCATCGATAGATCAAAATCATCCAAATGATACATTTTCTTAAATCTAGTGCTTCTATAGTAACTAAATCTAATGAGACACTAACATAAGAAACGATTTCTTGATAACATTACAGGATAAACGGAAGCCGAAAGAATTGAAACATTTTTTAAATATGCGGTACATGCTACAAATGAGCTCGTTATATCCAAAATTAGTTCTAACATAAAGAATCCGAAGATACAAATAGGAAAACTACGACGTCGAATGTCAAATTGTAACAATTGAAAGCTCTATGTGCTCTTTAAAATTTAACTTGGTTTCCAGAACACTCAGTGGCAGTTTGTGGCATATTATAGTCGAACTTGAATACAGACTTTTTGCTGCAAAAAGATACGACAGAGCATTTAGTGGCATTTAAACCATTTTGAAATATGAAATACGAAAATCATCGGCGAACGATGGTTTCATACACTTGATCGAAAAATTTAGATCGTTGAGATACAATAAAATTATGAACGGTCCAAGGTGACTTCCTTGAAGAACTCCAGATGCAACAGCACATGGTGAGGTTGTACAGGCTCCTATTTTCACTATCATTTCATTACCAGTTAGATATGATCAAAGCCAATTAAAAAATGATCCGTTTAATCCCAGTCTACTTAATTTGGAGATCGTTATGTGATGATTGATTTCGTCGAACGCAGCAGAGGAAGTTGAAAGCTTTGGCATATCCATGCCAAGCTGAGTCTCTGATATGTAGTCAGAGCAACTAAGTGTTATAAAATCCAGAGCTATAATTTCAAACAGCTTCGATACAGCGCACAAAGCCACAATTCTAAGGTAGTTGGATACTATACCCTTGTTCACAAAGGATTTCTTCCATACTTCAGGAAAAATTCCTGAAGGCAAAGAACAATTGAAAATGTTGGATAGTGGAACCAACAAACTATTAAAACACTTTCTTAACACCACGGATGGAATCCCAGAACTTCTTCGTTTCTTTTATTGTCAGACTTCGCTTCGCTTTTGCTTTAAGAATGCGATTTTTATCATACACAAAATTTGTTACCATATTATTGAAGAATCGCATTCCATTTATTACATTCTTTGCATTATTGAATGTATTATCACTGAGACGATATCTTCCATCTGACATCAATATTCTTGAGTGCAAAATGTTGAAATAGCCACTTGTATCATTCGAGATCGAAAAGCACAAAATCGAAATTTTGTCCACTGAAGAAAACATTGACTACAACCGCCTTCTAGTCAGTTTTAGTTTTATCAAGGTGAAAACTCGGCCATCTCGACCAATTGCTGAAACGTTCGCCCATCTTTAATTTTTTAGGGTTTCATAAAACTCACAAGCTTCAAAAATTTGCGAAGAATCTTGTGGAATAATGTTTTTTGAAATTCGGACGAAATCCGCGCAATAGCATCAAAATCCGCGAAATCCGCGCGACCGTAACAACCCTGCAGGTGGCATGATCTGTCCATTCTTGTACAGGGTACATTTTAAAAAGACACTCCACACTAAAATAAGACTAATTCAAGTAAAAATTGAAAAAAAGCTCTCTATCGTACTACAAAGACAAATTTGATATTTTTCCATCAGAACTCCATACGTGATTGATGAACGGCACCCAATCAAATCACATTCATGGGTGCCATGATTCGTTTTTTTTTGCGAGCTTTCAACTTCCCAGTCATAATTTTTTGCACGTATGTTTGATAAGTTGAGTTGCCCGTTATAACACATACTAACACATAAAAGCACGAAAACAAAAACGAAAAGAGAACATATGTCCAAGTTTGGATTGTGGAACGTCCAATTGTACAACACAACACAACACCGAAAAGATGAGAAACGGCTAGAAAGTATCATAAAAAACTCTCCAGTTGAAACGAAATATGGGCTCCGTTGGTACTCGGCTGGGTGTTGTTGGTTTTGCACATTAAGATATGTAATTTTAGACAACAGACTGATCCTCTTAGTTGCCAATGGTAAATGATTTACTGAATCGACAATGTAGTTAGATCAAAACAGATATGTTTAAAAAATTGAGTTTTTAAGTCAAAGACAAAATCTTTTTAAGATGTTCTTGTTGATTTTTCAAATTTATTTCTTGCCCAATGAAACCTTCATCGAAAGCAGCCGAGCAGCCTTTTCAAAATGTTTCGGTGAATTTCTCGAATTGGGTAATACTTATGCGTGTTTTGTTCATCACTGCTACACTTATTACGTGCTGACAGAGCTCCGAATGGAGTCGGGCAGTAGATTCACCGTAAGATCCACTTGACGGTTACCGACCATTATTTGGTTCAATTTTTTCGCTACTTTTCGCGTGCAATCAGTCAGCCTTCGGAAGTCGAATTTGCCTTTGGATTCACGGTACCAGGGGAGGGGGTTCCGCCGCAAAGCTAGCAACAAGCAGGCAGAAGAGCAAAAACAAGGCTTCCGTGAGCGGTTCGAGTGGTTGATTTCATGTGGATTTCATCAGCAGAAGCAATCCGTGCATGTGATTATCTGCGTGTGTTTGTACACTATATCTTTCGGTAACCGGTTGGAATGTATGTCAGAGTCTGACACTCTGACAGTGCCGAATCACCGAACGGGAACTGTTGCGATGAGTTACGCGAGGCTAAACCCGATATAGCCGTAGTTGCCTACGAGGAATGAATGCACTTTTCTTATTCACTTTCACAGAATGGTGAAATAAAGAAAGAAATTAACAGCAAACCTTGTGTTATTTACAGGGAAGCTAACTGGTGACTTCAGCTGGTGAAAGAGCAAGAACGTGAGCTAATGATTCAGCATTCCTAATAAACGTCAAATCAGAAAAAAATAGTCGCTACTGTAATAGTCTCTGGTGATGAATGTTTTACATGAACAAGTTTACTTTGACATATTCGTAGCTGTTAACTGTTTGCCAAATGATCATTAGATTTTTCGAAAATAGCAGTAAACTTTTGCCTCTTGGACTATGCTGTAAATTTGTCAAACGGGTTTTAGTTACTAGTGAATTTAGACGAATATATAAAATAGATACGAATAATTCTAGAAATTACTTGCAGAAATTCATTCTCGACCATTACAATTGTAAGCTTATCAAAACTAATAGTAGCTTTCAAACAAGTCTTTCGGAATCGATGCTTTTATCTCCGAGAAATTTCAAAAACACTGGGAATCGGAAGTCTATGTTTATCGAAATTTGTGGAGTCATCTTCTAGAGAATTCAGCCGATGAAAAATGTGCTGTTATTCGTTTACGTCACTTATACCATTATACGTTCGAAACCAGAAGTGACAGCCGTTTCATCTTCGAACTTGGTCCATAATTCCATAGTAGCTTTCAAACGAACCTAAGTTTGTTGAATTCGACTCAACCATCTCTGAGAAAGTTGAGCGGTAAAAAAAACGTGTTTTGTCGCTTACGTCACTTGTACCATTATATCTCCGGATTCGGAAGCGCCAGCTATTTGAACTTCGAACTTGATCAATGGCCCGATAGTAGCTTTCAAATGAGTTTAAGCTTGTTACAATCGGTTGAGCCATCCCTGACAAAATTGAGCGGTAAAAATCAACGTATTTTTTTGCTTACGTCACTTATACCATCATATCTCCGGAACCTAAAGTAGGGTGGCAGGTGGATTGCCGATTTCAATTTCACGGTTTTTCCAGGTTTTCCCAGTGCACGAGATAAAAATTCCCGGATTTTGAAACAGGCCCAAATCGCCTATGATCAGATTGTATGTACGTAACATTTTTGAGCACTCGATTTTCTCAAAAATGATTGAACCGATTTCTTGTGATCCCATACGAATTTCATCCGGACTCGATTTTCGGTTGTGAAAAAGGTGAAGAAGTGGAGATCTGCAGAGTGAAAATATCAGCTCTGATCTTGATTAGAAACTATTTCTTCGGTATGATTGCTGTTTTGTTAATTACGCTCCCAGCATTCAACAATACGCTGAGCCACAAGACTTTCAATACATTTTTGTTCGAGAGTATGAGGATTTGCTTGATGGAAGATTTAAGATTTGACTAATCCTTGGAACAAAGTTTTAAAAGTTTCATGCTTTTTCCAATAATGCTCTTGAGTGCAGCTAAACTCAGTCTTCAACGCTATCTGGAAAATCATTCCTTCTCAAAGCGTATTCAAACTAGGAGTGTATTCTAAAGATGGGCAAAAGCGTTCATTTTAAAGAACCGCTCAAAACTTAATAGTTCTAACGAAAGAAACAGTTCTACTGAACCGTTCTTTCGTTCTTCTAAAACTTTGTATGTTTCTTCGAAAATAATATGAGAGCTTCAAATTATATTTGTAGCGCACCTCGGAGCCGTCGTTTGAGTTTGCTGAATAGCCAGAAGTCACACGGAGTTAAATCAGGCGAATACGGCGGTTGCACTGCACAACCGTTCAAATTGAAGGAATTAACTGCATCCCCATCCTCATTCAATTATTTGTTTATATTATCTATCTATTTGATGAAAGCATGTCAGGTGTCACCGAATATAAAATAATGAGCAATTTTATTCACACCACAAATGCACAAATTCACCCTAAGCTGCTGAGCATTGGCGTGGTGCTCTGATCTTGAGCACTTGGCCTTCTGCACCGGAATCACTCAACTAACTCAGTTCTGAGATTTGTTGTTCTGTTATGTTTCGCTCTGTGAGAACCTGTATGCACACCTTCACGAGAAACTTCACTGGTTTATGCTTATGGCAGTTCAAAATTAATTGCTGTTTTAGTTGCAACGTCGAAGCGGTTTTATTGATGAAGTTATTGACAGATTTTCTCGACGTGCAGAGCACCTTTGTCTGTCTTTTATTTTATCGATGAGACGAAATAAGTTTTATAAACAAATCCCATCCAAAAGTGTATCGTTATTTCACTGTATTGAAAAACCTGTCTTAATCCACCTAGTGGTGTAATGATGCCTTTCTGATATTACTCATAACATCATATATAATACTGTGATATTTGCAATTGTTCATTGAATAGAAATAGGAAAGTTTGTTCGGACCTAATCCAACAAACTCTACAAATCCTGTTAACCTGTAGTTCCGGAACCGGAAGTAGTATCCACAACAAATTTAGGAATTTCGTATGAAACTGTTGAAGGAAAGCGAGTGAGATCCTTTTAGCAGTTTTTAAGCACCATTTCCAATGCTTCCGGAACCGGATTCAAATGACCGGAATAACCGAAGTTGGTTTATTTGCCAGCAACAAATATAACCTACAGATTGGAACAGTTTTAAACACAGTTAAACCTAGACTTACTATCTCATGCTCTATTTCGATTAAAACAATTAGACGAAGTCTAACAAACAAAGCGAACCTGCGTTTCTGTTACTTCTGCATATGTAAATCAAGCTTAACAGCATGAATCAGCAGCATAAAACATGTAGGAGTATTATTATTATTATTATTTTTGACAGCACTACCCAACTGGAACGGTATTACTGCACTACCGGCTGTGACAATTGGATATTTAAAAAAAAAATGAATTTAATGACATTAGTTTTTTCTTTCGGTCGCGCTTATCATAGAATAGATAAAATTTTTATCAACCGCAGCAGCGTCTTTTACCAATATCACACACCAGTAGCAGACATCCGTAACCGTTTCGATTTCTTAATACTTGTACGAAATAGAACAAAGCACGCATCGTTCGTTTAGTGTTTTCTTCTTCTTTCGGTGTTGTACATATTGTCAATCTATATGGTGATTTGAAAACTTTGACACTCATCGCCCTGTAACTGCGAAACCGGAAGTCGGATCCGAATGAAATTTCACAGTAGCTTTAAAGATAATATGAGCTTTATTTCAAATCAAGATTTGTGAAAACCGATTCAAGCATCGCAGAGAAATCGAAGTGAATTCTGTTTTTGAAGATTTTCGTCACCACTTTCGCTGCTTCCGGAACAGGAAAAGGGGAGACCTGTAGTGCCGAATTAAGTTTTTATGCCCACAAATCAACAAGCTCTGCAAACTAGAAGAATTTATCAGACAGTTTTATGGGATTTGTACCTGTTTTTGACCATCGTTCGTGGAAAAATACTAATGAAAATGGTAATTTTCCACTTATCGCGCTTTAGTTCCGGAACCGGCAGTCGGATCCGGATAAAATGTTCTAGAAATAAGACCTTTAATTTAAATATTAGTTTATGAAAATAGTTTGGTTGAGCCGTTTTAAGGAGTGTATCGGAAATAAGCTATCCACATACATTTGTGTTGTACGCATGTATTTGTGATGGTTTGTTATGCTCAGATCACAGCATGCTGTGCGCTTGGCTGTCAGCTTTCGTTTGTTTGCTTGTTTGTGAGGTTAAAATCCTGCGTTTTCAAAATGTCACGTATTGAAAAGGAAGTGAAAATTGAGGTTCTGGACACATGGCTAAGTGAGAAGGGTATTACTATGCGAAAATTGGCGAAGCGGTTTAGAATTCATCATGCCAATGTTAAAACCATCATTAATAAGTTTGGGGAACACTATTCTTTGGGTGAGCTACCAGGAAGAGGCAGAAAACCCCGGTTCTTCCAACCCGAAACTGGACCAAAAAGTTGTATCTCTAACCATGAAGAACAAATCAATGTCAATACGTGATTTGGGCAAAAAAGCAGGAAGGAGTGTCGGAATGATCCAGCGTATCAAGAGGCGAAATCACCTGAAGACCTACAAGAAGCAGAAAATCTCGAAACAAAGTGTAGAACAGAAGAAGCGAGCAGCAACAAGGACCCGGAAATTGTATTCACGTCTTTTGCAGTGTCCGGATGCATGCGATGAGACTTATGTAAAGGAGGACTCAAAAACCCTTCCAGGTCCACAATACTTTACTGTCGTCGTTGGGGACGATGTAAGCGATGCGGACAGATCGATTCAAGTGGAGAAATTCGGTCGAAAGGTACGGGTATAGAAAGCAATATGTTCCTGTGGTTTGAAGTCAACCATTTTGTACACTACCGAAATCTATCGATCTGAGAGTCTCCAGAAGAGATTGCTGCCTTTATATAAGAAGCATAGTACACCTCCACTGTTTTGGCCGGATTTAGCGTCGGCTCACTATGCCAAAACCACTCTCAATTGGCTTACGGAAAAGGGTATCAGCTTCGACCCATCGAACGTTACTGGGCAATCGTGAAGAGGGTTTTCAAGAAGACTGGTATGGCAGCTGGGAACATGCAGGAATTCAACAAAATTTGGGCCCAAGCGTCCAAAAAATGCGATGCAACACTCGTCCGGAACTTGATGAAGAGCGTTCGATCAAAAGTTCGAAAATTCGTGAAGAAATAACTTAAATTTCATCCGTGTTCTCAACCCTCTTTGAACAACTTGTACCAATCAAAAACAACTGCCCGCGACATACAATTATCACCCAAGGCCTTTTGTTACATTCTGAACGTTTTGGCACCAGAAATTAGATTCCGCAGTCAAAATTTTATGGAATTGAATAAATTCACTCATTGTAAAAATCGCCGATTGCAGTTTTAATACTTCAGATAGACAGACGACAGACTGAACACTAATGAATATTTTGAATGCAGATGTCGACTAAGAACTTTAAGTGCAAATGCCGAACTTTGGGTTTGTAGTACAAATATCGTTTTGAAGCATTTTCAGTGCAAGAGTTGGACAAAAAAAAACGAATAATGAGCACCGATAACCCCAAAAAAGACACTATAAGTCTTCTTTTTTTTTAAAGTTTTATGGCGTTTCCACTGAGAAATCCAAGTTCGAAAAACGAAAATTGTATTATTATTTTGATGGTGATGGTTCCAGAACTTTTCCAATTTCAAGAACTATCAATGCTTGAGAAAGAAACTACTATGAATGTAAGTGACCAGTCGCAGTGAATATACAGCTTCAAGAATATTAGAAACTTCAATCAATCTTAATTGTGCAGAAAAACAAGAAATTCAGTGCGCCATATGGAAACTATTAGAAATGAGCAAGATTAATCTCGAATCCGCATGCCTTTAACGTGACTAATTAATTGTAAATGCCAGGCTTGGGTTCCGGAAAGCCTTCATCTCCTCATGAACGCACTGGACAACAAAACGAAGGACGAAGTCTACTATTAAATTAAACGGTCATAAATTGATCCGGCATGTGATTTCGCGTTTACATATGAAGGATGCGGTATTTAATTGAATTCGAAGTGTCTCATTTAGCCGATGTTTGAAATTCGACTGTCCAATGCTATCCAATGCGAATGTTCGACCTGAAGAAGCTTTCGCACGATCAAACACCAGTCAATCGTTTTTCTTCCCGATGCACGAGAAGTCGAAGCCTTTCTCGTCCGGAACAAAAAAGATAACGAAAATGAACCCACCACCCAGCAGCCGTGCTACCGAAGAAATTGTGTCAAGTTCATCGTAAGCCTCTCGCGACTTGTTCATGACTCCATGACTATGTATTGTTAGTCCGGCTATAGGCAACGACCGATGAAAGGCACCCAACACAAAAAAAGGGATGGCAATTCTGCTGGCGAAGAAATGGAACAAAAAAAAACCAAGGCAAGACACGATGTGGATTATAACGGAAGTTTCAATTCCAACTCGCACACAGTTTCACAGACACACAGGCAATTCCCAAATGAATCCCCGTCGCGGAAAACAAGGGCAATCACCAGAATACGTCTATCAGGCCGCGGGTGCCCTCATACACACACACACACAGACACCAACATCGCGATGCGCGCAGAGTTTGGGGTCGGGTTCGGATGATTTATTACTATTCAAATTACGGTCAAGTTCGGTCCAATGGTGGCAATACCATGTAACCGAGTCTTCGCGCTTTGATCCGGCACCAATCAGTGCGAAGGGAAAGCGTAGCTGGGATTTGTTTGTTTTTTTTTTCTTCTGTGGAATGTGGCTTGACTGGCTGCAGGAACTGACCAGGGCTGGGCGATCAGTACCCGCTGAGTCGTTCCCGGGTTGGCGAATTTGTCCCGAAGACCCACACGGTGACGGTGATTTTGTCGTGGGGAACTGACCGCGAGTCGAGTCAATTGTTATGTTTTTGGCTTTTTTGCTGTTGGTTTGGTTGTTTCGGGTTTTCCAAAAGGTGGACTGCAATTTAAGTGATCGGGAAAAAATCGAGACTTTCTAAAGAAAAAAAAAATTAAGTTGAGGATCTTTCGAAATCAAATTTGATGATGGACGGCGACGAAACTAGCTTTCTACAATGATTGTTCGCTAAGATTTAATTTTTTTTACGTTTCGTCTTCTACTCGTCAATGCACAGCAGTTCAAATTGAGCTACTCATGTGACTTAGCATTACCGATAACTACGAGTCGAGTTACGGGCCAATTACGGATACGGGAAAACTAAATCGGAACTCATAACTGACCGGAGTTCACTTTTAACGCTTCACCGACCGTAACTGGAAATGCATCGGATCATCTTGCAGGAAGAAAAGTTACACACAGTTATCTACGGACGAGCTACGGAGCATGACATTCCCTTCCTCATGGCTGACTTGCAACGGTCATGGCTGAATCGCTCTCACACACGTGTGTTGACATACTTGGTGCTAACTGATTTCCTGAAACTTGTGGTTGTTGTTGTTGTGAGCACTGCGGTCGTGGGGCGGTTCCAAATCAAATATATCAGACTTGATTCATGATAAAAAAAAGTGTGAATTGATGACGCAGTCTTTTTTTTTGTTTGGTTGAAAACCGTGAATCAACCTTTATGGTAAATCTGATTAGTAAATGAGGGTGCAATGTCCAGCAATTTATCAATCCATTGAAAGAGCACAACATGACAAACTAGTACACAATGCTGCTAGGACGGAAGTTCCTATTCCTATTTCGAACAACCAACCATTTCTACAACTGTAAAAAATGGGTTGAATTCCCCTGCACACTCAATTCCAATTCCAATTCGCACGGCGCATATGGATCAATTAGCATCTGGCCGTAATGGGTGTTGTTCTCTTTCTTTTTTTTTTCTTCTTTGAGATAATTGCGAACTTCCGATTGACGAGGTTGAAATTCCGGAAACCCTCATTGGGGTGCAGAACCTCGATCGCACAGACACTGGATGATTCAACACTAACTGACAGCACTTCGGAAATGTTGGTGAATGTGAAACTATGCGAAGGAGGAAACAACGAAGAGAGAGAGAGAGAGAGAGAGAGAGAGAGCGCGAGAATGAGACCAAGAATAAACTACTGCGAATATGAAAAACGATTAGCACGGTTCAATTTATTACGATCGGTACCAAGAATGGGCGTATGACTAATACGGAGCTCGATGTTATTTCGAGTTAGTCGGCATCGAATGACAAACAAGTCAATTCAATTCTAAGCCATTGGGCAAACCAAAACGAGACCAGTTTGACAGCAGCGCAGTGCCTCGCACTGGACAAAATTCCGAAACTGTCGATAACGCTTATCAGTACTTTTCTTCAATTTATCTGGATTTCCGTGATTGATAGGTGCAGAGAACTAAATTTGATGGACGGTTCGTAGAAAATGTCGGTGCACAAAGTTATCGCAGTCGCTTCGATCTTCGTTTTTTGTGTGAGGAATAAAATCAAGGCATGACGGCGCTCAGATGCGGATTTTCTGATTTCGATTCTCGGATTTGTATTTCCAGACTCGAAGTGATGGATGTAGTGCAGGCCAGACACGTTCCTACTGAGAACCATATTCGGAAACATGGGATGATCGATTGAAAAAATGTGATCTAAAATTAGTCTATCGAATTCTTTCGAAAAGTTCCCATTAAATATAAAAGTCTTTCGCAGACATTCGTTCTGAACCCCAGTTCAAACGCCTTCCATTTTGATTGTACTCATCATTCATCTTCACGTTGATGTTATTTGAGGCATTCTTCATGACAACAACGACTTAGACCTTCTAGAGCCGGACTACGCAAACGCTTGATACAATAAATAGTTTTTAGTTGGTGCGTTTAAATCGAACATGGAAGGTAAAATCGTAGAAATTCACGGACTCCAATGTGATCAGTTTTTTGAGACCGATTCACTGGCCCGGAAAAGAACCGATTAAGGGTGGTATTCAATAACACACTCGAAAAAAATATCAATTTTCTTTGCTTTATTGTTTATAAACAACAAAATAAGACAAAGAAAATCCGTTTTAAAATATCTGTAAGGTTGAGGATTGCAAACACTACTATAAAGACTGTTCCAGAAAGTATGGGCGCACTTTGATTTCGCTGTAAATAATTCACAAGTATGAGATATTCAAATTTTATTCGATATACTGATAACATTAGACTACAACAACAGAATATTATTCTCAACATTTGCTACTTAGCCATTATAGACTAGCTGACGCACCTTCTTGCGAACGTTCCTCATTAAATTCCGTACAGACTTCTTGGCGACAAGTTTTGACACTTTTTCCAATCTTTTGTCGTGAATACGACTTACTTTACTATGGGGTGCCATTTCAAAATTTATCCTCTGATAGAGTGATAAGTTTTTGATCGTGAATATCTCTTGTTGTATCCAACGAATCAACAAAATTTTTGCTACACCCCATCGAAAATATGATTACAATTTTATGATAAAATTTTCAGTTGTGTGACATAATCTCAAATAATTCAAAATTAAACTTTTCTGAAATGTTTGGTATAAACGAGTATCAAAGGGGATAATCCATAAGGCGCGTTTGCCTTGCTAGTATTTTTAAAGCTCATAGCTCAGTGATCTGTGAAAGGATTTATATAATCTAACTACCAATAGAATCGAAATTTTTCAACCTCAACGTGTATAGCAAAAGCATTGAAGTATTTCAATAGTACACTATTGAAAAACCTGTCTCATTTGACCCATGTCGACACCAGCCAATCAGAACGCGTTCTGAGGAAGAGAACAAAATATCTGCTGCTGTACAACAAATAGATCGAGAAAAATGTTTCGAAAAGTGTTGAATATCGTAGTCAGTTCCTCAATTTGGTCCTTCTGAATGCTAGAAACGAATCCCTACAGCATATTAATAGTTTCTTTCAATAAATTATGCAAATCCGAAATGAAATAATCGACATTACAATTCTTTATGCGATTATTTTCATAGCCGTTAGGACCGCCCATTAGTGAAAAGCTACAAACGAAATCAGGTAAAAACAAGCCTCTCAACAAAAATTGAATCAGTTTGGATTCTATTGCCACTGCGAGCAGATGTATTTTGTGTCGTTTGCAAAGCTAGTTTCGCTTCCGACAAGAGCGATTACGTCACAGCTGTCAGTCATTTGCATTGGTGAAAAAGCAACGGCGGAGAGCATTACACAAAATCATCCGTTCTAATGGCTCTAAAAGTTTTCTACAGAACTATTAGGATTTCTTGCTCGCAAATCGATGGGAAATATCCTCAGTTTAGTGCAAATCTAGAACTGTTTGATTTGATTTTTGCATTTTTCGCTGTGTGAAATTCACAGTTATCTAGATCAAGTGAAGCCTTATTTGTTTTTGCGAAAAATGTGGAAAAGGGGAATGCTTGCATAATTCATACAAATGATCAACTAATTGATATTCGGAAGTGTTTAGGAACATGTCAGTTGTTTTCGTGTTCATGACATCCAGTTATGTCTCTGACATTACCCACCCGCCTTTTTTCGAACTGTTGAATGGTTTCGGCTGCCGAGACATGTTTCCTAGGATGTACCTTCGTTAATGCCCAAAATTACTCAATTGGTCGAAGTTGTGGGCAATTTGGTGGATTCATGTCTTTTGGGACGAAAGTGACATTTTTGGTAGTATACCATTCTACCGTTGATTTCGAGTAGTAGCAAGAAGCAAGATCTGGCCAGAAGACAACAGGATCCTTGTGGCTTCGAATCATGGATAGAAGTCGTTTTTGTAAACATTCCTTGATGTATATTTCGCTGTTCATTGGAGCAGTGGTGATGAAATGTTTCGAAATCTTACCGCAGCTACAAATTGCTTGCCAGACCATAGGCCATAGCTTACCAAATTTTTCGACTTCAATCGATGTTTCGGACTGGTTTAACACTTGCCCTTCTCGCACCGTATAATACATATTGTGGTCCCGGCAAGGATTTGTAATCGAGTTTCAAGTAGGTTTCGTCGTCCATGATTATGCAGTTTAAATATCCAGCAAGAATCGTATTGTACAGCTTTCGAACCTTCGGCCTGATCGATGCTTCTTGTTTCGGACTACGTTTTGGTTGTTTCTGCTTCTTATAGGTTCGAAGATTCAAACGTTCTTTAGCACGAAGAACATTTGACTTCGAAGTGCCCACTTTTTTGCCACATCCCGAACTGAGACCTCCTTCTTTTGCTCGAACGCCTTCAGTATACGTTTATCCAACTGAGGGTTAGCAGGACCTTTTTTTCGACCCGTTTTCGGTTTATCCTCATAGGTGTTATCCTCACCGAACATCCTGATTGCATTTCGCATAGCTTTGTCACTTACTCCTTCCATTTTTGCTATCTTTCTCAGTCACAGTCCGCGTTCTGTGCACCATTTGTATACGATTTTTCGACGCTGTTTTGCTGAAAGTCCACGCATTTCGAAACAAACTAATGAAAATGAATAAACAACTGCACAAGTGGTTAGAGAAGAGTGTAAACAACAGGACGCAGCCATAAAAATTGACAGATTCTGAACCATTGCGAAATGGCAGCGGTTTTTGGTGGCGTCCATACTTTCTGGGACAGTCTTTAGGCGATACTTGTGCTCTTTATGATGTTTTTAGCTGAATAATTATTATAATTTGGCTGCCGGTGATTGACTTCTGGACAAATGAATCGCAACCCAATTTTGCCGAAGGTACATGCACTGGAATGCATTTTGCCGAATCACTTTGAATGCAATTTGTTATGTTTTAGGAGTAGCAAGTTGCCAAATTTTAGGAAATTCAAATTTATAAGGATTATAAATTTTTTATCGATTTTGTTATTTTAAAAAATCGTGAGAAATTTTGAACCATTCCGCAAATTAGGACAATTGAAACAAGTATTGATGTAAAACGTTTACTTATAAATTATTTAATAGGGGAGACCGGGGCTTAGTCGGGCACTTTTAGGAAAATAGAAAAAAGCATCCATTTTATTAATTTGTGATGTGGAAAAACATGCATAAGTTTTTGTACCAAGTCATGATGATGTGCCCAACCCAAAATACATTATTTAGGAACCGTGGGGCCAAACTGTCGTATGTTCGAGCCTTCACCTGGAAGGATTCTTAATGTCAGTAGGATCCGTAGTACTAGCCATGCTATGATTCTGTACGCTATGAATCGGCTGCGAAGTCGGTTGAAACAGAAAGGCCAAATTCTACGAAAGGAATGTAATGCCAAGACTTTGTTTTGGGGCCAAACTGGACTCCCTCTAGGGGTAAACGACTATAAAGTTTTATACAAAAATTAAGAACGAGTGCAGTAGGGCGCAAAATCTTAAGACAACTTAATGAACACAAAAGAAATGAAATCGTGCTGGAATGAATTGTCTGTTGGTTTCAGCCTAGCGTGAGACATAATCCTGTTCGCTGGAAATATAGGTATTGTCTCGAAACATCACGCCCTGCAATATCAAATAATTCAAATTTGCTCCGGGCAGACAATTTATTTTCGAGATAAAATAATAATTTTATTTTCCATGTAATCGAAAGCACTAGATTCAACACGAAATGAACATTTTAAAGCACTAACCAGACCGTCATTACAATGCACAGACATCAAATATACCAAAAAAATGGAAAATAAAAAAAAATCGGTAAAAAACAGTAAACTTTTGACACGAAGACGATTGACGCCAAATTGAACGCCTGTCTGTCACATGAAGTGCGTTTACAAAGTCAATCCATACATCGAAATAATTAGAAAAATCGAAAGATAAAACTAAACTGCCCGGTTTAACCCCGTATGCGGTCTAGCCCCGGTCTCCCCTAAGCGCAATGTCTTAATTGACATCCTGAAGGAAACGAACGGGCTATTTTATTGGCCGAAGACCGATTTTTGTTGTTCAGTGATCGGGTAGAAGCCAATTTTGTGCTAAAGGCACAGCCGTTTATACTACACGGATCATGAAATCATAAACCATGTCTTTTCATGAAATTTAATGAGCAAAATGATTTACATCATGAAAAATTTCATGAAAGATGTGTTATTGTTCATGATATCAATCATTCTGCTTTTGAAATCATGACAATCATGACTGCAATGGATTTTTATCCGTGTATTCTCTACGTTTCGTCTTCGACTCGTCAGTGCAGAGCAGTTCAAATTGAACTAAGTAATTCAATTTAACCTGCTCTGCGCTGACGAGTTGAGAACGAAACGTTAAAAATAGTACCTATAATTGTAAACACAATAGATCATTCGTGGATAAATACTAAAATAAAACCCTTGTTTTCGTTTCCCAAATGTTGATCTATATTACCTTCATCCGAGATTCTTGTTTTAGAAAAGTGAGCGTATTTCTCCAAGGGTTCTTCACCTGACAAACTCGATACTACTTCAAATTTGTCGAATAGAGATACGTAAAAATGATGCTGGGAGTTTTGTTTCTTAACAAAGAGACTATCGCGTGACATACGTTGTTATTCTATAATCATTACTTTCTGGTTGCAAGATAAATTTTTCAAAACATCTCCTCCACTATAAATCAACAAGCCGTTTGATCAATTTATATTGTAATTCCTATTTTTTTATTTGATATTTATCAGGTGTACAACTTTGTTTCCGCCGTTTTCCGATAGGTGGCTGTACCGGCTGAGGCTGGTCAAAATACATAGATGATAATGCCTTCAAAGTGAGTGTGTAC
This sequence comes from Malaya genurostris, assembly GCF_030247185.1. NCBI lineage: Eukaryota > Metazoa > Arthropoda > Insecta > Diptera > Culicidae > Malaya > Malaya genurostris. Next base: position 57,318,146 of record NC_080571.1, read on the forward strand.
CGTGCCTAACGAATTGTCATCGCCGTTTCAGTGACAGTTGTTCTTGTTTTCGTATTATTCACGCTCGAAAATGTCTGTTTATGTGCCTAATTCTCACCATTTGCGGGAAGTTTTACTTTTCTGTTACAATTCGAAAAAAAATGCAGCTGAAGCGCATCGAATGCTCTTAGAAACTTACGGTGACGCTGCTCTGAGTAAAAGAACGTGTCGGGAGTGGTTTCAACGTTTTAAAAATGGTGATTCCGATATCGAAGACAAACACGGTGGTGGAAGAGAAAAAAAACCTTCAAAGATGAAGGTTTGATTTACTACGAGCTCTTAAAACCGGGAGAAACAATCACAGGAGATCGCTACCGAACGCAACTGATGCGCCTTAGTCGCGCGCTAAAAGAAAAGCGGCCACAATATCAAGAGCGACATGACAAAGTCATCCTCCAACACGACAATGCTCGGCCTCACGTCGCAAAAGTGGTCAAAAAGTACCTGGAAACGCTGGGATTCCCCAGATGTCGCCCCTTCTGACTCCTTTTTTCGAGCCGGGATCCGAAAATTGTCGGAAAGATGGGAGAAAGTTGTCGCTAGCGACGGACAATACTTTGAATAATACATCTCTAAGCACTTTTTCGCAATAAAGCTTTCAATTTTGAAAAAAAACGGCGGAAGCAAAGTTGTACACCTGATAACAAAAATTTATAATGCAAAACTTTGTAACTAGTGCGTATAAAAGTACTGAAAATAAATATTTCACAATCAAATCATGTTTTTGTAGTTTTATTTCATTCTATTTCTCTTTTAAAAGTATTTTACAAAAAAATTTCAATAACCCACTAAGTAAGGCTCTGAAAAAACTTAGGCTTCAATCTTAAGGTCATTCGTCTTGAAAAAGCTTGTATTTCATGTGACATACTTTTTAATACAAATTTCGCTCATCTATAAAAATGGTCCAAACTTGCATCCCATCACAGTAAGCGATGGTACTGGAAACCCCCATTTTTGTAAATATTTAAGCTAAATACGCTTATCACGAAAGTACACAACGACGGCAAGATAAATGTCGACTCGAACAGAAATTTTCAAAGATAAAGTAAGCTAAAAATGACTCACCTTGGGCAGTTCTCGGGGTCTCGGCCGCAGTATAATCCCATCGTTTTCGATGTAATCCGGTACATCCTTTCGGTCGCTGAAGTTGAATACCATTGTGTTGGTTTCAATGGGCGGCGGTGGTGCCTTAACTTTTTTCTTAACCGGAACCACCAGTGGATTACCAGCACCACCGGGGCTATTGTTGTTGCTGTTGTTGCTGCTGCTGATGTTGTTATTGTTGACGGGACTAGCGATCGTCGCAGTCGCCGTCGCAGCCCCCGCCGTTACCGGGGAGCCCCATTTGGCCATGAAGAAATCTCCACCAGTGGGACCGGTAGCCGTCGCCGCCGAGCCGACGCCTGCGCCGACCTCACCACTAGTAGCACTGCTGTTATTGTTGTTCGCTTTCGAAACTACCACATTTGCACCAGTAGCACTGATCGACTCTTCACTCGATTTCTCCAGATTGATTTGATTTTTCTCGATTTCGCGAGCGGTTAGATGCACCGTTTTCACGTCACTTGAAACACTGCTATTAGCACTCACTGCTGCTGCTGCTGCTGTTGCTGCTGTCGGAACAGCAGCGACGGCGACGGCGGCGGCGTTATCCGAATCGCCGTTTGCGTTACCGTTGCCGCCGACGTTGGCATTTATCACTACTTTGCTTCCGTTGCTATTAACACTAGTATTGGCATTGCTACTATTAAGATTATTTATATTATTATGATTGGCTGTACCACTACCGATGCTGTTAATGGTGGCCGCCGTTGGTTTGTGGCCATTGGCCGCGAGACTTTCGCGTGACAGTGGCACAGGCGGCTTCTGGGTGACAACGGCGGCTGACGGCGGTCCTGTTGGCACTGTGATGGGCGATGACGACGTCGAGGAAGAATTTGACGATAGATGATGATGTTGTTGGTGATGATGTTGATGCTGGTGATCATCTACATTCAGCCTCTTGCTGGCGATCAATTTCGCACCACCACCAGCTGCAGTCGTTGAGTTACTGCCGTTGCTACTGTTGCTGTTGCTGCCGCTGGTGAGAGAGGGGAGATGCGATTTGTTCTGCGACTGACCGTTGAATCGGAATTGCGTCGTAACGCCGGCTTTGGAAATGTTCTCCATCGTGGAACGGGAAACCTTCTTTATTTGGTTCGGTTCGTCGTCCGGTTCGAGGTCATCCGACTGGCTGTCGCTACCGTGATCACTGTTTATCGAATACTCACGCTGTAGATCCTCCGGGTCGTCCGGATCTTCCTCATCGCTTGTAGCGTACTGAAGAATGTTACGCGGCGGGACCTGGGGCGGTGCTCCTGCTGCTACGTTTGAAACGGCGGTATCTGACGGCGTTGGCGAGCGGGTGCTGGTCGGGGTTGAGGTCGCGATGTTTAGATTGTTCAGTTTGCTCGTAAGTGCCTGAATCGATGGTGAGTCGACGAATGTGTGAGCAGTACTGGTTGTGTTATTTTGCATATTTCCCGAGACAGCACCGCAGCTGGCAGCTGAGAAGCGAGGACTCTCCGGTCGGTTTGTCGCGTTTGTCGTTGTCGTTGTCGCCGCACCGATTTTATTATTGTGTTGAACAGCGTTAGGCGATAAGACGGGTGAGTCATACTTAAGACGGTAAGCTGCTGTCGGTTCTACTCGCACTGATAGCGGTGTGGTTGTATTGTTGTTTGGGTTCGAACCGGCCGCGAACGGAGGCGTCTGTACGGGCGACGTAGCCGAGTTCTTTAGATTGTTTGTGGTTTCTAGATTGTAGCGAATTGCATTGATGTCCAACTTCGGCAGATTTGGTTTCTCCTTCAAACCGTTGGCAGTGTTGCCGGTGTTTCCATTCGACTTGGGACTAGTGTTTCGTGGTATGATATTTGGCTTTTTCGGACTAAGTGGCGGCTTCGGATGGGTGATTGGTGGTTTCTCGTGGGAAATAATCGATTTATAGCTGGCCACTTTGGCAGCAACTTCACCGGCAGCTCCGTTAGTCCTGGCAACGGGTCGACCTCTTCGGTTGGCGTTCGCTTCGAAAATTTTCATGGTCTGCCGCACCACGTCTGGCGGGGGACGTTCATCCGCATCGATGAATGAGGTCAACCGCTTCGGTTTCGGGTCACCTTTCTCTCGGCCGTTGATGATCTTTTCCTCGATCGTAACACAGTCCACTATCAGGTCAGCCTTGTTCATCGCCGCCAGTTGACAGTTGTTGATGTTGTTACCGTTACCGTTGGCGGTGGGTGTCCCGTTGGTGCAAATCTCATCCAGTATGATCACATTGCTGTCGTTGCAACTGTACAGATTCTCCTTCTGTATATCGCGCTCCCAGGCCTTGTGATCGTAGCGCACCAGCGCCTCAACTGATCGGGCACGTTTTAACGAATCCGCACCACGCTGTTTGTTATAACGATTGTACTCGTTCTTCTTCTCCGTCTGTCGGCCACTTCGCGTATAACTGTTCTGCACGCGCGTCGAAATGTACTCGTCGGGAGTTTTTGCTTTCTGCTGCAGGTTCATCTGGTTTTGCTGCTGTTCGCGACCAAATTTTCCCTGCTGGTAATATTTATCCTGCGATTGATCCTTCCCATCAATCGAATGCTCCCGTTCGCTCAAATCTTCACTTTCCTCGTCGAGCAAATTATTCAGACTGGTCGCGCGGCGCATGCTATTCAGTGAGGGTCGCTGCTTGTTGGCCGATTGCCTCAGTGCAAGACTCAAATACCGGCAGCGTAACTTCGACACTATTCCTGGTCCATATTTTAACTCTTCTGAAGTGTCCACGTCTACCACCGTGGCACCGGTGGTTTCGACAGCCCCGGCACCAACGAATCGATTCTTCTCGTAAATAATCTCTTCAGCACTAGCTGCAACCATTTTGGTGCTACCGCTGTTGGGGCTAACAGAAGAAGAAGCACTTGAAGTGTTTTTCTTTAATTTCCAACCGATCTCACTACTGCTATAACTGTTGGTTTCCCCCGGGGCTGCTGGTCGCGTTAGCTCACAGTCAACACTACTAGCACTAGCACTAATACCACCGACCACGGCATACTTTCCCGCTGGACCACTGTTTGCTGGAGCACCGCCGCCACCTCCTTTGGGCGAACCACTCAACAACGCACTGCTGGGAAGATAGTTTGATCGACTGTTGGCACTATTGCTGGCGCTGGTGCTCTCCGTACCGTCATTGGAATGTGACTGAGTGTGCAACGGTTGTTTCTCTGCTGACGTTCCACCGACAAGCAGCACTTCGGTTGTACCTCGAGTGGCACCGATCGGTGTTGTGTTGGTGGTACCGCCGAATGACTTCACCAACACTTGCGGCTGTTCATTCACTAGTGACGAATGCGAATGACCTACGAACACCGGGGCACCAAACAGCGTCGGCGAGGTGACGGTGGCTGTAGGTGAAGCAGGTGAATCACTATTATTACTACTGAGCTCTATGGAAGGAGTAGGACTAGCAGGGGACTCGACTGTCGATGCTGGTGGTGTTGATGTACATTCTGCAATTGACGGTGCCTCTACCGATGGATCTGTGCATGGTTTTTATATTTTTTTTGTGTGTGATAATGTTGGGGTGTGCGCATTTGGATTCGATGGTGCAATTCAGAAAAAAAGGGAAACAGAGAACACTTAGTTAGTAGTAATCACAAAAGCTGAAACCCAATTGCCCGTAGCCCAAAAGTAAAAATAAAATAAAACATTTTTTTTTCGATGAAACGAATCGGATAACAGCTACCTACAACCCTGACCAACCAACTGAGGTTGCCGCGGTTCACTTCAGTCGTCTATACACGGCGGAACATGGCACTCAACCGGCCGACAACGGTTCATTCAGTGTGATTCACTCTGGTCGAACGATAAGAGAGGATCGTGCATGCTCGGACTGGGAGGATCGAATCGGACTGTGGGACATGGTGGTGAAAACCGGATACCAAAAGAGAGCCGGCAATGAAAATAATGAAGAAATTTGCAGCCGTGGGAGAGTGCGAGCTGATCGTACACAGAGAGCGACGAAAGATAGAAAAAAACACGAAGCTGTCGCTCTTGAAATCACTTTCCGTGAATTGATTATGAGGGATTGTGGAGTAGTCCGAAATCACTCGCGTGTGATCACAGAGTCTGCTGCTAGCGGAATCGCATGGGGATCCGAGAGAGGTTTGCGCGCGCGCGCCTCTCGCCAGTCTCTTTTATTGAGCTAAAGTGTTCCCAGATGATTCATTTTTATTTTCAAGTATGTACATATTTTATTGCTACAATTTGTACAGGCTTATTCGTGTTTCCGAGTTACAGCAAATTATTTGATTGATTTCCAATTCTTTCACTGCAGATTAGGGTGGCTAAATATTGGTGGCTTTGTCAAGTAACTTGAGGAGTTCAATTTTCAAGTTTACTAAGAGTAGATTTCTATTATAAGGGTGTACATGATACTAAGAATTCAATGGTATTTTTTAATATAGTACCAGGAATCTGTTTACTGCAAATAATTTTTTTTAAGCTTATAACTTCTGACTAAGTGCACATTTTGCGGACATATATACAGTAATGGAAAGCTAAAGTCCCTAGCTAACAGCTGAATAAGAAACTAAGTTGATTCAATTGATTGATAAAACTTTATTATGAATTTAGTAAAGTGATAAATTTTGACCAATTCAAAAGAGGTGTTCGGTTGCCGGCACCCCAAGAAATTGCGCTAAAAATAGAAAAATATAAGTGAAAACTGCAATTATTCAAAGAAAAACGTAAATCATACACCTATCAGTGAGATGATACCTTTTTTCATCAATCCGCATGTGTTTTTTGCATGGATATTCTTCGGTGTTTTAGTTCTCATGGCATTATTTTAATTATCGTCGTTTTAAACGGCAAATTGAGATTTTAATCACTCATTACCCTGTAATGTCGAAACTGCAAATCGTATCGAATTTCAATCTTAACGTGTGACAATCGATTGAACATTCCATGAGATGTCGAAGTAAGTTCCACTTTAGAATTTTTCGTCATTATTTATGGTACTTCCAGAGCCGGTATTCAGGGACTAGCATAACCCAAAATGATTCGTATGACCATGAATGAATACGCCAAACAATTTACATCTTCTATATCTGTATGAATTTCAAAAACTCATCATCCTGTAATTCCAGAATCTATTTTGTATGGGACTATAAGTCCTTTTCATTCAGTAATAGCCGTTCAACCGAGAAGGTTGTGTATAGAAGCGTACAGTTTAATAACGCTGGTTAGTTTACACGCGTTAAATACGACAACGGTTGAACTACAGGTAGAGACCTGTTGGCAGCAGCCGTTAAAACGTAAAATCGTGCTGCATAAGAGAGCCCTAGTGCTGGGCCAAGCTGGTGAAGGAAACAACAAAGGGCGTTTCCCAAGCTCTACCCAGGCCACAATATACAGCCACAAGTGCTGAGCAGGAGAGTGCAAAGGCACATCGAAGAGGAAGAGTGCAAAGGCACATAGAAGCAGGAGAGTGCAAAGGCACACCGGTGCGAAGGCACTTCGGTGCAGAAGCATATCGGTGCGGAGCACAAGGGAGAAGGAGACAAGACAACTCGGTCTTTCCACTGCCATACAACACGCAGGTATACACCGGTGACCTGCGCTGGTTGCAGCTGGCGAAGACAAAAGTAAATCGGAAATCGAGTGGTGCTGGATGTCAGGTTGCAGTAGCATCACATCCAACAATCAGCATCCAACAAGAACATCTAGAGCAACGAGGATCTACACGGCAGTGCAACGGAGATAGACAACAATTTCAAGGTAGAAGTTTTTTCTTTTCCTTTTGATTGAGAACTGTGTAGTGTTGGTTTCATTTTTTACTTTAAAGTTTGATTAAAAATTTTAATGTGATGGATGAATCCATGAACGTAAATCCTAGCATGAATCTGATACCCCCACGAACGAAAAAATATCAGGAGAGCTCTTCTGGGCCTTGGATAGTCTTTTTTAGACGTATATCAAAGCCATTAAACATTGTACAAATTAATAAAGGTTTGACATCACGATTCTCTTCAATCAAAGAGATCATAAAAGTAAATAACGATAAAATTCGTGTTGTGGTAAATAATTTGAAACACGCGAATGATATTGTCTCTTCGGAACATTTCAATAAAGAGTATAAAGTTTACATACCCTCCAAAGATGTCGAAATTGACGGTGTTGTTACCGAAGCGAGTCTTTCGGTAGATGATTTACTCAAGCATGGTGTTGGTCGTTTCAAGAACTCTATGCTTGAGGGTGTGAAAATACTGGAGTGCAAACAACTGTACTCAGTAGTTTATGAAGAGGGAAAAAAAGTTTATCGCCCATCAGACTCGTTTCGAGTGACATTTGCCGGATCTGCGTTGCCGTCCCATGTCTATGTCGATAAAATTCGCCTCCCTGTTCGGCTTTTTGTTCCAAATGTAATGAATTGTACGAACTGCAAAAAATTCGGACACACAGCTACTTACTGTAGCAATAAACCAAAATGTATTAAGTGTGAAGGACCTCATAAAGATAATGATTGCAACAAGGAAATTGAAAAATGTATTTATTGTGGGGAAAGTCCTCATGAGGATATTTCAGTATGCACTGCATTTAAAGTGCACAAAGACAAAATTAAGCTTTCTTTAAAAGCACGGTCTAAGCGCACATATGCAGAAATGCTTAAAACGGTCATTGATGTCCCCCCTTTGGAAACCGAAAACGGGTTTTCAAATCTAGAGGAAACAGAGGACTCTGACTCTGACGAAAATAGTGAAGGTAATTCGTTTATCACTACCCAAGGGTCAGTTAAGAGAAAGAAGTCTTCTTCCAAATTACCAAAAAAGACACCTAAAGTTTCATCTTCAAAAAAAGATCCCCGTGTTAAACAAAAAAAGTCAAAACCAAAGACTGTGCCTCCTGGTTTGTCAAATTCACAAACCAATCCAGGATCTAGCACAGAAAAAGGTAATAATCCTGTGGGCTCCATTTCACAGCCACCAACAGGATTACTGAAATTTTCGGAAATTGTTGAATGGATTTTCTCAGCATTCAATATATCTGAACCCTTAAAGACCCTCATAATGGCATTCCTTCCAATAGCTAGAAATTTTTTGAAGCAGTTATCAGCTCAATGGCCAATTGTCTCAGGTTTTGTATCTTTTGATGGATAATTTATCACCCGCCGCAAATGATACAATCACTGTCCTGCAGTGGAATTGTCGAAGCATCATGCCAAAACTTGATTCATTTAAAATTTTATTGCATAGTCAAAAATGTGATGTATTTGCTTTATGCGAAACATGGCTTACTTCAAACATAGCTTTAAATTTTAATGATTTTAACATTATACGTCTCGATAGAGACTCTCCGTATGGTGGAGTGCTTTTGGGAATTAAGAAATGCTGTTCCTTTTATAGATTAAACATCCCTTCAACTTCTAGTATAGAAGTTGTTGCTTGCCAAATAAACATTAAAGGCAAAGATATTTGCATAGCTTCGGTTTATATTCCTCCAAAAGCACAAGTTGGACAGCAACAGCTTAATGAAATGGTTGAAGCCCTTCCTGCACCACGATTGATTCTGGGGGATTTAAATTCGCACGGTATTATGTGGGGTTCCGTCTACAATGATAGCAGATCATCTTTAATACAAAACATTTGTGACAATTTTAGCATGACGGTATTAAATATGGGTAGCATGACACGGATCCCAAGACCTCCTGCACTCCCAAGTGCATTAGATCTATCTCTTTGCTCAACATCAATTCGACTAGATTGCACCTGGAAAATATTGCCTGATCTACACGGTAGCGATCATTTACCAATCATCGTCTCAATTAGCTGTAACAAATGTATTGCTAATTCAGCTAGTATTCCATATGATTTGACAAAAAATATCGACTGGATTAAATACCAAAGTAGTATCTCTAGTATTTTAAATTCAATGGAAGAGCTCCCTCCACTTGAAGAATATGACTTCCTCGTCTGTTCGATTCTGGAGGCAGCAGAACAATCCCAAGCTAAACGCTTTCCTGGGCCAACGACTAACAGAAGGCCTTCCAACCCCTGGTGGGACAAAGAGTGCTCAGAGGCTAAACTCGCGAAACAAAATGCTTACAAGACGTTTCTAAAACGGAGGAACTCCACAGAATTTCGAAAAATTCATGGCTTTAGAAACCAAGTACAACAACATACTTCGGGCCAAAAAATTTAGTTATTGGAGACATTTTGTCGAAGGTTTGTCAAGAGAAACCTCAATGAGCACTCTTTGGAATACGGCCAGACGAATGAGGAATCGTAACGTGGGCAATGAGAGTGATGAATACTCGAACCGATGGATATTTGACTTTGCTAGGAAAGTTTGCCCAGATTCTGTTCCTACGCAGAGCATTATACGGGAATCTCCTCCAAATAATGGTTTTATTAATAACCCATTTTCAATGATGGAATTTTCTATAGCACTCTTGTCTTGTAACAATAACGCCCCTGGGTTGGACAGAATTAAATTCAACTTGGTGAAGAATCTGCCCGACCTCGCAAAAAGACGTTTGTTGGAATTGTTCAACAAGTTTCTTGAGCAAAATATTGTTCCACCTGACTGGAGACAAGTGAAAGTTATCGCCATTCAAAAGCCGGGGAAACCAGCTTCCAATCACAACTCATATAGACCCATTGCGATGTTGTCCTGCATCAGAAAATTGTTCGAAAAAATTATTCTACGACGTCTCGACACTTGGGTGGAGACGAACGGTTTGTTGTCAGATACTCAGTTTGGCTTCCGTAGAAATAAAGGGACGAATGATTGCCTTGCATTACTTTCGTCTGACATCCAAATTGCCTTCGCTCAAAAGCAACAAATGGCATCTGTATTTTTAGACATTAAAGGAGCATTTGATTCAGTTTCCATTGATGTTCTTTCAGACAAGCTCCACCAACATGGACTTCCAGCGGTTATAAATAATTATTTGCACAACCTTTTGTCAGAGAAGTGCATGTATTTTTCACATGGCGATTTGGCAACATTCAGAATTAGCTACATGGGTCTCCCGCAAGGCTCATGCCTCAGTCCGCTCCTCTATAATTTTTACGTGAATGACATTGACAGCTGTCTAGTAACCCCATGTACACTAAGACAATTGGCAGATGATGGCGTGGTTTCAGTTACTGGGCCCAAAGCTATTGATCTGCATAAACCATTGCAAGATACCTTAGATAACTTGTCCGTTTGGGCTGTTCATCTTGGTATCGAATTCTCTGCGGAGAAAACAGAGTTAGTCGTCTTTTCAAGAAAGCATGATCCCGCGCAGCTTCAGCTCCATATGATGGGAAGAATGATCCAACAGGTTTTAACTTTTAAATACCTCGGGGTGTGGTTCGATTCCAAATGCACGTGGGGAGGACACATTAGGTATCTGATAACGAAATGCCAACAAAGAGTAAATTTTCTTCGAACAATAACAGGATCTTGGTGGGGTTCTCATCCGCAAGATCTAATAAAATTGTATCAAACAACGATACTTTCAGTGATGGAATATGGATGCGTTTGTTTTCGTTCCGCTGCAAACTCTCATATTATCAAACTTGAGCGAATTCAGTACCGTTGTTTGCGAATTGCCTTAGGCTGCATGCATTCGACACATACAATGAGTCTTGAAGTTCTGGCGGGAGTTCTTCCATTAAAAGATCGATTTTGGGAGCTTTCATCACGCCTGCTAATAAGATGTGAGGTGCTGAATCCCATGGTAATTAATAATTTCGAACGACTAGTCGAGCTTCGATCTCAAACAAAATTTATGACAGTATATTTTAACCATATGTCACAGGAAATCAACCCTTCAAGATATATTCCTATCCGTGTCAGCATCCTAAGTGCCCCTGACTCAACTTTATTTTTCGATACATCCATGCAGCGTGAAATGCGTGGAATCCCGGATCATCTACGCTCGACGGAAATCCCAAAAATATTTTCAAGTAAGTTCAGGCATATTGACTCTGAGAAAATGTTTTATACGGACGGATCGCGAATTGAAGAAGCGACAGGGTTTGGTATGTTCAACAATAATGTTTCGGCCTCATTTAGGCTTCAAGAACCTGCATCTGTTTATATAGCAGAGCTAGCAGCAGTTCATTATAGTTTGAGTGTAATCGTCACATTATCTCCAAACCATTATTTCCTCTTCACAGATAGTCTGAGTGCAATTGAAGCCATTCGCTCAAACGCTGCTGGCAAAAATGAACCATTTTTCCTGGGCAAAATAAAACAGTGCCTGAACGACTTATTGAACAATAATTATCTAATCACTATAGTCTGGGTCCCGGCTCATTGCTCCATTCCTGGCAATGAAAGAGCCGATATTTTAGCCAAACGTGGTGCTATTGAGGGGGAAATTTATGAGCGACCGATTGCTTTCAACGAATTCTATAGCTCGTCTCGCCAAAGAACACTTGCCAGCTGGCAAGCATCTTGGGATAGAGATGATCTGGGTCGGTGGATGCACTCAATTATTCCGAAAATATCGACAAAGGCATGGTTGCGTGGTTCAGGGGACTGGATGTGAGTAGGGATTTCATTCGTGTGATGTCCAGACTCATGTCCAATCACTACACGTTAGATGCACATCTCCTTCGAATTGGGCTCTCCGAGACTAATCATTGTGCTTGCGGAGAAGGTTATCGGGATATTGATCATGTCGTTTGGACATGCGTGGAGTATCGTGATGCCAGATCTCAACTAATAAATTCTTTGCGTACCCAAGGTAGACTATCCAATATCCCAGTTCGAGACATTCTTGCTTGTCGTGACCATTCAAACATGAAACTTATTTATCATTTCATGAAGAAAATTGGAGTTTCAATTTAATAAAGGCCCCTTTTAAGACTTAGTTCTGATCCCAGCTGCGTCCATGAGTTCAACCAATAGCTAAATTAGAATAAAAATTATGTAATGATATAAACAAACTCGAAACAGTTTATGAAATTATCAACAAAATGTCTGAAAATAACAGCTTATTTTATAATTTATAGAAGTTAATCGTTTGGTTCAAATAATATTTCCGAGTAGATTTCATAATTAATGATGAGTTACCTAAGATGATATTTAAGCTATAAGAGAATATGTTTTAATAAATTCAAAACGTTGTGACTATGTTAGAATTAAATTAGGATAAGAATATTATGTAAAAGTGATGCTACGGCGAAGAAAAACTTATGTAAACTGCCTTAAGAAATAAACGTATTTATGGAAAAAAAATATAAGTCCTTTAATTTGAATCATCCTGTGGTTCAGCTATCAGAAGTCGGATTCAAACATAATTCAGGAACCTTGTTTGGGAGTATACTACTTTTTATATGAATCTGAGTTTTTAGGAAACGGTTTAGCCATCTCTGAGAAAATTGAGTGAAATTATTTGTCACACACGCATTTGCTGATCTCGACGAACTGAGTCGAATGGTATATGGGTGTTCTGTTATTCCAGCATTTATTATTGTAAGTAGTTTATATCAAAATATTTATGATATTACATTCAACTTCAAAATGCTGCCCTCATCTAATTTACATGCCATACCCGAACGATTATGTTGCCAAAAACGAACCGTGCTAAAATCGGTCCGAGGCAAAATGTCATGAAAAAACGATGCTGTACACAGTCTTTTTGGTACTTAGAAACAATTGTATGTAACAGTATCAAAAATCGTGTTTCATTTGGCTCCGAAACAGCGCTTTATCAACAAACGCGTAAAACTCCTGCTACTGGAATAAGGCGAAAAGTCGTTTACACAAAAATATCAATATCTCTGTTGAAAATTGACGGATTTTGACAATCTATGGCTTGTTGGATAGCTATTACCGTTCGGAATCTAAGTCTAAAAACATAATCTGTTTTCAAGGTTAGCTGTGACAGATATTGTCAAAAATTTGAAAGTTTTGACATTAAACTTCGTATAACTCAAAAAGTAAACATCCGATCTCAAATTTTGATTGCTCAGTTCGTCGAACTGAATCGATTAGCATATGACATTCTGCCCTCCGGGCCTCGGAAAATTTTTCTAAAGTTCGAGCTTCTTTTCGGAGGTCTTCATTGTCTGATGGTGACTTCGCCTTGGCTCTCTTGGCCAATGATTTGGATGGTGGCGCCTTTGGTGTTGATTAGGCCGGTCTTTCAATCCGGTTTCGCGGAATTGAGTATGTTGCTGCAGTCGAATTTATTGGCTTCTTATTCACGAAGGAACGTTTAATGGCTTTAATCAGTGCATTAAAGTTCATTTTCCTTGACTAGGACGATTTGTTAGAAGTCGCCATGGCTAACAGAACCAGAAAACCAAAGTTTTTACTTATATGACGGATGTATCGAAGCCGTCAAGTTGTCCACGTGTTCCGTAGCACCCGTGATGCCAGGTAATACAATAATTTTAGCTAGCGAAAACGAAAAGTTCGCGCCAATTTTCAAAAGTCTGTAATTTCTGATGAATGTCTGCAAACAATCGATGTTTCAAAAGTCTGTGATAAGTCTTTAGACGAAAAAAGGTTTACATGCTAACTCAGAAAATTGAAAATTTACAGGAAAATTTGCAGACTTGGCGTCTCTGCATATCACTGACAATTTTTCGCGATTTGTCGAAAAAAATGGGGTCACGGTAACCGAAATCGATAGACATTTAAAAAATGACGAACAAATACTTTGGTTACATAAACTTTGATAGCATCCGGTATTAAATCACGAAATAGGTCGATTTCACTTCATAAATATTCAATCCACTCACCTTTTCGATGCATGCTTTTCAATTTATGATACTATAAAAAAAAGTCATAAAAAACATTTGTGTTGATTTTCACGCAATTAAAATTTGTTTTAAGCGCAGCAAAAAGTACAAGCGTCTGTTTGCTTTGGTATTCGACACAAGAGAACGTGCTGCTATTACACACACATGACATTTGTCGGAATGACGCTATCTGCTTTCTGTCAAAAGTTACGGTGGGGTGCCGGCAATCGAACACTGCTGGCAACCAGGCCCGTACCCAGAATTTCGTTTCGGGAGGGGCCCAAGGTAAAAAAATAATGTTACTGAAGACTGCTTATGTACCTAATTCTCGGTGTACCTTGCAGAGCTTAAAATTGTCACGCATTCTCAATGAAAGGAACCGTTCCAGCAGTCTCATTTTCAATGTTTTACTGTCTCATTCGTAAATGACCGACACCAGAACAAACGAAGAAATCATCGAAAAAATGGGAGAGCATAATTGCCAACGTCACTCTTTCCTCTGTGACAAGACGAAACCAAACTAACGTCTTCAGGTAGCAACAGCAGAATTTCAATTCTCATTCTTTCATCGATATAGTGAAAATCTGTGACTCTTGGCTATAAAAAGTGACTAAAATATGACAAATCGAAGTAATTACATCCCAGAACCTCTTTGGAAACCAAAACTATTACAAATTCGAGCACCATAAGGCAAAAGTTATTGTGAATTATTTTTCTGTCATTTTCGATTCTCACAGCTTCGGTTGAATATCGACACTGCATACTATGAGATTTTCACTAAAAACTGCAAATGACTGAGAGGGCAAATGAAAGAAAAAACACAATTTTGTAACTACTGTCCCGCTTATGTCATTGACTGGACATGGATTTCGTTCTCATAGTTTGCAAGCGAAGCTGAGAGTGACAGTAATTTCTTGTCATTTTCGTCTATTTGTCAGTCAATGAAAATGACTTTTATTAGCTCTGGTACCTTGTACCTTTTCCTATCTCTATCTGTTATTGTATTACATTTCTTTATGTTTACTGTCTTGTTATTTCTGTAACACATGCCTTTGACCTTCAAAATAATTATATATCTGTTCTTGATTTCAGAAGGGGCCCGGGCCCCCCCTCTGGGTACGTGACTGCTGGCAACCGAACATCTACCCCTACTAAGAAATAATGTTGTAACGTGGAATGAATAAAAAACCTATTCTTAATCTACCTATTGGTGTGTTAATGCCTTACTCTTTCATCGACACCGTCTCATCAAAATACCGGGTGGTGTCAATCGAAAAAGTCAAATCTATCCGCGTAACCAATTTTTAGCATAATTAAAAAAAACGCATATAACTCAGTCATTTGTTAATGAATTTGTAAAATTCAACTATCAATTGATTCGGAAACATTTAACTTAAACATATGAGGCAGCGTTGTTTAAGTATTTCAATAGTATATACAATTGAAAAATCGGTTTGAATTGACCTATGTTTTCACGAGCCAATCAGAGCTTGCCATAATGATGTAATCTTCTCGACCGTACGAACTATCGCACAAAAACGGAATCTATAAATATATGACCCGACCATTTTTTCCGCGAGGCAAGCTGTTTGATTAGTGAGTGGATAACACAACTGAAAATTACATTCATTTGAAAGATAATCCATCCATGTGCGGTGTGTGGATGCCATTTTTCGTCTGCCTTTCGCTGAAGTTTATTGAGTATCAATTAGATGTTGATTTTGATTCTCCGGTAACTAGCAGACAATTCAGAACGTACGATCGTGGATTTACCACATTCAACTTGATTCGAAAGCATTACTTCAATATTCTACGCATGAAAATGGATTGATTTGTCGGCGGGGTTAGCTGAGCACTATGAAGTTATCTTTAGCATAAGCCCTTAGATATTATTATTGAACCAAACAATCATCATGTAACCTAATTGAATGGTTAGAAATTGATATAATCTTTTGGAGTTATGTGGTCGCAGTGCATTGTGGCGCGAGTGTGTCAAATATGTCAAGTAGAGATAGGCAAAACAGTTCATTTCTAATAATCGTTCAGAACTTGATAATTCTTCCGAAAGAACTAGTTCACCTGAACCGTTCTTTCGTTCTTGAGAAATTTTAAATGTTTTCACAAACTTCTAAATAAAAGATTGTACCTCGTTTTTAACAAATTCGTTAAAAGTAAATACACTACGGCCGTTTCGAAATACTTATTATATAATAATACATTACTCCTATTCACTACAGAATTCAAGAAAAACTAGTTCTATAGAAACGTTCGCGAACGGATTGCCCATCTCTAATGTCAAGTATGTTCTTTTTTGTAGGGGGTGAGCTGCAATTCGCTATTAATTTTGGTTTACCGGTTTGGAGATAAAACTGTACTAACAGAGAGGACTCAGAATTGCCGTAATTTTAAACACTTCTAACTAGGTGATTTGCTGGTGGATTTATATTATTTCACGATGAGCATTAGATTAGGTTCTAAGTGCAAATGACAGATTCTCTTTATTTACATTCTCTTTTGATTATTACAGTACTATTAGCAATCTATCTCAAACTATTTGTAGAGAATAATAGCTATAATCTTTTGATCTGCATTGAAAAAATTATTGAAAAAAAAACAAAGAGAAACTGTCATTTGTACTTAGGACCTAATCTAATGATCATCGAGATTTAACAAGCATAGCAAAAGTTTGTGCTATTTCCAATAAGTACTCAGAGTAAATTGGCGAGGTGAAAGCAAATTATAACAATATTATTATTATTTTTGGAACGGGTATGGCGAATTGATGTCAGAAAGTAATGTTTTGAGCTATTTTTTATTCTAAAATGGCAACTTTCTGTGCCGTCAAGTAAGTTTGAAAATTGATGTTTTAAGGTACTTTTAAAATCTAGATGGCGATTTCCGGCTTGTCAACAATCAAAAAATTTACATTAGGTTTGGTCCTAATATTGGCAGTGTAATATATATCCCCCTTTATTTATAAACTGCAATGTAGAAAATAATCTGCATCTCCATCTTCCATTAACATGTGCCAGGCGGCACGCTTCATCGTCTCATATTTCGCAACATTTCTCAGACCAAGCGTATCAGCAATAATACGTTTGAACGCGATCATTGTCGGTTATCATATCTCTGGAAGTCATAACCAATTGATATTCGAACTTGATAAATGGTACAAAACGAGCCTAAGTTTCAATTTTCTTTAGCAATGCGATCAAAAATAATCTTTTAACTAGATTATATAATCAAAAACAAAATTAATGAGTAGGTAATGACATAGACAAAATTAAAGGGTGGGTAATGACATAGACATAACCGAATGAACGATAATTCGAATAAAACTATCATGCCCTCAATTTTTTTGAAGATTTAAAATTTTTAATAGAAAGCAAAATTGAAAACAGTTATTTAGGATTAATTTTTTTGCACGTAAAAAGGATCGAATTGTGAACTTCTTTCGATATAGATCTCCCGTTAGTCAATACTGAAATTGGTTGCGTAAAAGGGAACTTTACTCTTTAAATGATGATGGTCCCACCTTATACCCCTACGAAGGTTTGAGCTGAACGAGTTTTCTAACTGATAATAGCCGCGTCACTACAAATTTACATCCAAAAAGGCGGAGCTAACGTAAGCAAACGTACAACTGATAGAACCATGAGACCTTGAATCGGATCAGGGTCATTTTGCCGAACGACGTTTCGCCGAAAGCCATTTCGCCAAGTGACATTCCGCCGAATGAGCCACTTCGCCGAATGCCATTTCGTCGAAAGGATAATTTCGCCGAAAGGATCATTTCGCCGAATCCTGAAATCGTCCTAAAATCGTAATTGGAATTGATTTAAAATAAAGACAAATCAAAGATGATACCGTTTTGTTGACCTACAATTGTACTTCTTGAATAAAGATTGAGTCTTGTACTCTTGAATAAAGATTGATTCATGAATCTCAGAACGAAGTTCCCAAGAAAACTTGGTGACTATTAGCTACTAAGAATTAAAGCAATTGCATAAATGTATCTACCAGGCAAATGTATGTGGTATTTTCCGTTTATGAAGTGAAAATGAAAAAAAAATCTAATGCGGCTACGCCACACCACGGCTCGTTCGGACCTAACTAAAGCTAAGAAACTAGCTTTGAGTGGACCGGGCAAACGAAGCGGCTACAGGTTTGTTTGCAAGAGGCCGCCGCTTCCGACGGCGGGTCGGCGGCCAACTCATTATACAGGAGACATGACCCTTCCAGCGAAAAGACCCTTTCGGTGAAACGACTTTCGGTGAAATGTCCCATTCGGTTAAACGACTTTCGGCGAAACTTTTTTCGGTGAAATGGTTTTCGGTGAAATGGTTTTCGGTGAAATGACCCGCTTCCCTTGAATCTAAGTTGATGGAATTCGATTGAACTATCTCTGGGAAACACGATGTGAGTTACATTTCGGAGATTCTGACCGTTATTTCCGGTTCTTCCGGATCCGAAAATCGGGGTCCAGCACAGAATACTCTCGAGATTTTCAGACATGAAATACCAAGAACAAAGAATGTTGTTAACCTTTGAATGTTTCTCGTCAAATCGTAACAATTCGGAAACGATTAATTGTGCGAAACTGAAATGTATTTTCACTGAAGAAAAAGTTGAATGCTTTTCCAAGAATCAAGAAAAGCATGCAAATATACAAGATGTCCCACGAATAATTTCAAATTTAAAAATGTAATAATAAACAAAAAAACGGATTGATATACTTCAATGATTATACATTTATTTAAAAGGTTGATTTATGAAATTTTTTTAAGAAAAATATTTAGTTTTAACAGGACGGTGCTACGTGCCACACAGCCAACAAAACAATCGGTGTTCTGCAAACAATCTTTGAAAATCGAATAATCAGCAGAAATGGTGATGTAAATTGGCCTCCGAGAAGCTGCGATTTGACGCCGCTGGATTATTTTCTTTGGGGAGCGGTTAAAGAGAAATGTTACGCCAACCCTCTAGGAACAATTGAAGACCTCATTTAAGGGGCGAGTAGGGCGACTTTTGAAAAATAATTAATTATTTTCTTTATATTTTCTTATAGTAAAACATTTTAAGAATATTTTGTGAAATTTTCAAGCCTATTGGAACGAAACTATGGAAGTTATGGACCTTTATCTATGGCTATCTCATTCTGCGAAGAAAAACAACAGCTCGGCGCACAGACAATAAATTTCTTCATTTTCAATTGCACCAATTTATTTAAAAATTTTACACATCTTTTCTACATACAAAAAAAAGACCCCAACGTTTTCCTTTTCGTTGTTTGTTACTTTGGGGAGGTTTAACAGCTACAAAATGGTGGATTTTTTCGTGAAAAATCGTAATTTTCACTTTGAACAACCACCAAAAATTTAAAAAAATTAAAAATAATCAAACAGAAACTTTGGGGTCTAGAAAAACTTCTACTTTAACTATGCGGCGTTCATTTGTTCACTTCTGATTAGTCTGCGCTGAGATACAGTGGACACCGCAAATCATGATTTTTAAGAAGCGTTCTCAAAAATACCTCTTCACCGACTTATTTCTCAAGATTTTTCCACGAAAAAATTACAAAATGTTGTTCGAATGATGCTTTTTATCATGCAAAACATTTAAATTTATTTTGTTGAACAATAATTCTGGAAAAAATCACAAAAATGATGATTTTTTGCATCGTTTAGACCTCATCTAAATCGGAGTATGTGAAGTCTGATAATTTACTATCCATTTCTGGAATTGCTCTGATGTAGTATACAAATTTTAAACACGTATTAAACTTGGGCACAGTCCCACAGGAATTTCTCCGGAACTGAACGCCATTTTTACCTTTTTTTATAATCATTGAATGCATAACACTTTTTACAACCATTTTTTAAAACTACTTTTTTCCGATTTTAGTCAAAATAAGTATTCTCGAGTTCCTATCTGGAAGGATCCGTAGAGTAAAAATGATCATAGCACTAGTCAATCATCAGCTGAAGCAAAATTGTCAAATTTCAAGCCTTTGCTTTGCTTTCCTCTTTTATCGAGTTCATACCCAGGTAACCAGTAAGCACTAATAATGGCATTAAATTAGCCTTTTATGAGCACTAAAATCGCTCAAAGCTCTATATCTGCAATCTGAAAGCTCATTTATTGTAAATCAATCAGAATTTAGCTTTCAGAATGCATACCAGCCATAAATAAGCATTATATATGAATAGCAGTATATTTTACCAAAGTCGGTCTGAATTCAGTCACAAGTGCGATTGAAATGCCAATTAACGATTATTTGCTGTCATAATGCGGCATTACTATGTGCTTATTGGTTACCGGGGTATACTTGAAACCAAGTTCAAAACCAAAATTGATCATTACTGGATTTTGAATACTTACAAAGCTTGTTTGACTTCAACTTAAACGAGATTGTCTGTTCATATATTGGTAGGTACTGTAGAAGGTAGTATTGTGCTTTCACGAAGCATTTCACGTGGATCTACCCCGAAAATAATGTCATGGATTCATTTTTAAGTTTTTCGAATCCACACAATATTTTAACGTGTATCGTCTGGAGACTATACGATCAGCTCGTTTGGTTTAGGTATGGCAGAAACTGGCAGCCTTGCGCACGGCTTGAATCAACATAAAATTAAGTACCCCTTCGACGAGTGTTCCAAGTGCATAATGAAACACAGAAAGCGGAATTCACAAACGGAATGAAATCCAAAATAGGAACGAAGCGCAAAAAAAAAGATATCTGTACGCGTGAAACCATTTCGGGGCGCTTCAGACACTTGAAGCCTTTCGGAGGATGAACGCGAAATGAACGGTTGAATTCGTGGTTAAAAAAAATCGGAGCATCTGGATCGCACATTGGATAATAAGCCAACTCACACTCACCAGCTGTTACCCGAGGTTGTTGCTGATGCGAAGTGGTGAGAGAGCAGATGAGTGCTTTGCTTTCGGCTCTCGAGCCGAACCGAGGAATCCATACTGTTTTTAGAAAGTGCTAATTTGCCTAATTGTATTCCTGTTGGCCGGCGGCAAATTTTAAACCGTCTGGACGTAATCGCATTGGCCGGCCGTTTAGTTCTACTTATCTTGTTGGTCGGAGTCATGCGCAGGAAGAGCGAATGATGAACCCACCGGTAGGTTAAAAAAAACCGGAATGACCTGTCCACTGCGGGGGAGGGGAGGGCAATAGAAGCGAATAAGCGGATCGAAACAAGTAGGTCATCGCTTGGAGTCAAAAGTAGAACGGGTCCGCGGAACCGATCGATCGTCGCAGGGAATCGATAAACATCCAGTCCAGTCGGCGGACGTCACGCATATAAACCGTTCCGAGTGGGAATGGCGATGGCGAAGACCTCCCGTTCATATCAATGAGCTTCTGTTGCTGGGGGAAGAGATGGGTCACTTGTAGAAATGCAACCGACAGTCGGTGGACAGATTGGAGAGTAACAAGTGATTGTTCTACTTTTGAAAAAGGTTAACTTGAAAATGACAGAGGAGAGGGGGTATATGTACGTTTCAGGAATTTCAACAATCACAATCATTTGGAATCTTAAGCTAACAAAAGTATTTCTTTCTGCTCAACACTAGGAAGATGTGAAATTCTTCTGCTATGCCCATTTTTCTTATTTTTGTCATTTTAAAGTCTATTAAATTGTATTAAAATGCTGTTCTAGACTCCCAAATGGAACACATATTTTTTATCGGCTTCAGACCCTTAAATAGCTGCTGTAGTCAGATATTAAACCGTTTTCACTTTTCATTTGGAACATCAGTAAAACATTGAGCTTCAGCTCAATTATAAGTAGAATTAACTTTACGCCCGCCTTCTGCCTAGTGGTTCAAATTAAACTGCTACAGGCCCCCAGCAGTTCATTTTGAGCTACTATGCACTGATGAGTCAGTCGGTATTAAATAGTCGTTCGCACACGAATAGCTTTTGGCTCCTTGTTATTTGGTTGGCTATCAAGGGTTACATGAATTTTAACACTAGCAGTCTTTTAACACTCCAAATACTAAGGGGGTGAAAAAAGTGTGAACGCTAATTTTGACTGACTATATCTTAGCCATTTTTGGACCGATTTCAAAACTTTTTTACCATTAGAAAGATAAATTCATTCGGAATAAAATCCGTTTGAAACGATGGAAAACCGAATATTCTATTCAAAGTTATAAAAATCTCCAACTAAAGTCTGTTAAAAAAAGTGGGAATGCTCACTTTAGCTGGCCATATTTCAGCTGTTAGAAGTCCGTTTATGAAAATTTGTTTATCATTAGACAGATACGTCTATCACAACATAAATGGAACAGAAAATTTTTCAATTGCGCTTTGTTAATGAAAATTATGATCAAAAATGTTACCAAAAGTCCAAGCATAAATTATCGAAAACTTCGTAT
Organism: Malaya genurostris; assembly: GCF_030247185.1. Taxonomy (NCBI): domain Eukaryota; kingdom Metazoa; phylum Arthropoda; class Insecta; order Diptera; family Culicidae; genus Malaya; species Malaya genurostris. The sequence continues at coordinate 57,340,360 of NC_080571.1, forward strand.
TTTCGACATATCTTTAAATTCAAAGCGACGAAATATGCATTTTTATATACCAATAGATTACATTTGACATCAGCTATATGTTTTAGAAGAAATCAATTTCAACTTTACTGAAAATGTCTCAAAAAACTCGATATTTTCACAGAAATTCTAGAATGTTAGAAGTATTCGAAGAAGGCTAAATACAGCTAAGCATTTTTGTACACTAATCGATTGAATTTGATACCAGCTAAAATATACGGGAAAAACCTGTATCAATCCACCTAGTGGTATAATGATGCCTTTCTCATATAACTCATAACATCATAAATATTACTGTGGAATTCGCTAAAACAACTGTTCATTGAATAAAAATAGGTAAGTTTGTTCGGACCTAATCCAACAAATTCTACAAATCCTGTTTACCCTGTAGTTCCGGAACCGGAAGTAGTATCTACACTCTTAGAAAAAATGAAATTTACGCTTGACGTAAATTCAAGTATGCCGTAATTTCTTCGGTGATGACTCAATATTATATCTACCAACATGTAAAAATAAATTTTGCGTCTGTATCGATGTAAGCTTCAGCTAAATTAACTGTGAATTTGAAGATATGACTTATCTTTACACATTTTGAATTGTGTATGTAAGTGAATCGCAACGCTCCTTTTATGTGCATCTATCAAGATGTACATTTTTCTAAGCGTGTACAACAAATTTAGAAATTCCGTATGAAACTGTACGACTTTTTCTTTGAACCAATAAGTTTGTGAAAATCGATTTGGCCATCTTGAAGGAAACCGAGTGAGACCCTTCTGCAGTTTTTAATCACCATTTCCAATTCTTTCAAAACCGGATTCAGATGACCGGAATAGCCGAAGTTGATTTGTTTGCCAGCAACAAATATGACCTACAAATTGGAACAGTTTTAAACCTAGTTAAACATAGACTTACTATCTCATGCTTTATTTCGATTAAACCAATTAGACGAAATCTAACAAACAAAGCTAACCTGCGTTTCTGTTACTTCTGCATATGTAAGTCAAGCTAAACAGCATGACTCAGCAGCGTAAAACATGTAGTAGGATTATTACTTTTATTATTATTATTGACATCATTACACCACCGGCACGGTATTACTGCTATTGGCGGTGAAAATTGCATATTTATTCAAAAAAAATGATTTAATGACATTCGTTTATTCTTTCAATCGCACTTATCATACAAAAGCTAAAATTTTTATCAACCGCAGCACCGTCTTTTACCAATATTACACACTATTAGCAGACATCCGTAACCGTTTCGATTTTTTAATAGCGTGTACGAAATAAAACAAAGCACGCATCGTTTGTTTTGTGTTTTCTTCTTCTTTCGGTGTTGTACATATTGTCAATGTATATGGCGATTTGAAAACTTTGACACTCATCGCCCTGTAACTGCGGAACCGGAAGTCGGATCCGATTGAAATTTCACAGTATGTTTAAAGATAATATAAGCTTCAATTCAAATCATGATTTGTGAAAATCGGTTCAGGCATCGCAGAGAAATCGAAGGAGTTCTATTTTTGGAGTTTTCTTTCACATCTTTCGGTGCTCCCGGAACAGGAAAAGGGGGGACCAGTAGTGCCGAATTAAGTTTTTATGCCCACAAACAAACAAGCTTTGCAAACTAGAATAATTTATCAGACAGTTTTATGGGATTTGTACCTGTGTTTGACCACCGTTTGTGAAAAACTACTAATGAAATTGGTAATTTTCCATTTATCACGATCTGAAGTCGGATCCGGATGAAATGTTCTAGAAATTTTTAGGAAACTACCAGACCTTTTATTTGAATCTTAGTTTGTAAAAACCGGTTGAGCCGTTTCAGAGAAAAATGAGTGCACACTTTTTCTCTAATTTTCACATATTACCATGTAACTCCGGAACCGGAAGTCGGATCCAAATAAAATTCAATAGCAGGCTATGGGACTGTTAGTCCTTTTATTTGAATCTAAGTTTAGAAAATCGGTTCAGCCATCTCTGAAAAAAGTGAGTGCCATTTTTTTGGTTTATATCATCCTATATCTCCGGAACCGGCAGTCGGATCGGGATGAAATTTAATAGCAGGCTATGGGACCATGAGACCTTTCATTTGAATCTGAGTTTGTGAGAATCGGTCCAGCCGTCTCCGAGAAAAGTGAGTGCATATTTTTGTTACATACATACATACACACACATACACACACATGCTTAGCTGTTTTTAGCATTCTTCGAATACTTCTAATATTCAAAAATTTTCGTGAAAATATCGAATTTTTTGAGACTATTTCAGTAAAGTTGAAATTGATTTCTCCTAAAACATATAGCTGATGTCAAATGCAATCTATTGGTATATAAAAATGCATATTTCATCGCTTTGAATTTTAAGATATGTCGAAATTACGAAATTTTCGATAATTATGCTTGGACTTTTGGTTACGTTTTTTATCATAACTTTCATTAACAAAGTGTAATTAAAAATGTTCTGTTCACTTTATGTTTTGATAGACGTATCTGCCTAATAATAAACAAATTTTCAAAATCGGACTTCTAACAGATGGAATATGGGCAGCCAAAGTAAGCGTTCGCACTCTTTTTCAACAGACTTTGGTTGGAAGTTTTTCTAATAACTTTGAGTGGAATATTCGGTTTTTCATCGTTTCAAATGGATTTTATTCCAAATGAATTTATTTTTTTAATAGTAAAAAAGATTTTGAAACAGGTCCAAAAATGGCTAAGATATAGTCAGTCAAAATTAGCATTCCCAATTTTCATGGTACCCTTGGTAGCCCGCGTAACTTTTTACCACCTTGGTATTCGGATTTTTGAAAGGCTAATTATTAATCAGTTTTTCGAAAGACTATTTATTCAAATAATCCGAGCCAATCAGTTTTTTCAAGACTAATACAAAATAAGCTGTTTTTAAACTATCCAAACAATTATCTTCCGAGCTAATCACGCTTTTGCAAGATTACCACTGAATCAATCTTATTTAAAATCTTTCAATTTCTCTTTGATACCCGGTGAAATTATTTCAATAAAGGATTGATCCACTGGTTTCCTGTTCCATGTCGTAAATGGACACTGAGCTCGCAAGTCAATGTGTATTTCCATGCCTAAAACTGAATAACTGCAGAAGCCACAAAAAGGCAGTCGTCAACGGAACATTTAAGGGCTTTGCCCTTGCGGAACTTAAAACTCTGTGTGACAGTTAGACTGACTAAGTTAAGGTATAGACAGAAAATATGTCAATTTTTTCTTACTTATCTCCTTTGAACACTGACAATTATGGGTCGTTTGTTGGTTCTGCAAAACTTTCGGTAAGGCTTGTTGAAAAAGCTACGTAATTCGCTCAAGTATCTGAGTTTCAAATGCGGGATGATGTAACCATTGAATTTTCATCCTACGAGACAGGATTTCATAATATGGATGAACCGTTGAAAATTCGGATATTGAAAATCGTCAGTTATCAACTATCTCGGATGAGTTGGCTAAGGCTGATACCACGAATGAAAGATCCAGCTTTATCACTGTCAACTAGTTGGATAAAGCACAGTATTCGTTCTTGGGCTGCATTCAAACATGGCAGCTTCTGGCACAACTTGCAAACTTGTGCTCCGACAACAGCATTTTTACCAGTTTTAAATCTGAAATTGTTAAAATGTCTATTGCATTTTTCCAAGGATTCTAATCAGAGCTCTGATTGTACATTGCAAACTCAATTATCGCATGGCTACTATTCAGCGTGCTGATTATTATTTTTTGCAAATTCGATTACGGTACTTCATATCATCTGGTATGTAACTGTCCCGCATTGACGCAATTACGTATCCAAGTTTTTGGTTCTTCATACATGGTTGAATCTGTGTATGTGTGAGCTAAAATTGAAGGATATTCCATTGTTTCTCACCCAATATGGTAATCGAGCAATATTCAGAGGAGCTCATCGTTCTTCCTGGAGTGAATGAATCCCTTCTGTTTCTAGATTGTTTGGCAACCCTTAAGGGGTGCCGAATTTACTTATGTTCATACATATTGTGAATCGTTCTGTATTCTTCCTGGTATGAAGAATGGTATCACTTTTGTAAAATCTGTAAATGCTCTCTGTGGTTGGAGGTTTTTATTAAATGTGCATTTTGACAACTGCAGATCGTTCAGCATCCTTCCAGGGATGCACAACGATTTGTTTCTTTTTGTTTTCTGCTGTTTTCCTACCTCACCTACCTCACAATTCTCTTCCATGTTCCTTTAATCCTTCCCTTCTCATCAGGAAAATGATGAGAAGCCACGGCAAGGCACAATTCTCCAAATAACTAGGGGAACGTGCGACTTGAGCCAATTAGTTCTGAATCCTGCATCAATTTATTCTAATAACAATCCTGATATTTTCTTGAAATCGTATTATGGCGACATGGAAAACAAACCTGTTTTAATCCATTTAGTAGTGAAATGATGCCTTTCTCATATAATTAAATTTTTACTATTACGGATGCTGCGGTAATTTCATATGGACTTTGCAAAGTACTTGAAAAAGCGAAGTATTTAAAAATTGAGCAACAAATTCAACATTACCGTAACTAATTACCAACTAACAAGCGACAAATCATCCAATGAGTTTGGCTTTGTTTTCAAGCTTATTTAGTAGAGGTTATTCGTTAACTTCATATGAACTTAGTGAAGCATAAAAAAATTAAAAAAATTGAGTAACAAATTCGAAATTGGCGTAACTAATTAGCAACAAACTATTCATTTATTCGTCGAGTACGCAAAATGTATGTGTGCATGGGTATATGTAACTCCAATTTTCTCGGAGATGGTTGAACCGATTTTCACAAACTTAGATTAAGGTGAGGTGAGGTAGGAAAATAAATAGCAGAAAACGAAACAAAAAGAAACACCTTACCATATTAGGTGAGAAACAATGTATATAATATCCTTGAATTTTAGCTGACCATACACGGACTCAACCATATATGGAGAACCAAAAACCTGGATATATAGTTGCGTCAATGCGTTACAGTTATATATCAGATGCTATGAAGTACGCAATCGCACTTGCACAAAACACAAAAATTCTCATATAATTCATTCAATTTTCATAAATATTATTAAGGGATTCTTAAAAAAAACTTTCATTTAAATCTTGACTAAGAGCAGTTGGATTGAACATACACTAGCATTACGTTTCCAATTTTGTAAAAAGTTTTGAGCCAAGTTCATAGAAATTCTTCGTTTTCTTTTACATTTTCGCTCTACATGACGTTATAGATTTTAAACACACTTCATCCTGTCATTAGTAATCTATGATACCGTAAAACCTTTCATTTGAGTCTAAATGAGAAAATGAAGAGTTTCGTTTTGGAGTTTTAGACCACTATCTCCGGAACATCCTGAAACGGGAACTGGGAGCCAGCAAAACTGAAATCGGTTCGTTTTTTTTTGCTTTATCGCTCTAAATGATGGGTTATAATTTCATACACACCTAATCCTGTGATTTCGGAATCGGAAGTCGGATCCGGACTTAATTCTACACTTACTCATAGGTACATAATACTCCAAATCATTGTATTTGGTCAACAACTAATCAAATCTGATTAAAAATTGAAAACGATTCGAGGATTATATCACGTATAAAAAATACGACATTGAAAAGGATTTTTTATAGCCAATTCTACCAGTAATTCTGAAACCGGGAGTCGAATTCAAATAAAAATTTGTTAGGGTTCTGTGGGATAGTAAGACTTTTCATTTGAACCTAAACTTATGAAAATTGGTTGAGCGGTCTTTGAGAAAATCTAGAGCACTTTTTTAATTTCTTTTAACATTTTACCCCGTTACTCTCGAACCAAAAGCTCGATCTGGGTAAAATTCAAAGGCAGGCTATGGAACCGAGAGACCTTTCATTTTAATCTATACAAATCCAAACCCAGTGGATAGTTTGTTGCTAGTTAGTTACGGTAATATTGAATTTGTTGTTCAATTTTTTTAAGTTTTTCAAGTACTTCGCTAAATTCATATAAAGTTAACAAATCATCCTAACTGAATAACTTAGCGAAACGAAGAAATGTGTGTCTAGCATAGCTCAGGGTGGCGGAAATGGTAAACGCGTATACACGGTTTGCATAAGAACGCAGGTTCGAGTCTTGCCTCTGAGCGTATTTTGTTTCCAGAACATCATCTTTACCGTGAGTTTTTTTTATTCATTTGGCTTCTTCAATATATGTTTCCACTTATTCATGGCAAAACTGAACTTAGTTTTGGCGACTTTACATCGAACTCACAAGGTGTCTTTCTCCTTAAGGCAGTTTGGTGGGTTGATTTTATTTTTCGAAAACTGCTGTAGCACTTCACCGCTGTAGTGACAGTTTGCGAAATTCAGCAAAAACTGTACGGACCCATTGTGAGTGTCATTGACGTGAGAATACGTCTTTTCAAGCACTCCAGCTTGTCCGTTAGGGAATTCAGGGCCTTGTTCGCAACGAAAATATTAACTTTTGCCTTCAGCTGTAAATACCTTGCCAGATTACAAGATTTGGAAATTTTATAACAAAAAGTAAGATATATAATTTAATTATGGTTGAAAATGGTTTTATTATTTTTCAAAATATTCTCCGTTATGATTTATACAATTTTGCATGCGAGTGATCCAATGATCGAAGCACATTTCCCACTGCGATTGAGACACCTCCAAAACTCGAAACTTGTATCTTCTGGCGTTTAAAACCGTTGACTACGCAATTTTTTCATGATGTGCGAGAGTAAAATAAAGTCCAAATTGGCGCTGGTCGCATCTGTTGTGTGAGAGCTCGCATTGTCATGATGTGGGATTTGGTTTCTCTTGTTCGTTTTGTGAATTACTTAAAAGATTTCAGACAAACAAATGATTGTTTACTATTCATAATTGACCGTCTTGCTCTGTTTCAGTGACACAATAACATTTATTCGATCAAAACCAGAAAACAATGTAAAATTCACGCACACATTATTGACATCATCCATATGCTTGCAAAGTATCGATTGCTTGATTTTATTTTTCGAAAAAATCCACCCCGTCAGCGCGATATTACTGTAATACTTCGCCTTTGTAGTGACAGTTTGACAAATTCAGCCAAAACCGTGCGGGTCCATTGTGAGTGTCATTGACGAAAGAATACGTCTTTTCAAGCTTTGGACGTTTGGACTTTTGCCTTCAACTGTAGATACCTTGCCAAATTACAAGATTTGGAAATTTTATAACAAAAAGTAAGATATTCAATTTAATTATGGTTGAAAATGGTTTTATTGTTTTTCAAAATATTCTCCGTTATGATTTATACACTTTTGCATGCGAGTGAAGTACATTTCCCAGTGCGATTGAGACACTTCCAAAACGTGGTTTTTTGAATACTCGAATCTCGTATCTTCTCTATTCTTCGCAATTTTTTCAAGATGTGCGAGAGTAGAAAGAAGTCATTGGGTGCTAAATCAGGACTGTATGATGGATGATCCATCAGTTCGAGGCTTTGACCGATCAAATTGGCGCTGGTCGCAGCTGTTGTGTAAGAGCTCGCATTGTCATGATATGGGATTTGGACTCTCGTGTTCGTTTTGCGAATTTCTTCAAAGAAATGATTGTTTACCATTCATAATTGACCGTCTTGCTTTGTTTCAGTGGCACTGTTTTCCTCAAAACTCGTTCTTTCAAAGAAACAGATGGTCAACCACTTTTGTTGAATTTCGCAAGCGATTGTTGTTTTATTTCCGGCTCATACGCTTAGTCCTATGGTATGTAACCTGTTAAGATCTTATGTACGCGTTTTGAGCTACCGAAGATACATTTTTTATGCATTTTTCTGCGCCAATCGACACGAGTTTTTTTTTCAGTGTAGGACTCGATAAGGAATTTTACATATTTTGTGAAAATCACTAGTACAACACTTATTTGGAGGATCTGTCATTTTTCGACACTAACTATTTGAAAAACATTGATAAAAATGGGTAGGCCCTTTTCAAAAGACATTCTAGATCAATTTTGGAAAAATAAAGTATGCACGACGTTGTTGTTTCGAGATCATGTTGACAGATTTGCTGTGAATGCGTCCGAAATTTACGTAATATGACTAGCCGAAACTCGTTACTCAATTCTAGCCCGTGTTCACGTTTTGATTGTTCCCTCTTCTGATCAGCCTAAATGACCAGTAAAAGCATAACAATTCACTCATTTCAGAATATGTTTCGCAACAGAAACACTTCAAAAGTGCCCCACTTTGCTGGTGGCTATTGACGTCATAACCCACAAATACCGGGCTTTTTGGTTATTGTCGATGCGTGCGAGTGTGCGAGAGTGTGTCTGACTATTGAGTAATGTGAACTTCATCGAATCGCGTGCATTTGAAACTACCGAAAAGCGCACCCGAAAAAATCCTCTCCGTATGGATCACTTTAACAATCAGCAAAATACACACGACAGGTGTTTCCGACGAGGCGAAATTGAGTTGCCTGCAATCACGTAGTACCGAGCAAAAAAAAAACGGAAGAGGCAAAAAGTAAAATAAAACCACACAAGCTCATGATGGTATCCGTCAGTTCCCCCCTTGGCGGAGTACGGCGGAAAGATGGCGCTAGTTATGGGGCTGGGAGCCGCCACAATAGCGGGCGCGAAGTTGGGGTTCATTTCCATTTTCCACGTTTGCACTCTTTCGTCTATCAACAACCGAATCATCATCATCATCATCATTTTCATCATGATCGCCATTATTGTGTTTGGACGGAACCGTGGCAGTTTGTGGCAACTAAGTGGTGGATATGTGTTATTTAATGTCGGCTGAGGTTACCTAGTGAAACAACAGCCGCGGAAAAAGGGTACATACAACAACAACAAAAAATTCAATCGATTTGAATATGAATGTGCAAATCGGCCGAGTGCTTCGCTGCACGGCATCGAAAAAGCCCAGGGCGAAAAAATCGGATTTGTAGACAAGGAAAGAGGAAGACAACAGAAAAAAAAACACAGATGATTTAGCATATGAGGAGGAAAAATAGCTCCATTAGCATGATTTTGGCCATCAGTTGGCTGGCTGGTTGAACGCTTGCTTTGGGGAGAAGTAGGAAGGATTAGCTCTTACAGGTGATTGTACGGAATGAAATAACGTTTTTTTTCTGTACATTTCTTCTTTTTGTTTATTTTTGACCAATTCCTTCAGCGCTTCTGGAACGTTTGAAAGCTGTCTCTATGTGACTACCGAGGTTTTCTAAGTTGTCTTCACACCTTGGGTGAGCTAAAAAGATGTTTTTTTTTTCAAATCTGGGATTCATGATTCCTTGCATAGATATTTTGTATCAGTAGATATGAACACAAATAATTTCATATTTTTCATGATAATCAAATACCAAGTCGAAATTTTATGGTATCCATGAATTTGAAAGAGTTACTATCGTTTTATTGCCATGCGGATGGAATTTCATTTGCATCCGACTGGAGACTGATTATTATCAGTATCCGACTTTCGGTCCCGGAATTATGGGGTAAAATGAGTAAAACATGTGAAAATAAGTGCACCAACTTTTTCGGAGATGACTAAACCGATTTTCACAAACTAAGATTATAATATGGTTGAGGTCCATATGGAATTCCGTCATTTGTTATTGAATCTGACGTCCGATTCCAGAGTTATGGGATAAAATGTGCGAAGAAAAGAAAATATGTGTACTAACTTTTCTCAGAGGTGACGAGACCGATTTTTACTAACTTAGATTCCAATGAATGGTCTAATGGTCCTTTACAAAGCTTTTGGATTTCATCTGGATACGACTTTCGGATCCGGAATTATAGGGTAAAGTGTGTTAAAAATTTTATACAATTATTTAAAGGGACGAAACAAAAAACGTTAAAAAAAATTCTAAATCGACTTCAAAACTACTCCAATCGGTAGTCATTACCATTCTCTCTCTCTCTCTCTCTCTCTCTCTCTCTGTGTGTGTGTGTGTGTGTATGAGAGTGAGTGTATGTGTGTGTGTATGTATGTGTGTATGTACGTAACAATGCACACACTTTTTCAAAGATGGCTTAACCGATTTTCACAAACTAAGATTCAAATAAAATGTCTTATGGTCCCATAGCCTGCTATTGAATTTCATTTGGATCTGACTTCCGGTTCCGGAGTTACATGGTAATATGTGGAAATTAGAGAAATTGTGTTCATTCAATTTTCTCTGAAACAGTTCAACCGATTTTCACAAACAAAGACTTAAAGGTCTTATAGTTTCCTAAAAATTTCTAGAACATTTTATAAAACAACCAATTTCATTAGTATTTTCCACGAACGATGGTAAAAAACGGGTACAAATCCCATAAAACTGTTTGATAAATTCTTCTAGTTTGCAGAGCTTGTTAGTTTGTGGGCATAAAAACTTAATTCGGCACTACTGGTCCCCTTTTTCCTGTACCGGAAGCATCCAGTGCAGTGGTGCAGAAAAACATTTGAAATAGAACTCAATTCGATTCATCTGCGATGCTTGAATCGATTTTCACATATCTTGATTTGAATTAAAGCTCATATTATCTTTAAAGTTACTGTGAAATTTTATCCGGATTCGACTTCCGGTTCCGCAGTTACAGGGCGATGAGTGTCAAAGTTTTCAAATCGCCATATAGAGTGGCAATATGTACAACACCGAAAGAAGAAGAAAACACAAAACGAAAGAAACGTGCTTTGTTCTATTTCGTACACGCTATAAAGAAAACGAAACGGTTACGAATGTCTGCTACTGGTATGTAATATTGATAAAAGACGGTGCTGCGGTAAAACTGTAAAAAGGACCTCACTCACTTTTCATGGTCAAATCGATTTTCACTAACTTATAGGTTCCGATTAGTTGTTGTTTGTTCTTTTCTTTTTTTCACACGTGTGTTTTACTAATCTAAATTTTGAATTTAGTTTTCTTATGCATATTCTAAGCCGTCTGGATTTGACCGTGTCCCTATTCTTTTTTTCAAATATGGCGATTCGTCAGCAAAAAAATTGTTCCACAAGAATAATATGCGCAATTTCATTTATCGAGCACATATCTTTTTACTAAACATGTTGTTTGAATGGAATATTTAGTGTTTGTATGACCAACTAAGCACATTTTTTTTACATTGGAGTACATTGATTCCGTACTTGAATATTACTGCGTTGTAACAATGTCTATTTCTTTTCAAGTACTTTGAGGCATAGAAAGAAATTATGAATTTTACAGTTGACATATTTCTACAGACGATACCATTCATAACTACTCAACTTGTCAAATGACGCAATATTCCATTCGTACAGAATTTTGCAAGCTGCCTATGTAATTTGCACTCGGCTACCATGCCGCTGTAATAATTAGTTTGTACCAATTATTCATTAAGCAGCTATGTGCTTCTGTGGCTCAGTCGATTAAATGGCGTGCTTTGTGATCTAATGTTTCTCGGTTCAAGTCACGCTGTAGCTATCGATTTTTTGTTTATTATTCCATTTTTCAAGTCACGTAATTATCACATCACACAATTTTACAGGTTCTTTATTATAAATTTGTGTGAAATATAACGCTCCATTTATGTGCATCTTATAATCAAGAATGGTAAAAGTTGCAAATTCTGGAAGATTAGTTGAGATTCAGCGACTGAAAATATTCCGCATTTCTGTGTGTGTCGGTTTTGCACGATACGATACGTGCGATGATACGTACAATCCGTTTGTTTGGAATTTCGCGCGTCTTTTTTTGGAACTGAATTTCAACTTAAGGCTTGTTCATACCAAACATTTTAGAAAACTTCAACTATGTGTTATTTTTGGATATTTAATACTACTGAAAATTGTATCATGTATTGTTGAACAGTTCGGGTTTACATCTCATCCAAGTCAGTCGATAAAACATAACCGCTTACGTTGGGGACAGAAGAAACCAAGTACAGTATTGTGTAGTAAACAATAGACCTCGAAAATGAGTAAACCAAACGAACAAAAGCGCCGACACGAAAGAATACAATTATTGTTGACTTCAGACAGTGCAAAATTCGACCTTTGATACGAGAACTTGAAGGTTTGCTTAAGGAGCAAATGCATCTTGACATTAAACGTGTGCATTTACTTCAATGCAATAAGACCAATAATGTTGTTTATATCCAGTTCTATAAAGAGTTGGATGCAATTCAATTCGCTAAAGACAATAATAATGTGCACTATGTGAAGCATGAAAATATCAAGTACAACATTCCAGTATATATGGAAGATAGTGCTATAGAAGTGCGTGTGCATGATCTTCCCTCAAGCGTCATCGATCCCTATATTCGCGCAACTATGTCCCAATACGGAGAGATTCTCTCTATCGAAAAAGAAAAGTGGAAGAATTTTTTTCCCCGGTATTCTAAATGGCGTACGTTTGTTACGCATGCGCTTGAGGAGGCCTATACCTTCTTATGTGACATTCGGTCAGGATACAAGTATACCGTGCAAATCACTTGTTACCTATGACAATCAGATGGCCACATGTCAATATTGCCAAAAAGCTGTTCACTACGGTAAGCCATGTAATAAACCGGACAAGGAGACAACTATACCAAAGGACAACGGTGCTTTCTTCACATCAACCCCAAGCAACCCCAGTACACCTGTGACAGTCACCAACAACAGGGAAGTATCCCCTTCAACGAAACCATCCAACGTAACCCCTATAGAACAAAGTACACCAGCTGCAGTTAACAGCTTACCATCCAACCAACCAGCAACTGCAAACAATGTACAACAAGGCGCATCTACGGCAACTAGCAACGAAATCAACAACAATACCACCGATGCGGCAATGGATGACGAGTCGAATCGCGAACAAACTGCCCCTCAATCCTCGCAGGAGGGAAATGGAAGCTCCTCTTCCCCTAGAAAAAGGGTGACAACGAGATCCAATACAAAAAAAAATTGTATCTGAAAACTCAGCTCAATCGGCCACGTAAAGCTTGTACGCAAATAGGCCTGAATAAAATATCTTTTAAATAAAAAAAAGGACTTAGGCCCTGATCATACGAAAAAAATGTTAGAATAAAGAACAGAAATGTCGTAGTAAACTTAAGTTATCAATCGCACTTCTTCAACAGGAAACAACTCTATAGCATCATCATCATCAACATTAAGTGATGTCACGAACTGGAACGATGACAGTAGGCAAACAATTTGAAGTATTTTAAAATTTCTTAGCTTCGATAGCTTGCAATAAAAAGTTCACGCCTGATAGCGTGTCACATATTGAGTCACAGACCGACCAATCAATCAACGAATTAATTTCTACATTTCGCAGGGTCGATCAGCCAGACCGAATTCGACAAGCGCCAATGCATCAATTTGGTATTCAACACGACGGATGTTCGATTTCGCATAATTCGTCTTCTTCGTCCAATTTGCGAAGTTCTTCTGATTTTTTGGCAATCGCAACAAAAAAATAATAAAACTGCTCACTTGTGCTGTTTCCTCCCTCCTTCTCCTAGCGCTCGATAGGCCGATGAGTTCAGCGCTATCGACGATGTTGCCTTTTCGTGGTGTTGCTGCTGTTGTTGTTGTTTTCATTTCGGGATCACTTGAACAAACCCCGAAAACTTTTGTGGGAAACAAAGCCGAATCAACAAAATGAGGAAAGTAGAACAATGAGCTGTTTTTGTGCTAATTTATCGGAGGTGCTCGCAGAGATAAAAAGAGCGAACAAGGGGATGGGCATGGGACTGCTCTTCCGCACTTAACCCATTGAGGAGTCGCGTGAAGTTTTCTAGGGTTTTCAGACCAGCAATTATCCTATTACTTGGTTTACTGTTATTGTGACGAGGTTCACATTTTGACGAATGGTTGCTGCTAGGAAGGGGCTCGGAATAACCGGGAATTGGGGAGCTAACCGTGTTCATCGATTTTTTTCAAAGAAAGACGGAAGGCTTGAATAGACATTCGACGACAACTAAACAACTAAACATTTCCACAATATTTTGGTAGACACTTACGATACAAGAGTACACAACGGAGTTCGAGTGTCCGAGTGTCGAGTTCCCAGACCTGATCCAAACATTTAAGTATATGTATCTTATCAAATTACAGTTGCACTACTAGAAAAGATTAAACTGGAGAGCCACGTTCTCTGTCCCTGTTTTTGGATACCCGTATTTTATCTTATCGGAACGGGGTTTAAAGTGCATGCTCCACCTCCACCGGCTACTACCCACGAGGTTATCGGTTTTACTCCGGGTTGCAAAGTCACATGTGAGTTTTATGACCGGGTTCGTGCAAATATTGGATAATTTTAGACTGGGTGCTGTCAACGTAATCGTCCCCGGTCGTTTTGATATGCTTGGAAGGGCCCACAAAAAACGTTATCATGCTTTAAATTTTTTGTTAACTTTTTTTTGTACATCTCAGGTTGATTGCGATTAGGCAATGTTCATGTAGATTAATGCAGTAAATCACATAAATTCAATCGCAGATTGTTCCATTACAATCTCAAGAAAATTTATTTTTATTAAATAATCTCGAACACTAATTTTGGCTCATTTTCCAAAGTGCTAAAATTTTTTAGCACTACCGGTAAAGCGGTAAAAAACAACGTGTTTTGTCGGTTACGTCACTTATACCATCATATCTCCGGAACCAGAAGTCACAGCCATTTGCAGGGTTATTACGAAAAATTTCAAAATCAAACCGCGCGAAGTCGAAAACTAAAACGCGCGATATTCGAGCGAAGCGTTAGACAACTATTTTTATGCAGGTGTTACTTCCCGCAGAACTTTAAAATCCACTTGAATATAATCTAAAAATCTGCATAAGTTTGTCATATAAACACAATAAATAAGTCCGCATACAACACGTCACTTCGAGAAACCCCATGAAAACGTTTTTATTTTTCTCCGTCGTTTTTGATGTCCTTAGTTAATTAATACTCTCTGATGTACGGAAAATGTTACAGTAAAAATAGAACTGCTTACAATTGTGATTTTGAAAGAAGTCAAACATTTTTTTTGCTTCAATATCTTCTTGCTCGGCAAACATTTCCTTCTTGGTAAGAAGAATTTTTAGGTAGACCACATCAGGATGATCTGATTTTCCTTTTTAATTTCAGTTTCAATTATAATAGCGCCTTCTTCTGTTGTCAGATTTTCCTCTGAATGTCTTTCTTTTCCTCCTCATATTTTATTCTTTTATTTGGATCAGGGAAAAGCTCACTGGAATTAGTTTCAGCCAAATTTGTTCTCCAGCAGGTATAAAACCTCCTTATCTTTTGCATCAATAGATTAAAATCATCCAAATGCTAAATTTCCTTAAATCTAGTACTTCTATAGTAACTAAATCTAATGAGACAGTAACATAAGAAACGATTTCTTGATAACATTACGTGATGAATGAAAGTCGAAAGAATTGCGGCATTGTTAAATATGCGGCACATGCTAGCAATGGGCTCGTTATATCCATAATTAGTTCTAACATAGGGAATCTGAAGAAAAAAATAGGAAAATTACGACGTCGAATGTCAAATTGTAACAATTGAAAGCTCTATGTGCTAACTTTGCTTGCAGAACACCCAGATCCTTAAAAGACGATGCGCGTTTGAGAACAGTTTGTGGGATATTACAGTCGACTTGAATACAGACTTTTTGCTACTAAAAGAAACGACGGAGCATTTAGTGAGATTTAAACCATTTTGAAATATGAAAGTCATCGGCGAACGATAGTTTTATACACTTGATCAAAAAATGTACATCGTTGATATACAATAGAATTATGAACGGCCCAAGGTGACTTCCTTGAGGAACTCCAGAGGCACATGGTTAGGTTGTGAGGCTCCTATTTTCACTATCATTTCATTACTAGTTAGATATGATCGAAGCCAATTAAAAATAATTCGTTTAATCCCAGTCTACTTAACTTGGAGATTCACATGTGATGATTAATTTCGTCGAACGCAGCAGGGGAAGTTGAAAGCTTTGGCATGAATCCCAGCTGATTCTCAGATATGTAGTCAGAGCAACTATGTGTTATAAAATCCAGAAAAATAATTTCAAACAGCTTCGATACAGCGCACAAAGCAGCAATTCCACGATAGTTGGAATTGTACCCTTGTTTACTTAGGATTTCTTACATATTTCAGGTGGAGTTCCAGAACGCAAAGAACAATTGAAAATGTTGGATAGTGGAACCAAGAAACTATTAGAACAATTTCTTATCACCACGGATGGAATCCTAGAACTTGTTTGTTTCTTTTCTTATCAGATTTCGCTTTGCAGGCCTGTCGTGCAAACTTTGCTTTAAGAATGCGATATCAATTCAAAAAATCATGGTACCGGCAATTGATTTTTTCCCTTGCATATATCGAAAAGTATAGATTCGATAGATTCGAAGAGCATAGATTCGAAATTTGTGCACTGAGGAAAACATTTGCTAGAACCGCCATCTAGTAAATTTTAGTTGAAACTTCACCTATTCGGCCAGCTCGACCAATTGTTGAAACGTTCGCCCATCTTTAATTTTTCTAGGGTTTTATAAAACTCACAAGCTTCAAGAATATGTTTTATTCGAACAAATGATTCACAAATGTGGAATGATGGTTTTTTTTAATTCGCTCGAAATACGCGCCATAGCATCAAAATCATAGCAGAAACCGCGCTAAATCCACGAAAATCGCGAATTTTTATAAGAAAACAAACTTATAAAAACCGATATACTGAAGACGGATGTATATAACATTCCAAAATATGCGTATCTGTATTGTAACGTTTGTTATGCTTTATTGAAGTATAGTGACTTTGTGAAAGTGTATTAACGTGACAAAAAAATAGTGGAATTAAATGGTACATAAATAGTGCAACTATTTAATTCAATATTAAATTGAATATTTTTCACGAATTTTTTTAAAATATTTTGTGCGGAAGATAAAACAATTATAGTCCACACTTCCGGAAAGTAAAACAAAGAATAATTTTAAAAAATGAGTAATAAGAAGAATTGGGATAAACGGGGTAAAACATTACATACGCAGGGTGGCAAGTGGATTGCCGATCTCAATTTCCCTATTTGAGAGATAAAAATTCCCTGTTTTTAGAATAGACTCAAACCGCCT
Source organism: Malaya genurostris (assembly GCF_030247185.1). Lineage (NCBI taxonomy): Eukaryota > Metazoa > Arthropoda > Insecta > Diptera > Culicidae > Malaya > Malaya genurostris. The sequence goes on from NC_080571.1 coordinate 57,357,444, forward strand.
CTGTTTAAAGTGTGGTAATTCACTTGCAAACAGTGCTGAGAATTAAACGCGGAAAGAGATTTTTCGTTTATCGAGTTTAGGAAGAACGGACCACCTGATAATTACCGAAACGACGCGGCATTAGACGTTATAATGAAAAGTTTGACTAACGCAAAGAAACGCGGCTACTGGTGTCAGTTCGTGGACGGATTGGTAAAAGAAACATCGATACACGGAGAACCCTTCGATCATAAAATTGCGATATCGCAGTTTTTGATTTTTGTGATAGTTGATTTAACTAATTCCTTTTTGATTCAACCAATATGGGTTTTGATTTGCATATATTCAAGTAGTTGAAAAATATGTTGTCTTAAATGCTGTCAAATGCCGGAGACAGTTGAAAGCAAAACAATAATCGCAATGCAAAATCAACAACTTTTTTAGTTGAAATCTGTTCGCGTCGCTTCAAAATGTCAATGAAAACAACATCGATGGTTAAAGCGTTTGGTGAAATTGTGTTCATTCGATTTGAGAAATTTATGATAACAAGTGTTTATCTAACAGCGGTGTTGTGATAAAGTTAACCTTGTTTAAGATGAAAAAGATTTGGTGACAAATTAGAAAATGTTAATGAATGATCATCTCGTAATCTTTCAGATATGCGCAAAAATTTTATACTTCAAATTCGATCATTGATTTACTTCCAGCAGACTGTTTTACTTCCAGCTGTTTGATACCGATGATGATGTTCATGCATTAGCAATAAAATGCTTTTTGACATGAATTTAATTTATAAAAGTAACAGGAGCGAAGGGTTTCAAACACACAGAACGCGCTACGATTGAATGGCGCGTTTGAATTGCCGTCGCAAAATTCCAATTCCCAGCGGTTGATGCACCCAAGCTCATATAAATTGACTAAAATTATCAGTGCATAACTTTAGTTCAACCGTTTGAAGGTATCATCTTCCAATACTCATTTTAGGTAAATTTAATAAATTCGCACTCACCCCTCCGGACACTTTTGCTGATTAAAAACGTTTTTCTACAACAATCTTTTCCAATCGAATCAGAAGTATTTTTTTAAATTTAGATCTTTACTGATCTCGACTTTACATGATCATGAACATACAAAAATCAAAATCACTTAGAGATCAGATCAGTTCTGATTTCGTAATGATAATTTATTCCAACTATTTGCAATGTCTAAAACAAATAAAACCGATCTATGTTTCAACTAACAGAATTTTGTTTAAATAACAACACCAGTTATTTCAACTAAAATATTTGTTGAAATTGAAAGGTATGTGTCCTCACTAATTGACAGCATTTTTTTTCCAACAGTTAAATTTGTTGTTTCAACCATCGTTTCTGCTAATCGAAAAACAAAAATGACAGTTTAGTTTAAACAACAATCGATTAGTTGTACCAAATTTTAACCACTCGAATTCAGAAAATCAACTAATATTTTGGTTGAAATGGGATCGCGGGTGGTTCCGTGTAAGTACTCTTTGGAACAGCGAAACAATGATACCACGAATGAAAGCAAAGATATTTGATTTCGCTAAAAACATGTATCCTGACTCTGTTCCGGAACAGAAGATCACCCGCGTCGCGTTATCAAACATGGAAGAAACACCTTTTTCGTTGTCACTTGCGTTCTTAAAAGCCCCCGGGCTAGACAGAATCAGTGCGGTAGAATTTCAGTTTCAATCGAATGTCATATGAAAATAAAACCGTCAATATATCGATACAAATTCCTTTGATTTTTGCTGCTATTTTCGAGTGAAGCTCCCAGAATTCATCGCCAGTTGAATAATCGTACCTAGTCATTTGAAGTTTTGCTTGTTCAGTTTCAAGTGCCAAGTAGTCTTGCTGTTTCATTGTCTTCGATGTTGGTAGTGAGCAATTTCAAATGAATAGAATTACAAATAGAGTAGTTTCAAAAATGAAAACTGAAAAAGGAAACTATTAATGATATTTGAGTTACCTGGTTTGTCTTTCATCTATTACCTTGAACCAATTCGAAGGTTTCCATGAACCTCATTTGAAGGCCACTCTCACACTATCGAAAGAGATATTTTGTTACTTCAATCAACTGATCAGATCAGAGATCAACTGACGGTGGTTAAACTGCGCTTTGTTTTGAAGAGAACCGATTGAAGAACTGAATGCTGCCCGTTCGGTAAGTTAGCGAACGTTGTGTGTGTCAGAGTGTGAAGTTTGCTGCAGAACTTTCGGTTTGAATTGAATTGAATGAAGTTTTGTTGCACTGGTCAGAATCAAATTCAAATTGTTGAAAAAGCTGTCTGACACTGTCAAAAGGTGCTTGTTGAATTTATTCAACGTCATCCTCGTTACATCGAACTATTTGGAATAGTTTGAGATCAGCGAAAAATAAGCGTGCACTTTCCAAAAACCTGTTTAAATCAACCTAGTGGTTTAATGATGCCTTTCTCATATTACCCATATTTTCGAAAAAATTACTAGAAGATTTTTTTTCAAACTTGATTTAAATCAAAAACTTTCTCTGGTATAAACTACCGTCACCTTTTCAATTTGTAAACAGTTATGTCAAGGTAATATAGATTTGAATGTGGCAACCCTGCACGTTATAAAAAATTGAACTAAGCACGCTGTGTGCTAAGCGGTGGCGTTTTCTTCTTCCTTACCAGCACGTACCGATGCGTACCGATTTTGCATAATTTTTTATGGCAGTTTGAAAGTTTTGATACTCATTGCCCCATAATTTCGAACCGGAAGTCTGATCTGGATGAAATTACACAGTATCTTCTAAGACACGAAGAGCTTTAATTTGAATCAAGATTTTTGAACATCGGTTTAACCGTTGCTGAGAAATTGAAGTGAGTTCCGGTTTTGGAGCTTTTTTTCACTATTATCGGTGCTTCCGGAAGCGGATACCGGGGAGTAGTAGTAGTAGTAGTGGTTCGTTCTGATAAAATAATCGATTTCGACAAAAATTGGTTCGTTCGAAAGCTACAACCTTCAGTTACGGAACGCATTTGGTTTGAGATACATATCCCGACTTATACGAGCGCAATCTGGCTCGGGTTGCACCAATCTCGAAATGGTAAATCTCAAAATGGGTGGAACGAAAATGACCAGTCACATTATGACGCAGGAAATAATCAAACGAGACCAAATACTGTGAGCAAATGAAATTGTTTGGCTTTATTAATACCTTATAACCGTTTCGTACATTTCATTTCATTACATTAATTTCATCTTGAAGTTACTGATTTTTTAAACGAAATATGAAAAATTAAGAGAAAAAAAGTGAAATAAAATGCAATTGTTTTTGAGTTAAGATTAAAATTGGAATAAATAAAACAGAATGCTTAACAGATGGGACATTTGGTGTTAGAATGATTGGGAGTAGCCATTTTCGCCCCGGTTTCCACTATATAATAGGTTTAAAAAGTCACCACTTGTGACTGAACACCCAACTTAAATTTTATCAATTTACATTTAATTCATATGCAATAATGGCCTGATCTAGCATTCTGTTACTACGCTCGAAACGAGTTGGAATGGAACCCAGCCAACGCCATTAAATTTGTTCTAAAAGATATAAACCCACCTGTAACCTCTCCCTATCGAAAAATTTTAGGCAATTATGAAAAACGGAAATTTGCAAACAATTTCAATCTAAAGTTGGAGTTGATGGAAACTTGGGCACGAACAAAAAAAAAACACTGAAAAAAATCGGTTGCACAAAATTTGATTAGCGGAGTGAAAAGGAAGGTTTTGGTATTGCTTTGGATGAAACACAAGATTTAATAACACATGTTTTGCAAATAGTAGTTTTCAATCCCTGAAAAATTCAAGAAATACCGATAACAGGTTTGATTTGAAAGAGTGAATATGTGTGTGACATTTTTATCGAATACATCCTTTGCTACACAGAAAAAAATATGAATTTTACAGGTGACATAGTTCTACAAACGATACAATTCATAACTACCAAATTTATTCCATTCGTACAAAATTTTACAGGCTCCGAGTTTTATTTACACTCGGCTACTAAGTGCCGCTGTATGGATTAATATGTATCAATTATTCATTGAGTAGATATGTGCTAGTGTGGCTCAGTCGATTAAATCGCGTGCTTTGTGATCTAATGTTTCGCGGTTCAAGTCGCGTTATTGCTATTGATCTTTTGTTTTTTTCCGATTTCAAGCTATGTAACTTTCAAATCACTCAATTTTACATGTTCTCGAATATAAAATTGTGTGAAATACGACACTCAATTTATGTGTATCTTATGAGATCACCTTTTTAATCGAAAAATTGTGTTCAGCGACGAAGCCCATTTCTGGTTGAATGGATACGATTTTTTTGCCCGAAATGGAAGAATTGAATATATGGATTCAACAAGACGGTGCCACATCCTACACGGCACGCGAAGCAATAACCAAATTGAGAACCGCCTTCGGTGAACATTTTATCCCACGTTTTAGACACTTCAATCGGCTGCCTAGATCGTGTGATTTAACGTCATTGGGCTATTTCTTATGGGGTCATGTTAAGACTCATGTCTACAAGAATAAACCAGCAACGATTGACACATTGCACAGTGGGGAAAAACCCAGGAAACTCGCAAAGAAATCGAGAACCATGGAAAAAGACAACAAACAAGAGTGTTTCTTATGTAAAAAAATCCAAGAAATTCAATGGAATGGTTTTTAGTGGCCGCACGAATCGCCATTCTGCTCGTTTTACTCCAAATGCCCAGCAGTTTTGGGATTTTCTGTAGTATTTGTTTTGTAACTTAAATGAAATCGAATGCGGTCAACTGAAATAGCTTGATTTTATGTAAAAATGTCTGGAGAATCGAATGGAAAAACCTACACTGGCCGCACGAAACGTTTTGGTGGCTATTTTACCCCGTTTCCTTCATTTCATGATATCTTATTGTAAATCGTCCTTAAATCTCGGTAAAATTTATTGGAAGTTTACTAAATCCAGCCCATCTTATGTAAACAAGTCTGTAGAACCGAATGGAAAAACCTACACTGGCCGCATGAAACGTTTTGATGACTATTTTACCGAGATTTAAGGACGATTTAAAATAAGATATCATAAAATGGAGAAATGGGGTAAAATAGTTACCAGAACGTTTCATGCGGCCAGTGTAGGTTCTTCCATTCAATTCTCCAGACTTTTTTACATAATATAAGATAGTTTTCGTATGCTTTCATCGTGGTTCGCTTAAGACTTAATGGTGATTTAGATGAAAATTTCACATATTGGAGGAATTGGGGTAAAATAGCCACCAATACGTTTCGTGCGGTCAGTGTAGGTTCTTCCATTCGATTCTCCAGACTTTTTTTTACATAAGATAAGCTAGATTTAGCAAACTTGCATGAAGTTTTACCAAGATTTAAGGACGATTTACAGTAAGGATCTCATGAAATGGAGGAATTGGGGTAAAATAGCGCCCAAAACGTTTCGTGCGACCAGTGCGGGTTCTTCTAATCGATTCTCCAGACTTTTGTACATGAAAATAAGCTATTCCAGAATACCGCACTCGACTTCTTTTCAAGTTACAGAGCGAATGTTATATGAAACCCCAAAACTGCTGTACATTTGGGGTAAAACGAGCAGGATTGCGATTCGTGCGGCCATTGTAAACCATTCCATTGAATTCCTTGAACATTTTTACATAAGAAAAGCTTTGGTTTCTTGACCTATCTCAATTAGTTCATGAGTTACAGAGTTCTTTGCGGGTTTTTCACTGATTTTTTCCCACTGTGCATTGGAAGCCAATATTGAAGCATGTATTCATGACATACCGGGCGGTATGTTGGGGAGAGTGTGCCAAAATTGGACCTTGCGCATGGGCCATCTAAAGCGAAACCGCGGCCAACATTTGCATAAAATCATCTTCGAACATTAAATTATAATGATCGTTATATCGATTCTAATAAAAATTTCTCAATTTTTTGTTTGTTTTTTGAAAATCAAATCCTATACCTGATTTTATAGATCCTATAGAAAATTGAGCGTTAAACATATCTTTAAAAACTGCACACACACAAACATTTTTCGATCTCGTCGAGCTGATTCGAATGGTATATACCACTATCCGTATCCGAGTATTCGTTCGAATGTAGGTTTTTCCAGCAATTCTATTACCTTTCTATACAGAAAGGCTAATCGCAAAAGAACATAAAATTTTAACGATTATCATTCTATAATTGAGACATACCGATTTGTTCTTAAGAGATCTACATCACCCCTAATTCCCCTAATTGCATGTTTAGTTGTGTTTGGATGGCAGGTTTGAAGGTTGTTGGTAGCAACAATACCTTTTTTGTTTCATTTTTTGTTTTAAACACATGCCCAAGAATGCGATCCTCTCTCTCGGAACGGCGTGGTTTACTCGGGTGAAACAAATGGACCTAAAGCAACGTTTTTGTCAAGGTGGTACACTGTTATCAGTTTTATCACGATTCGTTTCATCAACTAGACTTACAGTTTAGATTCTTATCCTAGTAAAAGCACACAAAACAACAAGCTGGGGACATAAAATAAACACTTTTATATACCATGGTAACAGGTAGGAAATGACAGTACTACTGTACGGGGGGCTGCTATTGACCAGTAGTCCAATTTTGACATGGGAATATCTTTCAACGGCCCTGGTTGGTTTTTGGAGCAATTAACGATTTCACTGATCAAAGGCAACCCGCGGCGTGGCGGCGTAAGAAATGGGGAGAAATTTAGTGACTGACCACACTGGCACCGGAATGTTATCGTTAGCGAGATGAAAAACAAACGGGAAAAACTAAGACAGAGATGGATAGAGACGGGTAGATTAGAAACGGAACACGGCAATATGTTTTGGGTATTGTTTGTGAAATGATACCTTTCTGACTGCCGCCGATGCCGAAGGGAACACCGCCGGGTCCAGCCCTCGGTGTGGTTGGTGTCGTGAGAGCGGCTGTCACTGTCGAGGTGCTGTCATGTACCTGCGTGGCAGCGGCACCGATCGTTTTGGCAAGATTCTTCCGGCGCTGGATCAGCTCCTTCTTCCACTGGGGGATCACCTCGGTGCCGGCCGTTCCGGAGGAAACGCCACTGCCGTTAGTATCCGCCATCATGCTTTGGTGGTGGGTTAATTTGCGGTCACACACTACTGCTGTGTTAGTCACACTCACTCACTCACTCACTTCACTTGCTTTGGCAGTGGGACCAGGGAAGTTATTGTGGGGACACGTGGGGCGAGGAAAGGGGATGTAAGTTTCAAGCACTAAATTATTACCACACGACTCTCTGCCAGCAGCTCTGACTGCCTGTGTTTGCTTGCGTGTGTGAATTTTGCGTTGCTGTTTTCACTTGTTATTGTTTTATGTTAATGAGTTTATCATCTGCTCTTTCGGAACCGATTTCCACACTCTCTTTCGCTAGGATGCCGCCATGTTTAGTGGCTGTGTTCTGCTTTTGAATGTTTGTTACGAAACGGAAAAGAAAGGAGTTATTGATTTTTTTTGTTCGCACTCTCTTTAGAAGGGTTGTATTGTTTCCTTCGATGCACTGCTATTCCACGGCCTTTCTAGCCTGTTACGAGGATACCTCAAGACTGAATCAGCCCAACATTTTCGGCCGTTGTTTTGACGGTCATCACGATAGAAATTGTATTTTTTTTACTGCCAACCACCGAGAAATCGATTTATGCTATCACTTGCTAAACGATAAGATAACCGAGGCGGCGAGTTCGGTTCGCAAGAGTGATAAAAAATAATTACAAAAGTTCAGCACAAATTACGCTATTTTTTTGTTGCTGTTGTTGTTGCTCAATAATTATGATGCACTGTCGTGTCCGTGAGCGGGCAAGTTATTAAAACCTTCTCAGTGCCGAGGGGAGAAAAGTTCTAGCGAAATAGAATGCTGACGAAACGAACACCGAGAGCCCACAACAACCGGTCAGTCCAGCAGAGATAGAATAAACTAGTTTATTCGGATGAGACACGCAGGCCATAAACGCGTTCAGCTAATTTGGATTAGATTTGCCTTGTTGAACTCGTGCAGTGGATTAAACACTTCTCACTACTGAAGATTGCTGTGCGAAGTTCGGAAAGATGCTGAATAAAAATGCCACTTAACCGTAAGAGTAATTTCGCCAAAATATGCAATTAGTCTAAAATCGTATTAAATCTTACTTCTAGATTTTGCCTATTTGAATCTACGGAAAAAGTCATTTCCGTAATCGGAGTTGAACAGTCGTTGGCACCGCGCGCAAATAGCTCTTGGCTTCTGGAAAAAAATTCTGGCTACCTAGCGTTACATCGATTCAAGGCTTCAGTCTTTTTCAAGGCTACAAGGGCTATACAAAGAGTAACATTATGATCTAATCAAATTCAAGACTAAGGAAGTAATCAGTCTATTAAGGCCATCCAAAGGGTTATTCTTCGAACTAATCAGTCTTTCTTCAGACTACCACAAAATCAGTCTTTATTAAGACTTATCCAAACTAGGAGTCTATTTGAAGACTAATTTAGCCAAGTTAATTTTTATTCTTCAAAAATGCCTGTGTCCAACCGAAAAGGCAACAAGCCTAACGTTAAAAATAATACAATGCGAAGAAATCCCCACCCGGTATGACGAATTATTCTAACAATATTGACGATTTTACAGAATCTGAATTTTAAAACAAAAGACAACGGATGGACTCCTTTTCATTAATCCTGTGTCATCTAGAAATGAAGAATCTAAAGAAACAAGAATCTATGCCTTCAGTGACGGTGATGATTTCGAGACTTCAAAGCATTCCGTACTGAGCTTTATACTTTCCTCCCGGAATTTTCAAATCGGACGAAGAGGAGAATGTTGAGTCTTGGTTGATGGATTGGAAGATTACGAACGTCTTATCCGATATTTGTTCGAGAAACTTCATAAATTTTATTCATATGATATAAAATCAGAAAAACCCTTCAAGGCTGTCTTGAAAGGCTTATTAAATGATCAAAATACTGAAGAAATTAGAAATGAACTAGAAGAATTGCTTGGTTTTGCCCTTTCCCAAGTAATACTTATGAAAAAAAGAACCTTCTAAACCACGCTCTGGAATTTCTCATGAACTTTACCTAATACACTTCAATCGAAGTGATGTAAACAATTTGAAAACTTGAAAAAGTACGTTTCCACATTAAAATTCATTGGGAACATTATAAACGGCATAATGGTATTGCAAACTTAAAGCAATGTCGTCGTTGTCAAGGCTTTGGCCATGGTACCAAAAACTGTCATATGGACATACGGTGTTTGAATTGTGGTAAATCGCATTCGAAAGACGTTTGTCCAATGAATGAAACCACTGATAAATTTTCAAGTTCTAATTGTGATGGAAATCATAAATCAGATTATTTGAAATGTCCTGCAAGAGAAAAAATTAAAAAAAAAACAACAGGTACGCCTTCCCATTTGTCTTCTAACGAAAACAATATATTGACGGTAGATCGGCCTCGCCATCTTCTTTTTCTACTGATGCCAGTTACACTAGCGTAACAGGTAGACATCTACCTACCAGTATCTATTCAATGCCATTCGCTTCTTTAAACGAAGTCGATTTTGGCGATATAGCGGAAAATAAAATTATCTACCAACAAGACCAACTTTTTCAATTGATCATTCGAATGAATTTGACTTCATCACTTTTTGAAGCATTTCAAGTTGGATGGTAATTTGCAAATGATATTATAATGAATTTAAAACTTAACGGTGATGTTAAATAATCATTTGAATATTTTAAATTGAAATACTCGATCTTTAAAATCGAGTAAAGATGAATTATATAATTCTCTCAAAGTTCACAAGATTCATATTGCCATTGTGACAGCAACATTTCTTAAACCAAACGTCAAATTGAAAAGCAATTCACATTATGTGGTTCATCGATTTGACAGGTTTACTGGAATGGATGGTGGAGTTGCATTTTTGTCCAACGGCAAATTGAACATTGAATTTTACTTCTTTCAATACTAAAGTTATTGAAAGCTTGGGAATCGAAGTTGAAACCATTCATAGAATTTATTGTATCGCTGAGCATATTTACCATTCCAATGCACCGGTGAACAATTAAATTTCTTTAAAGGCGATCTGCAAAAACTCACAAGATATCGACCGAAATTTTTCGTGAATGCAAAGCCAGTCCAGTGGAATTGTAGGCAAAATAACAGTAATGGTAAGATACTTCATAATCAACTCTCTGCTGGTTACTTTATCCCAGTAGTTCGACTTGTTTCTTTTCCGTGAAAACCCCTTCTACGAATGATCTGGTTCTAACAGATCGAAGTCACATTTGTAGTGAACCGATTACACAGGCTGACTGACTCAGATCATCTTCCTGTAACATTCAGACTTTCCAAAGAAGCTATAATTAATCCAATTAGTTCTATATTCAACTATCATAGAGCTAATTGGTTTGAATACAGATCTCACATTGAAAATCATGTGGATCATGAAATTATTTTAGAAAATTCTGCGGACATCGACACAGCAATAGATAATTTGAATCATTACATTATCGAAGCTAGAAATCTTTCAGTTCCCAAAGCTCAAACTAAATTAAATTCTCTTATCATCGATGACAATTTTCAATTACTCATTCAGATGAAGAATGATCGTCGACGACAATATCAACGTTCTCGTGATCCTGTTAAGAAAAACATAGTTAAGGATTTACAAAAAGAAATTAAACATAAATGTACTCTTTTACAAAATGAAAATTTCGCTCAAGAATTTGAACAAATTAAACCATATTCTAAACCTTTCTGGAAACTTTCCCAAGTTCTTAAGAAACCTCAGAAATCAATTCCTGCTCTCGAGAAAGAAAATCAAATACTTCTTACAAATGGCGAAGCTCAAAAACTTGCTCAGTAGCTCGAGCATCCACAATTTCAATTTGAACGTTGGGAGTCCTATTGAAAATGAAGTTTCATTGAAATATGATCATATTTTAACTCAAGTATTGTTACGAGATGACATTGCTGAGACGATTTTAGATAAAATTAAGTCAATCATTAGGAAACTTAAAAACAAGAAGGCTGCTGGCAATGAAGGTGCTATGTAGCGGAAAGCGCTGGTCGCGTTTTAGATCAATTATTCAAAAACTAGACCGATTTTTGAAAAACCAAAAACATTTAAGTTTTCGCAATTAAATTTATCATAACTAAGTATTCTTAGAATTTTGAGATTCTGTTCCAAACCACGGGGATGATTTTAGAACTGAAAAATAATGTTTAAAGAAAAATTTCACAAAGAATCTGAAAAGGCAACTCAAAATTATAAAAAAATTGCCAAACTAACCGAAATTGGAAGAAGTTTACATCAATTTTTCAGCATTTTCCGCATTGCTTGTACGAAACGGGTATTGTGGTGGTGGGAGAAATGCTCGGTGGGTTTGTTTGCATTATATCGTGAGCGAAAAATTACATATCAAATAATGAAACGAATTAATGCAACATTGGGTTTTGTGTTGCTATAACGAGTTGAACACAATAAAATGAGTATTGTAAGAAATCGTTCACTTTTAAGTACGATAAGGTGTTCGGTTGCCGGCATCCCACCGTAACTTTTGATAGAGAGCAGATAGCCTCATTCCGACAAATCTCATACGAATGAGAATTCATTTTTTTTACCAGAGAAATTTGGGTTTCGTCATGAACATTTAACTACTCATCAACTTGTAAGAGTAACGAACATGATAAAAGCGAAAAAATCTTCTGGGTTATCCACTTATTAGTATATTACATCAACTTGACTGAATACTGTATGCGATTCTTACATGAAATTATGCATCTTTCGTGTAATATTACAATCCTAATAGGCAATTGACAGTCGAAAATCATATAGATTATGTTTTTCAAATTCTCAATTAAATTTTAGATTTGAAATAAAACCAACCTTTTAATGTTGGTTAGTGTAAAAGACCCTTTTGCATCTAAATAGGTTATCGAGATAAAAATATTCAAAAAAAGGTTTTCGAAATCTTACATCAAGAATATACAGAAAAATTCATAGAAATTGGTTTAGTTTTATTTTTTCGAAATAGCTCACGATACGAGCAAATTTTAAACTCAAACCCAAAGCATGGAACGGAACAAATCTAATCCATCTTTTTTCCCCCTTTCATCAAAAAGTGCCAACTCTTCTCTTTCACTACGGCAGGGCCGGTGGATTTTGAAGTTGTGTTCACACACGGCCAGTGCTTTTGTTTATTGTTTTGTGCAGCGGTCCGTTTTGCCTGTCTGATTCGCCCTTGTTCAGCGCTCAGCCAGCCTATTTACAACACTACACGAAACGGACAGAACCGCCGCAAACAAGCCCACAGCCTGCCTTGGTATGGGTTTTAATGGTTCACAAGTGTGTAGCGCGGAACATGGCCAGAGTGCATTGTTCTCGTCGCATTTGTATAATGACTCTGCACGGTGGCTGGCGGAAAAGCATCGGCCCCATGGCAGCGGTATCGCTAAATTTACTGTCCCCCCAACGTTACGGCTTCTTTCAGCGCCGCAGGGGAAATACACGGCAGGAGGCACCAGAGTAAACGGTATTTGGCGACGATTTCAGCGGGAGCGATAGACGGAGAGTGGAAATCGATTTCATTCTAGGGTTCCGTTTTCGCCAATTTTTTTGTTGCTATTCCTGTTGGGAGTTAGACCTACGTACACACACGCACAGGCATCCAGATCGCGACAAGTGTTGCGTTACGATGTCTGCAGTGAGCAGAAGCCCCAACCAGAACACAATCAGCAATCGGCTTAGATATCCATCTCGGCAAAAGGAATTAATTTGATTGCGTGTATAGTGAAAAACGATCCATGCATGCGATTACTTTGGTTTCACACAGAAAAACACTGAACAGAGCCGATCACTTACTGCCACATTGCCCACGGCACTGTGTTCCACCGGAAACGGTCTCCGGAAGGGAGAAACTACACTATTTTAACTTAAAAACTTCACTGAATTCAAAAATATAATCCTTTTTAACTGAACACGATCTGGGAAAACAAGTTTGAAGTCTTCAACGTCGGGGCGAATGACACTTGAACCATCAGCCAGCGCTCTCTTCAGTACTGTGGTAATGTTTTGCGGGCGCTCCTCTCTCTCTCTCTCTGAGCGCTCTCACGGCGCACGATCATAATCAATGAGCAAGTGTTTCGTCGGGGTTGGAATTCGCTTACCGAAGAAATATCGAAATGAACCGGTTCGACGTTACAATACATTTTATTTCATTTGATAGCTACTAATCGTTGCAAATTTAGTTAAAATAATGTACCATTTCGAACCTAGTGAAATTTCTCATTTGAAATCGAGATTTTGAATTAAATACTTAGGGAAACAATTCAAAATCTCGATTTCAAATAAGAAATTTCACTAGGTTATATTCTTTTAAAATGTTGAAAAATTTCTTTGCATGATGGTGTTTGTGTTCAGTTTAATGTCGTTGAGTTCTTACTGAATACGATGAATCGTCTTTAAGTTTTGTTCGTTTTGATCTTCAAACTAATATAATTCAGTCAATTTTAATTATTTCGTCACAGACAATTCGTGTTTAAACAGAGAAACATAAATTGATAGTAAATGTAATGAATCGATGTAAATTAAATGAGTTTATTTAAATTATATTCAAATTTGAAGGTTGTAGACGCATCAGTGCATCGTTTCCCACTTTTATGATGATATTACAGATCTGTATTTATAACGCATCTATGATTATACACACTTCGAAAATTTCGCAGAATTCGGTAATATTTCAGTGGACAAAAGTTAACTGAATATATCTATAAGACGTCCGTCTTCCTCCTGTAACTGCTGGATTACGTGTTCTATCTTCCCTCAATAAATCAATTTTTTTAAAATCATTTCATTTCTACGCGTTTGAAATTCTCAAAATGGCTACTGTTTGACAGTTAGTTTTTGTTGTTTTTGTATTTTAATTTACCTAAGGTCGGTAATCGAAAATTATTTCACAGTGCGGACGGTATGTTTTTACCGTACTCGGCGACTGTTCATATTTACCGTATCAATTGTGCTTTTTTTAAACAGAATTCTGTAAAAAAAATTGCGTGCAACTGATCGTACTGTAAAAATTAATTTTTGTAAACTGAAATTTGTATACCGGAAATTCGGTTATTACTGATGTTTACCGAAAGTTCGAAATTACCGACCGGTGAAATGAAATCTTAGTGTGTACAGTTCTCAATGTTGCACTTATTGAAAACATGGAACTTTTATGAAAAGTGACGTATGTGAAATTAAATATGTGTGATATTTGACGGAATTAGATTACTATCTACACGGTAGGATAGTGGCACCTAGAAATAAATACTTCTGTAGTACTCAAAAAAGCTAATAAAAAATTAACTACAATTTAGTGAAGTTTACAGGAAAACAAGACCAATTAACTTTTGTATTGATTTTTTCAATATCTGGTTAGAAAGTATCTCGATAATTTACCTTAGTTCGGAGTTTGTGCTATTTTGTTGGATTCATAGTAGAATGAACCCAGGATCAAATAAAAGTGCTCAAACTCAGAACGTACGTAAATTATCATGCTACTTTTGTACCAGATATGTTTAGAAAACAATAATTAAAAAGTTGTTTGATGTTATTTTTTGTGACGTTACTAAAATTAGTAATTTGTGTGAATGGGGAAAGTAGGAATTTCGACGAGGTGTTGAACAATTAGTAACATTTCATATTTCTTCTTTGATTCGAAAATTTTGTATTTCAAACTCGAAGGTTTGTTTCAAGGATGTACGTACCGTACCGATCAGATTACAGTTGGATTGTTTTTTGCTGTATATAGAAGCCATTTCCACACGGTCCATTGCTGCTTCTAGTTATTCAAAGAAGGGCGAATCTTTAAGAGCAAACAAAACGAATTTCTCTCTCTTACGAACAAATGCTTCAAAATCCTACAAAGTCTCAATCTTGGAAATACAACGAACTGTAAAGGGCGAAACTGTCATTCCGTCTTGTTTACGTAAGTTTCGCCCTCCGTATTCCATGCCAACAAATATGGCGATACTTCAATTGCTAGAAAGGAAGGGCGAAACTGTTTATTTTAGTTATTTTAGATGATTTCCGAACTTTTTACTACTGGAAATAGCAATTGAGACGATAAAATTATCCGGTTAATTCCACGAAAAATTCGCGAGAGCATAACTTCACACAGGGAGCATAGAAGGAAACAAATTGAAGAAGGTAGAAACTCTTTTTACGTTGATTTATTTAATGGATATGTGGACAATATTACATACCCTTTCAAAGTAAACCTACAGTTCATCTACTCATCAAAAATTGGTCTTATAATATACGATAATTTCTAAAAAGGAATTGAAACCAAAGTCGAAACATTCATCGATGTTTTTCTCCATTTGCTGTCGATGTTAGATTCACCCTTTTTTGAAAACCAGTTGAAATGTTCAATTCGTTCTTTCTAATAAAGCAGCACTGCGCACCCACATAATTGACATGACATATTCAATGTTATACCGTGCAATGGCGTGGATGAACTGAAGACTGATTTCTCTATAAGAGACAAGAAAATGTACGAACCAAAGGTATTCGAAAAAATAACAGATCGGTTGAAAAGTTCGTATCGTTTCTATGAGAGGGCGCCACTAGAATTAAATCCATACCATTTTCAGTTAGTACCAATCTTCAAAAGATACGTGTATAAATTTGACAGCTGTCTGATTATTAGTTTGTGAGATATTGCATTTTGAGTGAAGCTACTTTTGTTGTTGTGAAAAAAATGGAAAAAAAGGAATTTCGTGTGTTAATGAAACACTACTTTTTGATGAAAAAAAGTGCCGCCGATACCAAAAAATGGCTTGATGAGTGTTATCCAGACTCTGCACCGGGCGAAGCAACAATTCGTAAGTGGTTTGCAAAATTTCGTACTGATCATATGAGCACCGAAGACGATGAACGCAGTGGACGTCCAAAAGAGGCTGTTACCGATGAAAACGTGAAAAAAATCCACAAAATGATTTTCAATGACCGTAAAGTGAAGTTGATCGAGATAGCTGACACCCTAAAGATATCAAAGGAACGTGTTGGACATATTATTCACGAATATTTGGATATGAGAAAGCTTTGTGCAAAATGGGTGCCGCGTGAGCTCACAATCGATCAAAAACAACAACGGAACGAATTGGGCTTCGAATTGCTCCCTCATCCACCGTATTCTCCAGATTTGGCCCCCAGTGACTTTTTCCTGTTCTCAGACCTCAAGAGAATGCTCGCTGGAAAAAATTTAGAAGCAATGAAGAGGTAATCGCTGAAACTGAGGCCTATTTTGAGGCAAAGGACAAATCGTACTACAAAAATGGTATCGAAAAATTGGAAGATCGCTATAATAGCTGTATCGCCTCTGATGGCAATTATGTTGAATAACAAAAACGAATTTTGGCAAAAAAAGTGTGTTTCTATTAAACGATACGAACTTTTCAGCCGAACTGTTACATTAATTGAAAACTGTTGCAACTGTAGCAAATGTCTTAACAAGCTTATCGAAAAAATATGTTTGTAATAAGCTGAAATAGAGGTGATATTGTTGCATTAATGGTAAAATTAAATATTGAATGTTATTTCGAAGTTAAGATTGTTTATTTTCGGAAAAACTCATTATTCAAAGTGGGTTTAAATTTTACTGGTATTTGTTTACTGCTAACGTTAGTTTTATGTGTAATTCACGGACCTTAATGACAAAGTTATAAAAAGTCCTAAACATACAAAAAAGCCATAGTAATTCTTGAAATAGTAGTTTGTATTGTAGAAAAGGTGTTTAAATGTTCTCCATCAGATTTCTAATGATTTTTTTGGTTTCCATATTCTATAAATTCTCAATGCAAAGAAACTACGGACCAAAATACCTCTTCCATCTTTTGCTAGTCCACTGTTCTAGAAAAGACGAAAGAAAAGCAGCTACAGCACAACCCTCGTCAACCGGTTAACCGTTGCGCTCCCTGAAATTCATCGATATTTTTGACATTGCTGTTTCTGACCATTTGCCATTTGTTTTGGTTCGCATACTTCTTCTGGAGTTTGTGTATAGGAAAATGTGTTTTGGTTGAATAACTTTCATATTATTAAATAGTTAGAGTAAAATTTCTACGTATCAAAATGAATCAAGCCGAAGTTGCCAAACTGATGTCACAGCTGAAGATTGCGATTCGTCCCCGGCATCGAAATCTGAAGAATCAGGATGGACCGGAAGGCCGGCTCAATAAGTTACGTAAAACAGTAACCGCACTAGTCAAACACGAACGCATCGAGCTGAACTATCAGCGGGCGGATGAGGCCCGGGGCTACGCGGAACGTTTGATTTCCGATGCTATTCGATACGGGGACTGCCACAAGACGACCATGGAAATGGCCGACTTTTGGCTAGTGGAGAAGCAACTGGTGCACAAGCTATTCAAAGTGTTGGCTCCACGCTACCAAAACTACACAGTATCTGCTACGAGGATGTACAAGGCGC
The DNA here is from genome assembly GCF_030247185.1 of Malaya genurostris. Classification (NCBI taxonomy): domain Eukaryota; kingdom Metazoa; phylum Arthropoda; class Insecta; order Diptera; family Culicidae; genus Malaya; species Malaya genurostris. Next base: position 57,374,940 of record NC_080571.1, read on the forward strand.
CGAAGGATTATCCCGGTTGGTACAGAAAACGAGCGGTACTGGAACTGCGCGGGAATCCTTATCCTCCGTTGGTGCCGAATTTAAGTAATAACCGTAATTTACTACATAATGTACTGCTGGACGAGGCGCATAAAGAGTTTCGGAGAGAGAAGTATGCAGAAATTGCAGCTCAGATTGTAGAAAAAGGTGAAGAAAAGGAGGCCGAACCGGCGAAATGATTTAGCCTGGCCAATAATTATTAGCATTTATAGAATTACAATTCTAAATTCCTTCAATTCTGCAACCGAAAGCCTTATTTGTGGAATTCCAACAATATATTTGGTATCTTTCAAGGGTAAATCGTGATTATAGTTGATGTCATCTTATATAAGCGCCTTCTCATCATATTCTGAATTCGTTAATTCTCTTTGCTTGTGGTGAACTCTGTGTGGTGATATTTAAAACGGCACATAACTTTTGCCCTACTATAATTTATTTTGACATAAATAATTCAAACCAAATAGTTTGATTAAACGAAACGTAAGGGTTATGATTAGAACATTTGGTTCATTGTGAAGCAAGAATCTGGTGCTCTTTCAAGGAATGATTCGTTTGTACCAAAAAAAAATGAATACCGTCAATTTCTTCGGAATATACATTGGGAAGAAGAATTTGGGTTAGTTGACGCAGTATCGATTTCTGTTATCATTTGTCACTAAGCAACTTTTTTATGAGAGTTCGTTCCTTGCTTCTCTGGAGTCGTATTTAGCAGTAACATTGTTCTTCTCTTTCCAACGCAGTAACTGGACTTTCTAGATAAAACAGACGGACACCCGGGATTATTTACTGCGAGCATAGTGAGTTAAAAGTCAGTAAAACAGTCTTCGCATTTCTCATCGTTCTTCCAACACAGGCAAAACAATGCACATTTCCCAAACATATTTGGCCTTCCGGAACCGAACTCCCTTCCATTTCGTCTCCCTGACAGCCTAAGTAAAGAGTTGCATTTGAATCAAAAATATTCTATTCTGCATTTTGATCTAGTTATGCATTTTTGTATGGAAAACTCAAACTCGATTGAAATACAGAACGGAAAAATTCACATTCGATCGAAATATTTCGATTCGGATATTTGGCTCTGTGATTATGGAGGATGGAACAAATGCCAAAGCAGACCTAAACAGTTGTCATCTTTTGAGTTGTATACCGCAAAATCATGCCTACGTTTGAATGTTAATTTCAAAACCAAAAGTTGTCGAAGTTCTCTAAAAAACGTGTTTAATCCACCTAGCAATGAGATGATACCTTTTTTGTTATCAATCCGCATGTGTTTTTTTGCATGAATATTCTTCGGTGTTTAATTTTTCATGACATTATTTTAATGACCGTCGTTTTAAGCGACAATTTGAGCTTTTAATCACTTATTATTGTCGAAACTGCAAATCGGATCGAATTTGAATCTAAAAGTGTGATAATCGGTTAAACATGCCATGATATGTAAGTTCGACTTAAAAGTTTACGGTAATTTAAGGTACTTCCAGAGCCGGTATTCAGGAACCAGCATAACCCAAACCGATTCGTATGGCCATATGACGAATAAATTACAACAGTTTTGAGTCCAACTTTGAAGCTTTTCGGGATTGTCATCTTTTATATCGGTTTGAATTTTAAAAATTCATCATCATGTAATTCGAGAATCGAAAGTCATAATTGGATGAAATTAATTGATTTTGTATATAAGTTTATTTTAATATGAATTATTGTTTCTGAAATTTGATTAGGCTTTTTTGAGAAAACGATTGAGCTTTGAGAAACGATTTTATACTGGAACCGGAATTCTAAAATCGGTATGGCCGAAGTCAGATAAATTCACCTGAGAAGCTGTACAGTTTACATTTGTTTCAAAATATTTGAAAATCAGTGAAGACATCTTTGAGAAATCATAGCACGAATGAAATTTTTAGGTTCCTTCTGAATCGAAAACTGAATACCACTAAAACTAAAAAAAGTTAATTTTTTTTTATCGACTATCCAAATCTGCTAACCCGATAAACCTGATTAATTTATGTGAAATAGATATTTTCATGCTAATCACCCTGTACCTCCGAAACCGGAAGTTTAATCTGACTAAAGAGCAAGATGTTTTATAGAAAATTGAAACTTTTCATTTGAATCTTAGATCGGTTCAGCCATCTACGAGAAGACACAATTTTAATTTCGTTTCACATATCATCCTGTAGTTCCGGAACTAGAGGTCGGAACCAAACATAATTCAGGAACTTTGATTGGAAGCATACGACTTTTCGTATGAATCTGAATTTGTAGAAAATAAATTTTCCGAGAAAATTGAGTGAAATTATTTGTCACACACACATTTGCTGATCTCGACGAACTGATTCGAATGGTATATGGATGTTATGTTCTTCCAGCATTTATTGCCGTAAGTAGTTTAAAACAATATAATTAAAATAAAATCTGCCATCATCTGGTTTATATATGTCATGTTCGAACGATTATGTTGCCAAAAACGAGCCGTGCTAAAATCGGTCCGAGGCTAATTGTCATGAAAAAGGATGCTTTCTTTTTGGTACTTGAAAACAATTGTATATAACAATATAAAAAATCGGGTTTTCCGTTGCTCCCAAGCATTTCTTTGTCATACAGCGCTTAAAACTCCTACTGCTGGAATAGAGGGGAAAGTCGTTTACACAAAAATTTCGATATCTCCGTTAAAAATGGACGGATCTATCTATTGCTTGTTGGATAGGTATTACCGTGCGGAATCTAAGTCTGAAAATATATTCTGTTTCCAAGGTCAATTGTGACAGATACTGTCAAAAGACTGAAAATTTTGACATAAAACTTCGTATAACTCAAAAAGTAAACATCCGATCTCAAAACCATTCAATAGCGTTTTGGGTGACGGGGAGACCTTCCATTTGCGACTAGTTTGATCAAAATCGGTCCAGCCATCTCTGAGACATCAACTTCTTAGTTGACAACACACATACAGACACACACACACATACACACACATACACACACACACACACACACACACACACACACACACACACACACACACACACACACACACGGACATTTGCTCAGTTCGTCTAGCTGAATCGATTGCTATATGTCATTCGGTCCTCCGGGCCTCAGAAAAATTTTCTAAAGTTTGAGCGAATTCTATACCTATTTTTATATATATAAAAAAAGGTAAAACATGATTTGTAGTCGTGGTTGAAAAGCAAAATCTTCAAAACTACAGGTACGATTATCTAACAAATTAATGTGTCTCAAAAAATGTCATTCAACATTCATCCAAAAGCAAACGAGTTCTGTATTGGTTTGGGCTGATTTGGCATCTTGTCATTATGGTAAAGCGGCTCAATAGTATTATAAGCAGGTAACATCTTTATTGTACCAAAAGACTGTAATCCACCAAACACTTCGTCTACCATACGGAAAGGCGACTGGAGACTGTGTGTGGAACAGAAACCTATTGAATTTCATCCGCATACGCCTTCTGGTTCCGGAGTTACAGGCTGATAAGTATAAAAATTTCAATTTCAAGACCGTGTTTCTACACATGACTAAGACAAAATTCTATTTCTTGAATTAGACAGGTCTAATTTTTCAATTACACAGGACTGGTTAGTTGATGGCCAAAAACATTGGTTTTGGGTATATCTGATCATAGTTTCCATTTCCGGAAGTAACGAAAAAGTGATTGTGTACTTCAAACCGGAGATCACTACAATTTTTCAGAAACGGTAGAACCGATTTTCACTAACTCAGATTCATATGAAAAGTATTGTTTTTTTCCATTAATTGGTAATGAATTTTGTCCGGATCTAGCTTTCGGTTCTAGAAATACAAGGTGAAGTGTGCGAGAAATTTCAATTCTTCATTAAGAGCGATAATGCAAAAAACGGTTTCAATATTATCAATTATTTCAATTTATAGATCATGTTAGTTACTCATCAAACAAACCGATTCCAGCTATACCGGTTTCCAGTTCCAGAAGTACTGAAAACAGTAGTAAAAAAAATCAAAAACAGATTTTTCTTTATTTTCTCACAGACGCTGAGTCGATTTTCACTATCGCTTTGACCAGAGCAGCCAAATAAAAATCGGTATTTCAAAACGAAAAATCTTTTCTAAATCTGGGATGCATGAACTAAAATCTTGGTGAAACATTTGAAAATGTGTCAGTTTCTCGAAAAAATCATAGAAATTTTTTCTAAAATGCGATAAAATCTGTGATCTGGGACACAGAATCTGTTTAGTAAAAATGTTTGAAAAACCTGTAGTTTTACAGAAAGAACTGTGAATAAAGTAACCTTGACTAGAACTCAAAGGAAAGGTTTAACGGTTTATAATCCGCTATTGAATTGTTCTCGGGTCCGACCTCCGGTTCCAAAAAAACTGTTCTAAGGTTAAAAAGGTTATGCGAGTTTATACCTAAATAAATAAAGGATGGTTTTTTTGAAAAGAAATACAGGATTCGATTTTCAAAAAATAACAAAACATTGAGGAAATTTATTAAATTTTTATTGGAATCGACAGAATGATCAATATAATTTAATGTTTGAAGATGATATCATGCAAATGTTGGCCGGGTTTAGGAACAATTTTGGCTCACCATATCGGCCGATATTTCACGAATAATGCCACCGGCCTATAATCTACATCAACCAGTGACTTTTTTGGGATGCATTGGTAGTGTCAAGTTTGCTTGTTGACGTATCTAATTAAATGATTAATTTATAGAGTAAACGACGATTCTTGATTGAATTATAGATCAAACTGAACAATTTGCAAATGACACAAGACACGATTCACTCGTGATCGGTAAAAAACAGTGTTGCTAAAAAGATACCAGCAAAAAAAAACCTTAATTCTTGTTTTTATCCAAGATTCCTCGAAGTGTTTTAAAGTTTTCCCTTAGTAATATTTATGAAAAACATGAGTTATACGATAAGGATATCAATGCATCAATAGGTGGAGTAAAACAGGTTTGTGATATGTTGTAGCAAAAAATTGAAGAAGATTTTTGCACTCTTGGTAAAAAGAAGAAATAATGTACAGAAATAACGTAGTTTTATAGAATTCGATGGATTTAAAAATACTGAGATATTTTTCTTATAATTTTTGACTCAGTTTTATGAAGATATGCAAAATATTGATTTTGATTTTTTGCTATTCAATATTTTGCCAAACACTCTAAATAATATAAAAACATGTTTTAATCAACCTAGTGGTGTGATGATGCCTTTCTCGTGTGACTTGTATTTTCTACTATATTACTTCGAAAATATTAAAAAAAACTACTCATTGAATAGAAACATTGTTTGTTCGGGCGTTAGTTATTGTTGTTGCTATCTGCGATAAGGGGAATGTTATAGATTACAAACTGATTTTTTTGTCAACCTGATTTATCAATTCAGGAAGCATCGCAGCCGATAGTAACCCGGAGATACAACAAGGACTTGAATTACCGAGCTTCAATTTTGACAAAAGTCCCATTCACCGGACGAAGTGTAACGTCAGCCATAACTCGAACCTTCTTATCCAGATCACACGGTAACAGCCGATAGAATCCGAGCAGTTTGACCAACGTTGCCTTAACTTCCAGCAAGGCGTACTTCTGTCCAATACAGTTTCTTTCTCCAACGCTGAACGGAATGTAACTGTAGGGATGTCGTTTACTGCTGTTTTCCTCATTGAAACGTTCAGGATCGAATTTTTCCGGATCAGGAAACACCTCTGGATTGTGATGCATAGCATAGATCATAATGGCAATGTCAATACCAGCAGGAATTTTGGCTCCATCGATAACCATATCATCAGCCGATTTTCTGCCAATGAAGGGCACTGACGGATGAATCCGTAATACCTCCTTGATTGTCATGTCCAAATACTTCAGCTCCTGCAGCAAGCTGTAGGTTAACTCCGCATTTTTGAAGTCCTCCCCGAGTATCTGTGCCATCTCGGAAACGATTCTATCCTGTACTAGCGGATTCTGAGCGATGTGGTACGCACAGAAGCTGATGCAAGCCGTTGTAGTATCGTGACCGGCAAACATAAACGTATCCACCTCCTCTCGAACATCTGTATTGCTCAATCCATGACCATCCACGGAAACATTCAGCAGTATTTCCAGAAGTGTCATTTTACGTTTCCCATAGACATCCGTTTCGTCCAACTTTTGCTGTGTTAAACGTTGTGACTGAAGATCATTTTGAAGCTGTGTTTTCCGTTCCCGAATGACCATGTCGGTGAAACCGTGCAGCACGGATAGCGTAGCCTTTTGGCGTTGGGCAGCCTTAGATGCGCGGAAAAATATGCTGTACTCCCGAGTCATGCTGAATAACCGCTTGAATATAATGTTGGACATTCTGAAAAAAAAAACGTTGAACTGGGGATAAGTTTGGTAATTTGAAATAAATTGTTTCATACGAACTCTTTAACAGACTTCACGTAGGATGAGGTAGAATTATGCTGCGCATTTATTTTCACCCCCATGGCAGTTTCGGAGATGATATCCAACGTACAAAGGGTGACGTACTCGTAGATATTGAAATCACCTTTTCCAGAATGTTTCTGCAGTTTGGTGATAAATACTTCCGATTGTTGGTTGAATGTGGTCAAAAACTCTTCCAGAATCTTAAAATGAAACGCTGGGGTAATGATTTTTCTACGCAGAGCCCACTTTTTGCCCAACGCCGTAATCAGACCTTCGTTTACCCACGGTTTCATAAACTCGTAGATAATAGATTTCCTTATCGTTTTGGCGTGTATCACCTGCTTCACCACCATTGCACTGGTGACCAACAGATTCGGTGCGTTGAGAAAGTTTTGCATGATCATATCATTACCGTAGCGCTGATGCAATTGATTGAAAGCTTCGAAAATTCCGGGCGGCGTTGGATCCTTTCGGAAGAGATAACCCGAGCCCAGCACCGGCACTGCGGGAATGCTTTGGAATTTCGGCAGCTTGCGCTGAAGTTCACGAGACAATAACATGTTGCTAATCACCGTGGTGACCAACCAGATGAGCGACATTAAACATATTGAACATAGCAGTAGTAGAATCATGTTGAAGCGCTAACTGTTTCGTTAGATACAGGTCAGAAGGGTTAACCAATCGGCAATGAACGCACCGACATAAACTTTTGATAATTTGTCACTCAATCTACTGCGAATATGATCTGCCGGACAGCTTCTACTTACATTCACAGTTAGTGACATACTGAAGAACACTTTCGAAAGCGACCGTAAATTTGGGAGCGAAGTAATCAAATTTAACTGATGAGAGTACAGAAGCGCAGCGTTGATTAGTGACTGTTCAAAGCTGAGTTTACATTTGCTTCGGAAATTGCGTGGTAACGACGGCTTTGATAATGATTTTATCATGGCTCTTGCTGATTGATTAATGAAAGTTGCGGTCTCATTTCTTTACCTACCGGTTCATGAGTAAGCAAAATTATCAAAATGAAGGAAAATTCAAGAGAAATATCCAAAGCTAGGTTTTTAATCTGCCGGAAATTGAAATTTTACGTCTTCTCTTCAACGCAACATAAATGCACAACAGTTCAAGTTTAACTGCAAGTTCAACTTAGCAGCTCGAAATAAATAGCTGAACGGACTTTATGCAACTCTTACAGTAACTTTATATTTAAAGTGTAATGTCTTTACTGAAGTGTCGCACACAAAATTCCAACTCTTAGATAATCATTTTCAAAAATTTTCCTCTGCCGATTTGGCATCATATTTTGCTGAACTCAATAGTGAAATATGTTTAAATAAGCAAAACTTAACCGAACTAATGTTCAATTCTTCAAGGAAGAAGACGCCTGATAAAGATATTGAATACACACTAAACTTCGTTTGGTATTTTTTCATCATTTGACGAGTTTAGAACAGCCGAACTACCGAACATTCTCATTCTACTGATATATTAGAAAAAAAAACATTTGTTGACAGCAGTACCTTGAGGTACCGCTGTGATAAAATGTTATTTTTACTGAAAAAATTAGATACCGAGGTTGGAACAGCTGAGATCGGCAATCCAATTTAAGTAATTTTGGATTTCGGAACGACCTCAAACATCGTCTTCTTACTTCTACTCATCAAATCCGTTCCAAAGATACCCATATTATAAGAGTTTTCAGGGAATTTCAATAAATCGGAAGTCGTTATCTTGGAATTCAGAACCACCTCAAACATCGTTTTCCGACATGTACTCATCAAACCTGTTCCGAAAAAACCCCTTCTTCTTTTCTAATTTCTATGGTTGGCTGAACTGACAATATAATCACATCACAAACAGTTTCATATTACATGAATTTACATATTGTTTTTACATAAATTCTTATACACTAAGTAAATCTCTTAAGTCTATCTTTAAAATTATCTAATGGAAGGGAAAAGTCGGAAAAATCATAGACATTGTTAAAAATACAACACATCCCCCTTATGGGTTCGTTTTGTCCATAATCAGTACGTTGATGGTCAAGTCTTAAAAAGTTCCTCGATCTTAAAGTTCTAGGTGGTACGTTAATATTACCTCGAGAAATATGACCGATTAATAATTTTTCAATAAAAGCGGCCCTAAAGATATTCCTCCTTTTGGCAAGCGTGTCCATACCAAGCAATCTGCAGCGATCTGTATAGGATGGTAATTCTGTAGGGTTACGCCATGGCAGAGATCTTAGATCATAACGAATGAACATAGCTTAAACTGATTCAATTCGGTTAATCCAGACATCTATGTAAGGACTTCAAACTACAGATGAAGTTTCATGAACTGATCGCACAAGGATGAAGTACAGTGATCGAAGACAATATGGATCTTTGAACTCTTTCGCTATTTTGAATATGAATCCAAGATTTCGGTTGGCTTGAGCAATAATATGACAGTAGTGGTCTCTGAAGGACAGCTGTGTACCCAGTAGTACACCAAGATCTCTGACAACTGATACTCTCTCGAGACATTCTCCGGAAACAGTGTAGCTCCAAAGAACAGGCTTTTTCTTACGTGTGAAGATAACTACAGAAAATTTGGATACACTTAGCGTCAATCGGTTACGCGTACACCAATCCCAGGAAACATCGAGCTGTTTTTGCAAAACAATGCAGTCCTCTTCGAATCGAATGATGAGGAAGAGTTTTAGATCATCTGCATAAATAAGCTTACATACTGGTGGCAGGATAAAGCAAATATCATTAAAAAATAAAGAAAACAGCAAAGGTCCTAGGTTGCTGCCCTGAGGCACGCCTGACAAGTTGGAGAAATTATCCGACTCGTTATTTCTAAGTTTCAATGCAGTGAGTATATCAGCGTTGGTGAACTGAATGTTATTAAGGCTTAGTACACCACAAGGAACATCTCTTAGACCGGACTCCACATGTGCTGAAGTAGACCGAACAGTCTCAAAAACACTGGAAAAGTGTTTCGCAAATAGCTTGCAGATTTCACCAGACAAACTTGAACTTTCATTCCCAAGAGTCATCATGGAAGGAAGACCGTTCTTCTTGCGTTTGTTATTCACAAAAGACCAGAAACGTTTTGGGAAGCGATTATACGCCTTATAATTGTTGCTGGCATGAGTGAATTCCCGTTTGGTAGTAGGATTACATCGAATTGTATAGTGCCGAAGTGCAGCTGCTCTTAAACGTTTTAGTTGATGAAGATGATTTGACCAAGGTGGTTTTGGTCGAGGACGTGGGGCTGGTACATGTAGTCTAAACAAAAATTCATGCAAAAAATACATGCGGATTGAGAAAAATTTTCCGAGGCCCGAAGGGCCGAATTTCAGGTACCAATCGATTCAGTTCGACGAACTGAGCAAATGTCCGTTTGTGTATGTGTGTGGATATGTATGTGTGTTGTCAACAAAGAGGTCGAGATCTCAGAGATGGCTGGACCGATTTTTATCAAACTAGTCACAAATGAAAGGTCTCCCCGCCACCCAGAACTCTTTCGAATGATTTTGAGATAGGATGTGTACTTTTCGAGTTATACGAAGTTTTATGTCAACATTTTCAGTTTTTCGACAGTATCTGTCACACTTGATCTTGAAAACAGAATATATTACGCACAGTAATAGCTATCCAATAAGCCATAGATTGTTAAAATCCGTCCATTTTTAACGGAGATATCGAAATTTTTGTGTAAGCCACTTTTCCCCCTATTCCGGCAGTAGTAGTTTTGAGCGCTGTATGCCAAAGCAATGATTGGGAGCAACGCGAAACACGATTTTTTATACTGTTACATACAATTGTTTCTAAGTACCAAAAAGACTGTTGTCTACAGCATCCTTTTTCATGACATTGTGCCTCGGACCGATTTTAGCACGGTTCGTTTTTGGCAACATAATCGTTCGAATATGACTTATGTAAACCAGGGCTGACATTATGCATCTCGAATCGAGTTGCTCGAAACGATTATTTTTGAAGTCGATTCGACTGAACTGAGGCATTACGTATCGCTTTCGACCTCGTGATCGAGATCCTAACAATGTGGTACTACATTTCGACTGACGCTGCTCGAACTGTCATAACCAGAGATGCCATTTATACAGATTTATCTGTATTATACAGATTTTTACATGCGCATACAGATTCAATACAGAGTATAAATTTCTTACAGATTTCTTAAATTTAATACAGATTTATAGAGATTTCACAAAAAGTATTAAGGAAAAAATTAAACTATCTATTAGTATTTGAGCTATCTATTAGTATTTGATTGCAATGTCGAGATAAACGTTTAGGAATCAACGTACAAATCATTTTTTTAAATATATATTTTTGTGCAGATATTTAATGAAGAACACTGAAATTTATTTATATTAAAATTTGTAACTAAATTGAACTTAAAAGTTAGACAAGTCTTGGCATCATGAAACATTATTGCCAGACTGACAGTTGTATTACCTGACTCGATCCATCTCAACTTATGAAGTGAACATTTTCAAATTAGACAAGTATATGGCACCATAATTCAATTGTTGTTGATAGGAAAAAACTATAAAATTTCGTCGATGAATATAATATAAGATATGAAATTTAATCTACCACTCTATAACCATAATCTATTGCAATAACACCTTTTAACATAATTGTATTGTAGAAACTTCATTTTATTAGCGAATACAGATAAATACAGATATTTTATACGAATCAATACAGATTTTTCAATGAAAATATCTGGCATCTCTGGCCATAACATACATAGGTAAACAAACCCATATACATTGCAATCATGAAAAAAATTAAACTGAATTATTGTTCGAGTATTTTCGATTACATTTATTCAGTGCAAGTACTAAAAAGAAGCAAACTGTTTGTAATACTGCGGTTTTAAGTTGCCACACGAAATTAACATGAACACATTTCTGAAATTTAAATCAAGAAGCAGATTCGTTTCCACTCCATTTGAAAACGTAAAGAATTTTTTCAAGCGTGTTCTTGTACACAATTTATCGATGAACTTTTGAAATTATAATAAAAAAATTCTATATTTTTCATGTATTGTTTCAAGTCTAATACAATTTACGTCATCCATATGTGTAGTTTTAATCCAAGACTTTTAGGTTTTGCAGCTTTCTTTGTAGTATTTTATCATATTTATTAGGAGATATTGCTTTGGCTAATATACCAGGAGCAACCCATTCTTTGTAGTCTTCATAATCTATTTAGGTACTATTGAAGGGTCAAATACACGCTAATAGCACGAGATTGTGATGCTTTTGGCATATTCTAAATACTTTCAAGGTGTTTGGACAAATTTTTCAATTTACTTGTGTTAGATATATGGGTAAAAACATTATTTGCTCATTGTTATCGAGCGAATAAGCTTTTTCCTACAATCCGTTTGAGCGACGTTTTCATTCCACAGGATTCAGAAATTTTATTACAAACTACAGTTACTGGGCATAGGTTAGTTTCGACTTACTTTTGTTATTTTAAGTAAACACCACGCAGCTTTCAATTAATATGCTTTCTAAACAGTTCGACTTGTGCATAATATGCCAAACACACAAAATATATATAACGATATGCAAAACAATGCATTAAAATAAAGATTATCAATACTAATATGTTTATGAAAATCTAAAATGTTATCGATAACTACCTATATAAAAAAGAAACGTATTCGAAAACTCATAGTCGATAGTAATATGGCTTTCGACCATTTCTTATCGAGTTCAGTCGTTTACGAGCTCGATTGTTTTGGTTCCATAATGCCAAAACTTCTCGATAATCTAATACTTCTTCGAGTGAAGTCGAACGAAGCTCGATGATCGACTTCGAATCGAGAACCATAATACGAAACGTGGTCGATTCGATAAAATTTCAGTCGAATCGAGATACATAATGCCACCCCAGATGATGGCAGACTTTTTGAGTTGAAAGCAATTCCATAATTATATTGTTTCAAACTACTTACAGCAATAAATTCTGCAAGAACATAACACCTTTCAAATCAGTTCGTCGGGTTCAGCAAATGCGTGTGTGACAAATAATTTCACTCAATTTTCTACCTTTTTTCGAAGATGACTCAACCGTTTTCTACAAAATCAGATTCACATGAAAAGTCGAATGCTCCCAAACAAGGTTCCTAAATCGTGTTTGGTTCCGACCTATGGTTCCGAATCTACAGGATGATATGTGAAACGAAATTATAATTGTGTAACTCATTTTGCTCGTACATGGCTGAACCGATCTAAAATTCAAATGAAATCTAAGAATCATCTAAGATTCAAATGAAAAGTTTGAACTTCTGGCTTAGGGATACAGGGTGATTAGTATAAAAATGTCTATTTCACATAAATTAACCCGATAATTAGCAGATTTGGATAGTCGATAACCAAATAATCTTATTTTAGTTTTAGTGGTATCCAGTTTTTGATTCGGAAGGCACCCAAAAATTAATTCGCACTACAACTTCTCAAAGATGTCTACACTGATTTTCAACCATTTTGAAACAAATGTAAACTATACAGCTACTCAGGTGAATCTAACTGACTTCGGCTACACCGATTTTCGAGTTCCGGTTCCAGTATCGAATCGTTACTCAAAGCTCAATCGTTTTCCCAAAAAAAGCCAAATCGAATTTCAGAAACAAAAATTCAAATTAAAATAAACTTATAGTCCCATACAAAATTAATTATTTTATCCAATTCTGACTTCCGATTCTGGAATTGTAGGATGATGAATTCAAAGCGATATATAAGAATATCGCGATATATATGAATACCGGCTCTGGAAGTACCTTAAATTACCGTAAACTCTAAAGTGGAACTTACTTCGACATATCATGGAATGTTTAATCGATTGTCACACTTTTAGATTTAAATTCGATCCGATTAGCAGTTTCGACATTACAGAGTAATGAGTTATTAAAATCTCAAATTGCCGTTTAAAACGACGGTCATTAAAATGATGTCATGAAAACTGAAATACCGAAGAATATTCATGCAAAGAAACACATGCGGATTGATATTAAACGGTATCATCTCACTGCTAGGTGGATTAAGCACGTTTTTATACTTATAGTGGTTTTTACTACATCTCTAGGTAACCGGTTACTGGAAGTGATATAGAGAGTTTTTTAAATGATGGTCAACTAGTTCTAGCTGAGGTGTTATGATAGTCACAAAAGAAAACGGTAGTTAGCTTATTAGAATTTATATTTGAATTTCTATCTATTTTCGAATGAAACTATCGCTCTAGTTTAGTGATCCTCGGTTTGTCTCACAATGAAAGTTTATATTCCGTAGCTACTCACATCCAAACAGCTCCCATACAAATATTGAGCTTGTCTTGTCCTGATCTTCTGCCTCATACCTAGCTATCACAGTGAGCACCCAGACATTTCCAACTCTGTCAACTAAAAATATCAACCAAGACGTCTGAATCAAAAAGAAATCAGAATTGGCCGTTCAAAGAATCCGAGACCTACCCAGACTATACGATCCACGTTCTTCTATAAACACTAAACAAAGCATTAGAACAGCTAATTTAGTAAGAAGATACTTTTGTTATTCGATTTGCAGATTAGACTCGAAAAAATAAAACATTGTCTTGAAAAATTAAGAATAAATAAAAACACTTTGGAGCAATTCCACGGCAAATGACAGATTTTTTTTTGTATACTTTTATTTGACTCAAATTTTTCATAAGCGTTATTCACGGCCAAACGAATCAATTCGCATCATTCATTTGTCTTTTTTACTTTAGCCTTACTTAAGACTATGCAAAAATCCTTTGAAAATTTTCAATAATAAGGTAACGGCTCTTTATATCATTTGAGCTCCTATTTCCATCTCATCCCTTCATCTCATAATTTTGAACATCAATCATATCTTTTAACGTACCTAGACAAAACTGTGGAATGTTACAAATTGTTTAGGCTATTGTCACACTTTCCCATTGAAAAAAAAAATGTTTTAAATCGTTCAGTGATCGTCTTTTCCGTTCAAAATAAACTCACTTTTCAATTTAGGAAACATTTTCGTTTAAAATTTTACAGTTCATGATCACTATTTCACGTAATTGATAGTTCGGCTGAAAAGTTCGTATCGTTTAATAGAAACACACATTCTTTTGCCAAAATTCGTTTTTATTATTCAACATAATTGCCATCAGCGATACAGCGATTATAGCGATCTTCCAACTTTTCGATGCCATTTTTGTAGTACGATTTGTCCTTTGCCTCAAAGTAGGCCTCAGTTTCAGCGATTACCTCTTCATTGCTTCTAAATTTTTTTACCAGCGAGCATTCTCTTGAGGTCTGAGAACAGGAAAAAGTCACTGGGGGCCAAATCTGGAGAATACGGTGGATGAGGGAGCAATTCGAAGCCCAATTCGTTCAATTTCAGCATGGTTTTCATCGACTTGTGACACGGTGCATTGTCTTGATGAAACAAAACTTTTTTCTACTTCAAATGAGGCCGTTTTTTTAAATTTCGTCCTTCAAACGCTCTAATGACGCTATATAATAGTCACTGTTGATGGTTTTTCCCTTTTCAAGGTAGTCGATGAAAATTATACCATGCGAATCCCAAAATACAGTCGCCATAACCTTACCGGCAGATTGTTGAATCTTTCCACGCTTTCCACGGTTCGGTTCATCGCGTGCAGTCCACTCAGCTGACTGTCGATTGGACTCCGGAGTGAAGTGATGGAGCCATGTTTCGTCCATTGTTATATATCGACGAAAAAAATCGGTTTTATTTCGATATAACAGCTCCAAAGACTGCTCAGAATCATCAATTCGTTGTTGTTTTTGATCGATTTTGAGCTCACGCGGCACCCATTTTGCACAAAGCTTTCTCATATCCAAATATTCGTGTAAAATATGTCCAGCACGTTCCTTTGATATCTTTAGGGTGTCAGCTATCTCGATCAGCTTCACTTTACGGTCATTGAAAATCATTTTGTGGATTTTTTCACGTTTTCATCGGTAACAGCCTCTTTTGGACGTCCACGTCTTCGGTGCTCATATGACCAGTACGAAATTTTGCAAACCACTTACGAATTGTTGCTTCGCCCGGTGCAGTGTCTGGATAACACTCATCAAGCCATTTTTGGTATCGGCGGCACTTTTTTTCATCAAAAAGTAGTGTTTCATCAACACACGAAATTCTTCTTTTTTCCATTTTTTTTCACAATAACAAAAGTAGCTTCACTCAAAATGCAATATCTCACAAACTAATAATCAGACAGCTGTCAAATTTATACACGTATCTTTTGAAGGTTGGTACTAACTGAAAATGGTATGGCTTTAATTCTAGTGGCGCCCTCTCATAGAAACGATACGAACTTTTCAGCCGATCTGTTACACCTATATTGAATCTTGAATGACTTCATAAATAGTAATGTGCACTTGCCACTTGTTTAATTAACGATTAAAAATTTCAAAATTTATATTAAATTTTTCACTTAGTTCACTTGATTGCGCGTTGTTTTCATCTCATTAAGTATCGCAAGGTAGCCAAGTTTACTCATAATGTTATAAAACGGAATTTTGTTTTCTTCTTTGAATTGTCATCAACAAGTATATTTTTGGTATCCGTGACATTACTTTAATTATATTATTGATATTTATATATCAATAAAACTGTTTCAGCTTCAAATATTACAAGAAAAAGTGTAAAAGTGAAATAACCATTTTTCAAATCCAGCAGCACTGGTTTCATTCCAATATGTGTCAACATAACGCTGTTAAGTGTGTGTGCATCTGATATTTTCATACTTTTTAAAAGGACATTCCAGGTTAACCTTCCAGTGAAATTTTAATCGTAAAACGAAAGGAAACTGAAACGGCCAAAAAAAAAAAAAAGGAATGATTGTGGTTTTAGAAAGATTGTGTGTTACCTTACAGTTGACATTAAGCCCTTTTAAAAAGATTGTTGACATTTTGAACCTGAGAGCGTAATAGTTGAATATTTTGATTTGATTGCTGTCGCCATTGCTAATTTATAGGATGAATATAGGACCAATGATAGGACGAATATAGAACTATTAAGGGCATATTCAGTAGTGTTTCAGTTTTAGATGCATAATTTATGCCAGTTACAAAATTTAAATCTAGATTTTATAACAAGAAAATCTGGCAGCCCCAGCAGTGTTTTACTCGTGTTTCAAATATACAAAAAAAGAATGGCATCGTAAACCAGTTTTAAATTTGACAGAACTGGTCGAATGAATAAAACTAGAACGGCTTGCTGGGAATACGTTTGTTCCAGTTTCTGTTATATTATAGATCTTCCATATAGAACTTCTAGCTGCTGAATTTGCTCTAAGGTGCAATTAGAAGCAGAATAGTAAACACATCATAAGTGTTTTTAGATGAATATTAGTTTAATTTTCATAAAATGTGAATCAATTTTGAATATGGAGCAAGGGAAATGAAGCAGAAATATGAAATAGTTTTAGTGATTTTAGTGGCTAAATAAGGTCCTTTCTATCGGCAGTACTAATTATTTCTAAGATAGTCCTTATAATCACCTGAAAAACAAAAAAACAACCTGATGTTCTTTGAACATATATTATTTAAAACTTTTAAGGCAATTTTGCTTAGTCCCTTTTCAAAAGTAAGGCTAGATTAAAAATGACAATCTTCTGATGCAAATTGTCTCTTTTGATCATAAAGAATGCATATGCAAAATTCGACATATGGAATTGCTCTTTGATGAATCAAATGATAGTTTGGTGAAAAAGGATTCAGGTAACTGAAAGTCTCCTACTATTTTGGTCTTTTACGACATGGAAGCAGGAACCCATTCGATCTACTCTTGGGTAAATTTTATTTACGCCGGATTTCAAACGGCCTCTAGGGTGGTCTTGTCCGGAGAAAAATAATAGTTACTATCAATCCTTTTGGACTCCAGCCCCTTGAACATGAGAGCATCAAAATTTTGAAAAGTCATTTAAAAAGGACAAACTAACACTAAAAATAACAAGGCTAAAGCTGTCGAAAATGTAAATTCTACCGATCAACGAAATAAAATGTTCGTTGACAGCAGTGCTGAAATGTTCCGTAGTTATTTTGTTATTTTTTTCCTAAAATAATATTGTGAAAATGTGGTGCTATCTTCATATAAAAAGAAAATGTGTTGTTTTTCTAAGTAGTAGTAATAGTAGTAGTATTCTACAGGTTTGCAGTGTTTATTTAAAAAAATAGATAGTAAGACACTTCCAAAATCCTTCAGTAATAATCCGAAGGGGCTCCAACTCTTCATATTGAAATCTTGGCAAACATATATTTCAAGAATTTCAGTGAAATGTAGCGAAGAACAGTAATAGTTCACGATATAACACATGGATCAATAAGTCCCGAGACTAAAGCAGAGATGGCGCTCGTAGTAAACCAGTAACCACGTCTTCCTAGAGTACTAACCTTTGCTTGAAACGGGTCAAAATTTTAAGTCGATCCGACCAGAAACAGCTGAGTTATCGAGGTTGGAGTAAAGTCGTTTTGTAGTTTGTTTAAAAAATGGAAAAAACCGAGTATCGTGTTTTGATAAAACATTGTTTTTTAATGGATTAAAACACCGTGCAAGCAAAACAATGGATTGAAAAATGTTATCCGGACTCTTGTCCATCAAAAGCAACGATTTGTCGGTGGTTCGCCGAGTTTAAACGTGGTCGTACCGACACAAATGACGCGGAACGCTCGGGTAGACCTGTGGAAGCCGTTACACCGGAAAATGCGAGTAAAGTGACAAAAATTATAATGAAAGATCGTAAAGTGAAGCTCCGTGAGATTGCTGAGATGACACAGATATCATATGGAAGTGTATTTACTATCTTTCATGAAAAATTGAGCATGAAAAAGGTTTTTTCCAAGTGGGTGCCGCGATTGCTTTCGATGGAAAAAAATGCACCCTGCCATCTGCTCCCCCCCCCCATACACGCCAGATTTAGCCCCCAGTGACTACTGGCTTTTTGCTGATCTTAAAAAAATGCTCCTGGGAAAAAGATTTGGCTCAAATGAGGAGGTCATCGCTGAAACTGAAGCTTATTTTAAAGCAAAAGATAATTTTTTTTATAAACATGGTATTGAAAAATTGGAAAAACGTTGGAACCATTGTATCACCCTAAAAGGTGATTATGTTGATGAATAAAAAAAAATTTGCAAAAAAATGTTGCTTCCATTGTTAGTCTCGGGAATTATTGATCCATGTGTTACATTTACTTACGGATTATTTGTATACTTCACCGAGCGTCGGTAGTGTATGATGAACAAGTCAGTATAATTATGACAGGAATAAGGTCAGTGTAACTCTTTTACTGCACTGATTACTGAATGTTCAGCTGTTTGAAAGTCAGTAAAATATTACCGACATCCGTAATCCGTTATTTACTGATATGTTCAGCAAATTATTATACCGAACTTCGGAAAAATCTACTTTTTACCGAGACATCAGAATAATTTCTCGAAACTGAAAAAAATGTATTTGAAATACTGAACAATCGGTAAAATTTCGATTTTCCAAACTAATTCCGAATTTGATTATTCTTAGCTCGAGGCTCGGTTTACGATGTAAATCTATCCATTTTATCTAAAAAAATTTTCTTTCCAGAGATATTCCCTCAAATTACGGTATTTTGAATCAAACACATATTCGATTGTATAACAGATTTATGAAAAAACTGCTACAATCAGCCTATGCGGAAATGTTAAAATTAGATTAAACTCTAGAAAAATAAAAAAAAAGTTTGTGTTTAACGGAACTGGTTCTTACTTTTTTTTGATAACGTCCCGACAACAGTAGCCAGCAGTGAAACCATGTCCAGCGGATAAAGGTCGAAGGGATGAGAACCGACCGTGACTTGGTATCGGACTAAGCAATTAGGAAGGTCAATTGCCGAGGTTACGATAGAGGGTAAATTAGCAATTATTTACCGTCTGACCGGATCTAATTAGAGTTTTAATTGTGAAACGCGTCTCAACGAGACCATGAATATAGACACTGAATGTGTCCACTATCTTCATGCCTAGGGAGTCGGAAACAGCAATTTTGGTGAGGTGAAAAGTACCAGTCATTAAGAAAGGTTGTACTTCAAAGTGTTGTGCCATCAAGCTGAATGTTTGTCGAATGGTTTCATATTTTTCATGGGAATCGGATTTTCATTCTTACTTTATCATTGTGTTTTGAGCCGCGAGATTTGGAGGGATGAACACAACTAAATTTTAATTTATTTTTTTGCAACATTTAATACTTGGTTTTAAATATAATTATATTTTAAATAGTAAAGATAAAAAAACGGGTTTAAGGCTTTAGTTCGAATTCAATAGAATAAAGCAAAAAATCGATGAAAATGTTGAAGCAGGGAACGATTACACCGACGACACGACCTGCCACTCGTCTATCAAAACTGTATCGTAAATTTTACTACCCCTCAGTAACTGGAAATGTCAAATCGAAAACGCTAGTGAATTTTTTTAAACTGGCAGCACAAGTTGATATATTTATTGATTTTGAATAACAGTCACCATAACCTTGGTTACTGCATATCAAAGCCAAGATGAATGTAAACAAAATAAATTTCAGATCGGTTATTATATTACGGAACATTTTAATGGATTTACCTGACTCGAGCGGAATGTAAAAATTGAGGAGTATGAGTTATGTCTTTTATAAAACCAAGTTCAAAATTCAGGTCTTGACTTGAAACCGTTGTGTGAGAAGGAAGACATGGAAATGACCGACAACGAGTTGAGCAAGGCTAGTGCTCTGCGGTACCTGCATAATGTACGGTAAAATGATTTCTTTGTGGAATTCCACTAGTAATCCTCGAATAGTGGCCAACAAGGTGAAATACTGTTTCCACTGCTGCGCAATCAACCGACACAAAACAATTTTGACACCGGCATATTACACAGAATCCTACTGCCCAGAAAAGCTAGCAGTTGAAGTGTACGGATGAAACGCTGGAAGCAGATCATTGTCCTCGTTCGTTGGTTTCATCCATAGTTTCGAATAAATTCCGAAAATCGAGTTCATTTGAATGCATTTTTGCTTAATTTGGACAAAGTTTAACACTAATAGAACTATTCCACCGCTTTCAAAACATGTTTATTTGTTTTGGGGTTTCTTGGTAACTAGTCCATAGCAACTTAAACAGTGTTGCTCGAGAAGATTTTTTTTTTTTTTTTTTTTTTTTTTAAATAACTATTCATTGGAATATGAGTTAAAATTAAATTAATAAGATTTAAATTGGGTGTTCAGCCACAAGTGGTGACTTTCCAGCCCTGTTATATATATATATATGATTTGGTTATTACCATGAAGACATTATTTGCTTCCGCAATTCTGAGATTTTTGTGTAGGGAAAATTCTAAACCTACTTGTACTTGTGTAATGGGGAAAAGGAACTTATATACTAACTTACTAACTAATACAGAGAGCGAATCGATTCAATTGAAGATTGCATCGATTTTTGTCGGAATTTGCTTATAATATTATGTGACATTACATCTAATGGTTCTATATTTGTGAGTCTGTGTAACTCATTTGTACTAAACCAGGGAGGACGCTTCAGAATCATTTTCAGAATTTTATTCTGAATCCTTTGAAGCGTTTTCTTCCTGGTGGAACAACAACTTGACCAAATTGGTACCGCATAAAGCATGGCTGGTCTGAAAATTTGTTTATAAATTAACAGTTTGTTTTTTAGACAGAGCTTAGAATTTCTGTTTATAAGAGGATATAAAAATTTAATATATTTATTACACTTTGCCTGGATTCCTTCAATGTGATCCTTGAAAGTGAGTTTTTTGTCATACGTTAAACCTAAGTATTTAGCTTGATCAGACCATGTCAATTCCAAGCCATTCAATTTAAGAATGTGATTATTGTTTGGTTTAAGAAAAGAAGCTCTTGGCTTGTGAGGAAAGATAATTAATTGCGTTTTTGCTGCATTTGGTTTAATTTTCCATTTTGACAGATAATCACTGAAAATATTTAAACTTCTTTGTAGGCGACTGCAGATCACTCTTAGATTTCTACCTGTGGCTAACAGACTTGTGTCGTCACAGAATAGCGATTTCTGACAACCAACGGGTAGATTTGGAAGATCAGAAGTGAAAATATTATACAAGATTGGAGCTACGCTCGAACCCTGCGGAACACCGGCTCGTACGGGTAGCAATTCAGATTTACAGTTCTGATAGCTAACCTGAAGAGTACGATCAGCTAGATAATTTTGAATCATTTTGATCAAATAAATAGGAAACTGGAAATCGGACATTTTTGCTATTAAACCTTTGTGCCAAACACTGTCGAATGCTTTTTCTATGTCTAGAAGAGCAACTCCAGTGGATAACCCAGAAGATTTATTTGCTTTTATCATGTTCGTTACTCTGACAAGTTGATGAGTAGTTGAATGTTCATGACGAAATCCAAACTGCTCTGGTAAAAAAATTGAATTCTCATTTATATGAGATATCATTCTCAACAAGATAATTTTTTCAAAAAGTTTACTGATAGAAGAAAGTAAGCTAATTGGGCGATAACTTGATGTTTCTGCTGGGTTTTTATCAGGTTTTAGGATAGGAATTACTTTAGCGTTTTTCCATCTTTTTGGGAAGTAAGCTAATGAAAAACACTTGTTGAAAATTTTAACCAGGAGTCTCAAGGCAACATCGGGAAGATTTTTAATAAGAATATTAAAAATTCCATCATTACCAGGAGCCTTCATGTTTTTGAGTTTCCTAATAATTGATTTAATTTCATCAAAATTCGTCTCAATAATGTCATCGTGTGATAACACTTGGGTTGAAATATGATCATATTTCAGTGAGACTTCATTTTCAATGGGACTCACAACGTTTAAATTAAAATTGTGAACACTCTCGAACTGCTGAGCAAGTTTTTGAGCTTTTTCACCATTTGTAAGAAGTATTTGATTTCCTTCCTTGAGAGCAGGAATTGGTTTCTGAGGTTTCTTAAGAACCTTAGAAAGTTTCCAGAAAGGTTTAGAATATGGTTTAATTTGTTCAACTTCTTTAGCGAAATTTTCATTTCGCAAAAGAGTAAATCTATGTTTAATTTCTTTTTGTAAATCTTTAACTATGTTTTTCATAGCAGGATCACGAGAACGTTGATATTGTCGTCGACGAACATTCTTCAACCGAATGAGCAGTTGAAGATTGTCATCGATGATAGGAGAATTTAATTTAGTTTGAGCTTTGGGAACTGAAAGATTCCTAGCTTCGATAATATAATGATTCAAATTATCAATTGCTGTGTCGATGTCCGCAGAATTTTCTAAAATAGTTTCATGATCCACATGATTTTCAATGTGAGATCTGTAATCCAACCAATTAGCTCTATGATAGTTGAAAATAGAACTAATTGGATTAATTATAGCTTCGTTGGAAAGTCTGAATGTTACAGGAAGATGATCTGAGTCAAAATCAGCATGAGTAATCGGTTCACTACAAATGTGACTTTGATCTGTTAGAACCAGATCAATTGTAGACGGGTTTTTCACGGAAGAGAAACAAGTAGGATTACTGGGATGGAGAACTGTAAAGTAACCAGCTGAGAGTTGATTATGAAGTATTTTACCATTACTGTTATTTTGCCTACAATTCCACTGGACATGCTTAGCATTTAAGTCCCCTATTACGAAAAATTTCGATCGATATCTTGTAAGTTTTTGCAAATCGCCTTTAAAGAAATTTAATTGTTCGCCGGTGCATTGGAATGGCAAATATGCTCCAGCGATGAAATAAATTCCATGAATGGTTTCAACTTCGATTCCCAAGCTTTCAATAACTTTAGTATTGAAAGAAGGTAAAATTCGATGTTTAATTTGCCGTTGGACAAAAATGGCAACTCCACCACCCATTCCAGTAAACCTGTCAAATCGATGAACCACATAATGTGGATTACTTTTCAATTTTACATTTGGTTTAAGAAAAGTTTCTGTCACAATGGCAATATGAATTTTGTGAACTTTGAGAAAATTATAAAATTCATCTTCACTCGATTTCAAAGATCGAGCATTCCAATTTAAAATATTCAAATAATTATTTAACATCACTGTTAAATTTTAAATTCATTATAATATTATTTGCAAATTTCCATCCAATTTGAAATGCTTCAAAAAGTGATGAAGTTGAATTCATTTGGATGATCATTTGAAAAAGTTGATCTTGTAGGTAGATCATTTTATTTTCAGTTATATCGCCTAAATCGACTTCATTTAAAGAAGCGAATGGCATTGAAGGAATATTTGTAGGTAGACTGCCATTAGAAGAAGATGATTTGGCCGGTCTACCTATTAATAAATTGTTTTCGTTAGAAGAAGAACTGCAAGGCGGTCCTGTGTTTTGATTATTTACATTAGAAGAAATAGGTGATAGATTTCTACCTAATATACCAGCATAACTGACATTAGAAGAAGATGATGACGAGGTCGATCTACCTGTCAATAAATTGTTTTCGTTAGAAGACGAATTGACAGGCGTACCTGTTTTTTGTTTCGAAGAAATCAGTGCCGAATTAGGCGTGGCATTTGTAACGGTTTTCTGATTTTCAGGTATGTTCTGTAAATTTAAGGTCGTTGATTTGACTTGTTGTCGAAGCGAACGAGCGTTTAAAATTTTTTCCCTGACAGGACATTTCAAATAATTGGATTTATGATTTCCATTGCAATTTGAACATGAAAATTTATCAGTGGTTTCATTCGTTGGACAATCGTCTTTCGAATGCGATTTACCACAATTCAAACACCGTATATCCATATGACAATTTTTGGTTCCATGACCGAAGCCTTGGCAACGACGACATTGCGTTAAGTTAGCAATACGATTATGCCGTTTATAATGTTCCCAATGAATTTTAATGTGGGAAATGAAACGTACTTTTTCTAAAGTTTTCAAATTGTTTACATCACTTCGATTGAAGTGTATTAGGTAAAGTTCATGGGAAATTCCAGAGCGTGGTTTAGAAGTACCATTCGCTCTTTTTTTCATAAGTATTACTTGGGAAGGGGCAAAACCAAGCAATTCTTTTAGTTCATTTTTAATTTCATCAATACTTTGATCATTTGATAATCCTTTCAAGACAGCCTTGTAGGGTCTGTCTGATTTTATATCATATGAATAAAATTTATGAAGTTTCTCGGACAAATATCGAATAAGACGTTCGTAATCTTCCAATCCATCCACCAAAACTCGACATTCTCCTCTTCGTCCGATTTGAAATGAGACTTTTACTTCCGGGAGAAAAGTAGAAAGCTCAGTACGGAATGCTTTGAAGTCGGAAATCATCACCGTCACTGGTGGCATAGATTGATGTTTCTTCCCAGAACGACAAGCGTCCATTTTGGGAATTTTTGAAGAATTTTCTTCTATGTCGCTACAATCGGATTCAGGAAGAATCTCGTAAATATTGTTAGACGGCATAGAATCAACGGAAGGGAAATCCGTCCGTTGTCTTTTATTTTTACATTCAGATTCTATAAGATCGTGAATGTTATTAGAAAAATGTTGAATAACGGATTGTGATTTATTCCGTATTGAATTATTTTTAGCCTTAGGCTTGTTGCCTTTCCGGTTGGACGCAGGCATTTTTGAAATAAATGAAATTTTAAATTAAATTAACTAGGCTAAATTAGTCTTCGATTAGACTCCTAGCTAGCCTTAAAAAAGGCTGATTAATTTCTTAGTCACTCTAATATCACTCTTTGTATCACTTAGTCACTCTAATATCACTCTTTGTATCACTTAGTCACTTAGTTAGTGATTCAGGTAGTCTTGAAAAAGACTGAAGCCTTGAATCAATGAAACTCTAGGTAGCCAGAAAAAAATTCCAGGAGCCAAGAGCTATACGCGTGCGGTGCGAACGACTGTTCAACACCGACTGTGCTCGAGAAGATTATTTTTATCATTTACAAGGGGTCGCTAGATTTGTGGTAACTGACGGTAAATCGTTAGCGAACAGTTTTAATGCTGATTTTTCTTTGGAGTGCCTGGTCGTGTCGTCGATTACACTTTTGTAAGAGTACTGCATCGGTACATCGTAGTAGGCGGTCCTATATAGACATCAAACGGGGACATCTCATGAGCCGTAAAGTAAGTGGAAGTTCGCATTTTTACATGTGTCGCCTTTTAGTGGTTCCCATGACAGCACGTGTTGGAATAGCCTTTGCCCCAGCGAAATTGTCTCGGCACTTGTCCGGGCTGTTTGAGTATTACGAGGGTTGTATTCATACATGTTTCGGGTCAAGTGCCGTTTGTAGAAAGATTTTCCTATCTCTTTTGAAATGACCTTGAGCTAGATTATTCCGGAGAAGACGGAGCAATGTGTCCCTGAAATGAATTTCGATTCTGCAAGCCAAGCAATATTAGAAACGTGTGCTTGATTTCTACATATCATTTGATCTAGTTTTCATTGAATCAACGCATGTTTCTTTATTGTATATGGCGTCGTTCCTAATCTCTCTTTGTTTACCAAAAACCAGCAAGCCGTGATCTCTGCACCACCTGTTTATACTCATTGGTTGATTCTTATATCGTTGGTAGTGTTAGAGGTGATAATTTGCCATTAGTAGAAGCTTCGTTTTTAGGGTTGTCACCACGGGAGCATCTCAGCATGATAGTTTTTATTTAAAGAAAAAATAATCACGGGCATTTCAGAAGACGATATAAGTATACTTCGTATGTTAACTTAAAATGTAATGTGTCAATTGGTGCTAACAGTTCATAGGCGTGTCCGTCGAAAACGGCTGCAGAGGGATATTCATGAGATGAGTAAAAACATATTAAATCAGTAGTAAATACCGCATCTGACTATGGTGAATCATAGATTTTTTATAATCATCCTCAGTTGCTTGATTAAAATACCTGTAGTTTTAAAACTGCTAACGATACCACAACGGTGTATTAAGCAAAGTTGCTTGTTCTTCAGTTTTGCCGGGGATAGTAAATCTCTATCTCATCTCATTCGAAAATCAATGTATTGGATCACTCTAATAATAAAAGCTACTCTAGTATTACCTATATCCAAAGATGGTTTCCTTGGGACTGATTGTTTTTACTGATGCTATCGCAGTTCTAAATTATCTTGATCAGAAAATAATAGATTCATACCATACTAAGCCCTTGTTTTCGTCATGCAAAAGAATTTGATATGGTATTTATAAGGTTGAAATAAGAGTTAATATCAAAACAAACTATTTCAAACCCCCCAAAAAAGTTAAAGCCGGTGTAAGATAAGTGATATAAAAAAAACTATTTCCAATACCAAAACAATATCACAACAAAATTTAAATATATAACACAGTGACTAAATTAAAAGTGGATGGGGTCTAAGTCACCAATATTTTTCGCTCTAAGCCACCAACATTTTTGGCCCCCCAAATTGTGGATCCGGACCACTGTGCCGACCAAACTCCTCAAGTCAGTCAAGTTAGTTTCGTTTTCCGCTAAGTCATCCATCACTCAGTTCACTTTTACTCAACTGCTAATTGTTAATGTAAATACATTTTTTGACGCACTGTAATCGAAATTGTCATATGCTTCGTTAAATGATCGGCAAAACACAATC
Organism: Malaya genurostris; assembly: GCF_030247185.1. Lineage (NCBI taxonomy): Eukaryota > Metazoa > Arthropoda > Insecta > Diptera > Culicidae > Malaya > Malaya genurostris. The sequence continues at coordinate 57,402,005 of NC_080571.1, forward strand.
AGGGGTTTGGTATGTAGATATTGGGTTGATGATGATTTATTAATGGAAAGAGTTGTGGGATACATTTTTATTCGCAAGTCTTCATTTCCGCCATTACAATAATGAATCAATTTCAAGTCTATCTTTTGTTAGCTACCGATAAAAATGATCTAATCAAGTTTTAGCACACGAGACACACTGTGTATGCGTTTTTTGTATGGCTGAAACGACTTCATCTTAAAAAGTCGGGTCAGACAATCTGACTACGAATGAAAAGGATCATTAATGTTCTTTATATTTAAAACTGTTATGAGCAATTATCACGAAAGCAAAACAGTAGTTGGAGCAGGACTTGTCGTACTACTGGTTTAAGTTCAGACTCAAATCCTGGATCTGAAACCGGATTCTGAAGTTGAATTCTGGATTTGAATTATGAATCAGAATTCTGGACCTGAACTCTGAACATGGGAATTTGGCTGATTTTGGATCAAAATTCTGGACCATGATTTCAGCATAATTTAAAATCGGGATTTGACTTGAAGGCTGGATCTGGATCTGAGGTATGAACCCGGATTTTAGACCGGGATTAAGAGCCTCGATTCTGGACCTGCAATCTGGATCTGAGTTCTAAGTCAAGATTCTGAACCTGAATTAAGCACCTTGATTGTGGACCTAAATTCTGAACCTGGGATCTTGCCCTGAATTGTGGACCTAAGTTCTAAATTCTGGGTTCTTGATCTGGATTCTGGACTCTAATTCATGGCCGGAATTTTGAACCTGAATCTGAATTATGGATCTGGATTATATGTCTAAATTTTGGACCTGAATTATGAGCCTTGATTCTGGACCTGAAGTGTGGATCTGAATTTCGAACCTGGATTCTGAATCTGCATTATGTACCTTAATTGTGGACCTGGACTCTTGATCTGGACCTTAATTCGTGACCGGAATTCTGAATCTGAGCTCTGAACCTGGATCAGAATTCTGAACTTGAATTCTGGACTTAGATTATGAACCTAGATTCTAGAGCTCGATTATCAACCTGGATTCTGAACTTGAATTCTGGATCGGAGGTCTGAGCCTGGATTTTGGACCTGAATTATGTACGTTGATTGTGGTCCTAAATAAAAGATCTGGATTTTGGCCCTTGGTTCTTGACCTATACTTGGGTCTACGTTCTTGACCCGGACTCTGTGCCTGATTTATGGAACTGAACCTGGATTCAGGGCATGAATTCCAGACCTAAAATCTTGATTCCGGACCTAAATACTATACCTTGATTTTGAATCTGGATTCAAACCCTGAAACCTGGACTAGATTCTGAACATGAATTCTCAAACTGGATTGTAGTCCTAGATTCTGAATTCGAGTTTTGACCAGAAGTTGGGTACTGAACCAGTTGGTCGTCAAAAGGTAAGATAACTATGAGCTCAAAACGTTTGCATTATAAAAATGGACAAAAATTGATGATTTTTCATGGGTTTATCTTCACCCGCACTGACGAAACTATCCATGCAGCATCAATCATAGTAACCCATGAGTTAGCGGATAAAATTTGACAGCTCTATCAGTCGAACTCTAACCGGGATGGTGAAGTTCAGTGAAGCAACTCCGTTCAGAAGCGCACGCGTTCAAAGAACGGCACCTCGACGCGTCGAAAACGGACATCGTGCCGGATACGCTCTGTCGGACAAGTGACGAGGCGCACAAATCGTTTTGATAGCCATTTATTTTAACGTTTCAACTAAAAGAAGTTGTTTGTTTGTTTGTTAATTCACTTTTACATTACATGCGAATTTTCAATTTCGGTTGTCTTGTCGCGACAATATTACCTCTGCGCTTCCTATCGGAACTGCTCTTTATAAACTGTGCATCAAATTTCTTTTAATACTTAATTCACTACTATTTTACAGACATTCTTACTTTTCTTGTCATGTATTTACGGGTGAGTAATCGGGTTAGTATAAAAGTAAAAATGTGACGGTTAAATTTTATATATTATCAGCGCAAAACATGGTTTTGTCGATGACGTTTTCTTGCTGTCGAATGACATTTGTCATGTGATGACAGATCGTTACTTTGCTAAAGGACGTTTCTCTAGGCACCCGTTCCACGTTAAGTTCCTATCTCATACTTCCCCGTGTGTCTATGATGACATTTGGTCAATAGAACTGCACCGACTGGATGCTATCGCTTTCTGCGTTCGTAGTAGAATGAGAGGGTGCGAATTGGTTTGTATGTAATAACTCCAATGAAATGCAAAAAAAAAACATTTTTAATCCTTCAAATGGATCAACTATTAATGTAAACACATATGATTAGAGGCAACTTACAACTTCACGCAAACAGTCATTGTTGAAAAACCTCACAAGCGAAACCCCTTCATAAAATTAGAATAATCTTCATGAAAAAATGCTATTGTGATTACAAATAGAGTACTGAAGAATGTTTCTTTTATGAATTTTTAAAGACTGTCCCAGAAAGTATGGACGCAACCAAAAACCGCTACCATTTCGCAATAGATCTGTCAATTTTTATGGTTGCGTCCTGTTGTTTACATTCTTCTCTAACCACTTGTGCAGTTGTTTATTCGTTTTCATTAGTTTGTTTCGAAATGCGTGGACTTTCAGCAGAACAACGTCGAAAAATTGTGTACAAATGGTGCACAGAACGCGAGCTGTCACTGAGACAGATAGCAAAAATGGAAGGAGTAAGTGAAAAAGCCGTGCGAAATGCAATTAGGAAGTTCGGTGAGGATAACACCGTTGAGGATAAACCGAAAGCGGGTCGAAAAAAAGGTCCTGCTAACCCGCAGTTGAATAAAGGTTTCAGTTCGGGATGTGGTCAAAAAAGTGGGCACTTCGAAGTCAAATGTTCTTCGTGCTAAAGAACGTTTGAATCTTCGAACCTATATGAAGCAGAAACAACCAAAACGTAGTCCAAAACAAGAAGCATCGATCAGGCCGAGGGTTCGAAAGTTGTACAATACGATTCTTACTGGAAATTTGAACTGCATGATTATGATCGACGAAACCTACGTGAAACTCGATTACAAATCCTTGCCGGGACCACAATATTATAAGGTGCGAGAAGGGCAAGTGTTAAACCAGTCCGAGACATCGACTGAAGTAGAAAAATTTGGTAAGAAAGCTATGGTCTGGCAAGCAATTTGTAGCTGCGGGAAGATTTCGAAACCCTTCATCACCACTGCTTCAATGAACAGCGAAATATACATCAATGAATGTTTACAAAAACGACTTATATCCATGATTCGAAGCCATAAGGATCCTGTTGTGTTCTGGCCGGATCTTGCTTCTTGCCACTACTCGAAATCAACGGTAGAATGGTATACTACTAAAATGTCACTTTCGTTCCAAAAGACATGAATCCACCAAATTGCCCACAACTTCGACCAATTGAGGAATTTTGGGCATTAACGAAGGCACATCTTAGGAAACATATCTCGGCAGCCGAGACCATTCAACAGTTCGAAAAAGATTGGAAAAAAGTGTCAGAACTTGTCCCCAAGATGTCTGTACGGAATTTAATGAGGAACGTTCGCAAGTAGGTGCGCCAGCTAGTCTACAATGGCTAAGTAGCAAATGTTGAGAATAATATTATTTTGTTGTAGGCTTATATTATCAATATATCGAATAAAATTTGAATAACTATCACTTGTGAATTATTTACAGCGGAATCAAATTGCGTCCATACTTTCTGGGACAGTCTTTACCAAACAGCAATATTGCATCTACCGAATGGAAAATGTTTGTCATAATCCTCTCGAACTGATCTCATAGTAGCTTTTGCATAAGCATAAATTTCTGGAAATTCGTTGAGGCATCTTCGAGAATTCTATCACTTATGCAATCATTTGTTCGAAACGTCGGAAAGCGCTGTTTGATTTCGGAGCCAGAATTCACTTCCTGCATTTAGTTTCAGAAATTCATTCCTGAGTTCAGTTTCAGAATTCATTTGCAGAATTTAGGAAATTAATTCTGAAAATAAATTTTGGCGCTGAATGCAGTTCCTTAATTAAGATTTAGAATTCAAGTTCAGCATTCAGTTTTAGAATTGTTTTAGAACTAAATTTATGAACTGAATTCTTGATCTGGATTCCGAACCTGAATTTCGCAAGTGAATCCGAAGTCAGTTCGAATTGAGTTCTTCAATTCAGTTTCAGTTCCTGAATGCACGGAATTCAGGTTGTGGTGTAGATAAATACATAAGTATTCAACAGTTGTAAACATCGGATAAATTTCAAAGAACTGCGAAGAGAAATGCATTACTACACCACTAGATGAAATAAACACACGAAAAAGGATTCCGAACGATAAAAAAAAAATTTCTTCGTGAAACACTTGAATTATAGAAAGCATATCCGAAAGGCAATACCAGGCCCTATACTTTCAACGTTATTTCGAGTCTACCTAATCAATGCAGTCGTACTGCGATAATTTACAAGTAACACAAATCAGTTCCAACTAACGAAAATAATAAAATTTATGTGCCTGGAACTCGAGCAAAACTCCATATCATTGTGCTGGATCAGCTGTGTAGAACTGAGTTAGTGTCAGTCGTCCGCAATGCCCGGCATAGATAGATAGGCGTCTTGAAAAAGGTCACATTTTATGTTGCTATTTTAATAGACAATTAAACCTTCGAAATTTATCTTCTCCCCCCGATCCGTTTGGTGCAGAACAAAAACTTTATCGCTGGCAAGAAAGAGACTCTTGCGGCTTAGATTGCCCATCGACTTCGAATTCAGTTTGGCGTCCTTCAGAAGCCATCAGTGGAGGGGACAAATTGTCCCACCGAATCACGAGCTTCCACTGAATTTAATGTCAATCAAATTATATATTCCAGACATTTTATCCGTTGGATTACTTTAAACGTTCCTGGCAGCCGACTGACCTACTTACTATACTTAACAGCCTTTTCGTTAAATTTTGAAGATGACAATAACAAGGTCGGAACCATTCTGCCGAGATAGATCCTGAAGCACCCCAACATCACGGTCTTTGTTTCTGGTAATTGCTATGGAGTTCTAATGCCTAAAATGTACTTGCAGAGATGCGTCTCTGTGCTCCATTTCTCCATAGAAACAAGCAATAAATTTAAACTTGAATGGGAAAACGAATCTGGGAATGTGCTCGGTTGATTTGTAATGCAATCATAAATTGTTACAGGGAAGCACTTCTAGTGCTTCCAAGGATGTCTATCATGCAATATCGGAAAGGAAAAAGTTTCCTTCTTTAATGTATAGAAAGTATGATGCTAATGGGGCCTGTTTCCGGTTATCAAAAAGTAGTTTCCCAAAGCATATTTCAGAAGTTGTTTTCCGTTGCTTTCAACCTAAATGGATAAAACATGGTACCTCCGACTGCGGGTGCAGATAAATTTGACTGTACGTGGTTAAACGGAAGAGAAGCGTAATTGCACTTGGTACTCCCACTTTAGAATAAAGAAGAGAGCAGGTTTCTTTAAATAGAATTGTTTAAAACAATTAATGTTGCGATTCGTTGCTATCATTAAATTGTCATGACGTCCTAATTAAGTATAGGTGCCATTTATCATGTGTATCAGTGGTGAGTTTTTCGATCAAGAATCAATCTATCGAGGTTATAAAATACTACAAAATCATTCTTTCTCAATGCTATCATATATATGAACAGCATTATTTGATTAACTTTTCAGCAGTTTTCTTCTAACAATTGAAAATCGATCTCCAAATTGATTTTCTTATACTGGAGTTAATAAATCTAGAATAGGATAATCAACAATCAGTCTTTCGGATGTATTTTTGATCTCACGAGTCCCACCTTATTGACTGTAATGTATTTAAAGACGCAAAAATTTAAAGAGAGCCGTTTTAGACAGAGCGTGAACACTAATGTAATTCGCATCGTGAGCAGCTCTGCAGTCAAGAAATATACGCCCTTATTCTGGAAAACGACGTATTGATTTTTCGATCGAATGTGGTTCGGTCGAATCCTAGCTACCTTTGATTTTGCTAGCGTTATTAGGAATACGAATGAAATACGATCAAAAAATCGATACGTCATTATTCAGAATGAGGGCGATAATTTCCGTCTTAGACACCAGTGAAACAATTTGGTTTGAGTGCCGTTTGCATCTAATAATTGTTTTCAGCAATATTCAGCAGGAGTCAGTATAGAAATAAATAGAAGTTCAATTCGTCATCCCACCGTTCCAACATCTAAATAACAGTTTTTTTTGGAACTATGATTCACATTATAATCCTAAATAATTGTTTGTATTGTTTTCCGTGTTCTGTGTAAATTTTGTGTTAGAATTTGTACTATGATACAGGTACACCGATTCAAATCATGAAACCAAAAACTTGAGAGTTTTCATAATTCACACAATCAAACTCATTACTCATTACAGCGACTATAAAAACTCTGAATTCTTCTATTGCACTGATTCGTATCGTTTAGAAAAAATCGAACTGGATATCCAGTTCCATAATACAGAATTGTGGATATGAATTCCAAACCTGAATGAGGTACTAAATTCAGATCCAAAATCTGGTCAAGAAATCAATTTCTAAAATCGTGCTACAGAATATAGAATTAGAAACCATAATCTTAGTTAAAACTGTTGAATATTTATTCTGAAATTGAGTAGAATTCAGGCGGATAAAGTTCCAGGTTCTACTTGTCTACCACAGAACCTTCGTCCAGTTGCGAAAATAGAAAACAAGTGTGATGAGTTTCCCTCATTGTTTCCGAAAGTTTTTGTGTTATTTAAGGTTATGTCACATTGTTGAAAATTCAATTGATATTCGGACGTATGAAATCAACTCTATCTCACATACTAAGATTAATTTGTGTTATTTTACCTAGGGATGACAGTTTAGTTCAGTGCAAGATTTTGCTTTTGATACGTTTTTGATGTGGATCACATCTTTATTTTCTGTATATGGGGTGCAAATTAGAAACTCAAGGAAAAATACACGTAGAAATGTGGTCAGGTTTTAAACACTTACAGCTCAGTATATTTTGTGTCAATTATTTTTATTATTCCATTATTTGATTGGAAATATTTCAAAGATTCGATTTGAATGTATCAAGCCGCGTATTTTCAATTATAAATGATTGAAATTTTGATTAGTAGCGAGCAGTGTCCTATTTTGACTGCTAAAAATCTCCGGCATATCGGATTTCCCTGCCATAGACGACGGTTTTGAGGGAGTAAGCGACATATCAAAGGGAAAGCATCGCTCTGATTGGTCAATAGATGCAAAAGCGAAGCTGTTGGAAGCACGATTCGAAGCTTTAATTGGTATGCTCTGATCTTGTGTCATACGAGTTCGAATGAAATTCCATGTTATGTCGTTTCGCCTGAGAAATTGACAACTACCCCAGAGTAAATTTTGAGTGCGTAAGATTAATTTCTAATTTATATAAGATGAACTCGATTGATAATGAGAAATAGTTTAGCGCTTCAACCGAAATGGCCCCATAGGGTTGTTCGAGCCATTGATGTGGAGCAAGGCAACCAAAATTTCTAATGATCTACAATTAAACAGTTCAGTCAATCGTCACACTTTTGAATCCGCTATTGCACGAGAGTCTGCCTAGATTTATCTTGATTAGGAACCAACACCGAATACGCGAAACCCAGAATATAGACTCTGTTTGTTGTGATTTGTATTTGTTTTATAGCCTACGACAGCTGTCCACGGCGGGATGTAAAACTCGTCATCGGCGACATGAATGCTCAGGTAGGCCGGGAGGCAATGTACAGGCCCGTGATCGGGCTGGAGAGCCTGCACGCGGTAACAAACGACAACAGTCAACGATGCGTAAACTTTGCAGCCTCCCGAGGAATGGTAGCTCGAAGCACCTTCTTCCCCCGCAAAGATATCCACAAAGCCACCTGGAGATCACCTGATCAACAAACGGAAAATCAAACCGACCACGTTCTCATCGACGGGCGATTCTTCTCCGACGTCATCAATGTCCGCACTTACCGCAGTGCCAATATTAATTCTGACCACTACCTCGTCGCGGTTTGTATGCGCTCAAAACTATCGACGGTGCACAATATTCGTCGCACAGGAGCGCCGGGATTCAATCTCGAGCAGCTACGTAGCATTCGTACTGCAGAGGAATACGCGCAACAACTGGAGTTAGTGCTACCAACGGAAGAGCAGCTTGGCGCGGCGACCCTTGAAGACGGCTGGATGAACATAAGGTCCGCCGTGAGTAGCACTGCTGCAACCGTTCTAGGTACGAGGTTATCGAATCGAGGAAATGTCTGGTTTGACGGCGAATGTCAGCAGTTGGTCGAAGAGAAGAATGCAGCAAGGGCGAGGATGCTGCAACGCCGCAAGAGGGCGAACGAGGAACGATACAGACAGGCACGGAACAGACAGAACACTGTTTTCCGGAGGAAAAAGCGCCACCAGGAAGACCAAGATTGCGAAGCGATGGAACAGCTGTACCGCGCAAATGCCACACGGAAGTTCTATGAGAAGGTGAACCGCTCACGTAGAGGCTACAAGCCACGGGCCGAAATGTGCAGAGATACCAGTGGTAACCTTCTCACGAACGAACGTGAGGTGATCGACAGGTGGAAGCAGTACTATGACGAGCATCTGAATGGCGAAGCACAAGATACAGAGAACGACACAGGAATCAATCTGGGTGCACGCTCAGCCGACGACAGATTCCCAGCCCCTAATCTGTCGGAGATAATTGAGGAGATCGGCAAGCTGAGGAACAACAAAGCCGCGGGCAATGACCAGTTGCCAGGCGAGCTGCTCAAACATGGAGGAGAGGCACTGGCTAGAGCGCTGCACTGGATGATTTCTAGGATTTGGGAGGAGAAGATTCTACCGCAGGAATGGATGGATGGAGTGGTATGTCCCGTCTACCTAAAGGGCGATAAGCTAGACTGTTGCAATTACCTCGCAATCACATTGCTGAACGCCGCCTACAAGGTACTCTCCCAAATCCTTTGCCGTCGTCTATCACCAATAACTAAGGAATTCGTAGGGCCGTACCAAGCGGGATTTACTGGAGCCCGCGCCACTACGGATCACATATTCGCGATAAGACAAGTACTCCAGAAGTGTCGTGAATATAACGTACCCACGCATCACCTATTCATTGACTTCAAAGCGGCATACGACACAATCGATCGAGAACAGCTATGGCAGATAATGCACGAATATGGGTTCCCGGATAAACTGACGCGATTGGTCAAAGCAACGATGGATAGAGTGATGTGCTCCGTCCGAGCATCTGGGACGCTCTCGAGTCCCTTCGAATCGCGGAGAGGGCTACGTCAAGGTGCTGGACTTTCTTGTATCTTGTTCCCTGGAAGGTGTGATTCGAAGAGCGAGGATCGACACGAGTGGCACGATCTTCTGAAAGTCCGTACAACTTTTTGGCTTCACTGACGATATTGATATTGTGACACGTAACCTTGAGAAGATGACGGAAACCTACATCGGACTGAAAGCTGAAGCTAGGCGTATCGGACTGGCCATAAATGCGTCGAAAACACAATACATGAGATGAAGAGGCTCTAGAGAAGAAACACTACGCCTCTCACCACGAATACTGATAGACGGTGACAATATCGAGGTGGTTGACGAGTTCATGTATTTGGGCTCACTGGTGACCGCCGACAATGACACCAGCAGAGAAATTCATAGACGTATTTTGGCGGGAATCGTGCGTACTTTGGACTCAGAAAAACCCTTCGATCGAGAAAAGCCACCGCACGAAATTGACCATCTACAAAACGCTAATTAGACCGGTTGTTCTCTATGGCCACGAGACCTGGACTATGTTGGCAGAGGACCAACGCACCCTCAGTGTTTTCGAAAGAAAGATACTGAGGACCATCTATGGCGGAGTGCAGATGGAAGACGGAACGTGGAGACGGCGTATGAATCACGAATTGCAACAGCTGCTAGGAGAACCACCCATCGTACGGACAGCTAAAATCGGACGTCTACGATGGGCTGGGCATGTCATAAGGATGTCGGACGACAGCCCAGTGAAAATGGTTCTTGAATCTAATCCGACTGGTACAAGAAGAAGAGGAGCGCAGCGAGCAAGGTGGATCGATCAAGTGGAGGGTGATCTCAGAAGCATCCGTGCCTTGAGTGGCTGGCGACGAGCCATGGACCGAGTTATGTGGAGACGTATGCTTGATACAGCAAAGGACACCCCAGGCCTATAGCTGTTATGTAAGGTAAGTTATAGCCCACGAAATTACACCAATATCAATGTAATTATATGCAATTATATCTTTGTACATACTTGGGATACGGATTTTGATATTAAAGCTTCTCTTCGTCAAGCTTATGTTCTAGTTTTGTATGCAAGCAGTGATTTTTATAGCGTTTTGTTTCTCTACCATTCTGCGATTTAGGTTTAGCATTAGCATAAGCATTAGAGACCGCCCGTGTGTTGCTACTCCGTTATTGATCTGGACCAATTGAGATTGCAAAATGATTTTTTGAAGTAACATGTTTGGGAATAACACATTGTTTCACACTGTGCAAACTGTATTGAACCATGCATGCTGATCAATACCGACGCCGGCCACGTCCGAATGCAGATCTACTTGGGAGGGAAAGGATTGTTAGTTCGATGCATGTTGCTACTAGGAACCGAGGAATCCTCTGCATTCCCACATGCATCACAGGAGAGGATACTTTGTTAGTAAATGTTTTAATAATGTTATCATGTGTTTATTGCTCTGGGTAGCCGGCTACCAAGAATGTTTTAAAGTATTATCGTTTTATGTGTTACTTTGTCCTGGCAATATAATGCACGAAACAGTCAATCTCCGAAATTGACAAAACTCCGGACAGCCGGCTGTCGAGTATGCAGTCACTCGTTTATGCATCTAAAATAAATATCAACATGCCGAATCGGAGAAAAACAACAGGAATTGAGAATTCCGCTCGCTTTTCTCACTCAACTCCGACAGGCGACGAAATTCATTCGGGATCGGTTGTTGAATTAGGCTTTACACGATCATAACACGCCCTCACAAAAATGAACAAAATAAACTTTTTTTTGAAAGTCGCCGCGTATTTGTTTACAGTTTAAAAGTTCATCAGAGGTTCACCATTTGAGCTGAAGTAGATCGCCCGTAGTTGCACTTCGTGATTGACCGAATGGGTGGGAAGGTACAATGAACCAAGAAATGAAGCTTGGGAGAAGCAAATCATTTTCACTGTACATACCCACTCACTCCTTACTTTTTACAAAAGGGTCAATAACGACGCTGGCTACGACCATAGGCTGTGCTACTGAGGGAAAGGAAGGAATGTTAGTCCGATACTCAGGAGAAATATAATGAGTGAGAAAAATATAAAATATCTCCAAGGAACGATCTCACCAGTATTTCTTTTCTCCTGCTCGCTCTGCTGTCAGTAACGCGAGATGAAGCACGACCACTGAAAGAATAAAATAAAAACACTCGCGAATGGGTCCGCTGCAGACCAACCCTAGATCTTCAGTCTGAATGACACGATCGACTTGTAAACTTTCACACATTCCATAGAAATCCGACAACACCGACAATGACATGCAGACGGCGCTTCGATCGGTTAACAGGTTAGCATCGTTGAATTTTGGGGCGACAAATTCACAGTATCCGCCGCTTGAGTATCTTAAGTTTCGCGGATCAATATTATTCAATAAATAGCACTCTCACTACTAAGCACACACTTGCCACACCTGCACTGTCACTCAAAATAACTATTTCAACAAAAAATTTAACTATACGTATCAAACAACACATTCAAATTATACTTTTTTGAGAGCATCACCAGGACACCGCATCGCACCCCCAGTGATGCCAACTTTCCTCCTCTACCATTCTGCGATTTAGGTTGAAGCGATAAACTATTTCTCATTATCAATCGAGTTCATCTTATATAAATTAGAAATTAATCTTACGCGCTCAACATTTACCATGAAGTAGTTATCAATTTCTCAGGCGAAACGACATAACATGGAATTTCATCCGATCTTGCATGACACAAGATCAGAGCATACCAATTAAAGCTTCAAATCGTTTTATGGCACTTTTTGTCTTGATGTCTAGCAACAACCTACCTCTAGCATGCTACGCGTAGGACTGAAACGTTAGCTATAATTTCACTACTATTTATAGATTCGCGTGCTTCCAACAGCTTCGCTTTTTCATCGATTGACCAATCAGAGCGATGCTTTCCCTTTGAGATAACGCTTACCCCTTCAAAACCGTCGTTTATGGCAGAGAAATCCGATATGTCGAAGTTTTTAGCAGACGAAATAGAACACTGCTCGCTACTAGTCAAAATCTCAATCATTTATAATTGAAAATACGTGGTTTGATACATTCAAATCGAAGCTTAGAAATATTTCCTATCAAATAATGAAATAATATCAATAATTGATACAAAATATACTGGGCTGTAAGTGTTTAAAACCTGACCACATGTCTACGTGTATTTTTCCTTGAGTTTCTAATTTGCACCCCTATATAGAAAATAAAGATGTTTTCCACAAAAAAGACATTATTGTCGACTTTGTAAACGATTTTGCCAAAGGATGAAGAAAAATATTTTGAAAACATTGCTCTACAGAAAAGACGAAGAATCTATATCAGTATGTTTAATAGCTAAATCAGTGTATTTCTATGCACCATTAATATATATATTTGAAAATATCTGGTAATTTCTTCAGTTGGACAGTTATGCGCAGAATATTACAGATAGGAGTATTTGACTTAATGCTTTTTCGAAAAGTTTTCGAACAAATTGCCAGATTTTATTTTATTTTCTTGAAATATATGTGTTTATAAACCGTTTGGTAGCAAAAAGGTCTAAATTGACTGAAAGTAATATGGGACATTTATGTGTAGAACGGCAGTATATATGTATCATTACCCAGGCGTAGCACGTGAAGAGTTTTATGTCCACTAAAAATGAGCTAGCGCCCAGTGCACTATGGTCCGAAACGGGAAATTAGCGTGACAAATATATTTTCACTATTAAATATTAGTTTTTTGTAGTTGGTATCTTCACAAAAGTTGTTTGTAATCAAATGGCGCTCCTTTTGATGAAAAAAGTTACTAGGGTGGTCCTCATTTAGATTGAAATCTGAAATATAACTTTCTTAGCTGAACTCAAAAATGACTTTGTTGTACAATAAAGTTGTAGAAAATTTTATTGCGAGCAACTTTGTTGAAATAAGCACCTCTCGAGCTCTTCATTTGATCGAGTTACATCAATTTTCCCGAGTAAAAGTAGGATGGTCCCCAAAATATCACTCTTTTTGTTCTAACTTTATTGTGAAACGTTCTATCGAAAAGTTGTCTTTAAAAGAGTTGTTGAACTAATCATTGCGCACAATTTGGCCCAACCAAGCCTTTTCATATGAGCTACCAGTAAAAAGTTATGATTGTTTATTCATCAAAAACTAGTCAAGCTTCAAATATCAATATTCATTAGATGCCAGATCGATAAAAATGTATCCTATGCGGTTCCTGAAAGGTCATAATATAAGTAAAAATTTAAGAGAAAATTGGAAGGGTGTTATTTTTCTAACTTATTTAAATTAGTTTTAAAAATACCCTCAAAAAAATCAAAAACATTGCATAACTCTTAAACGCCTTAACGTATCAACATACTTTCTTGAGCAAAATAATAGGATCAAATTAGTTCTACAAATATTTTATACATTGTCCGTTCGAGAAATGAGACACACAAAAACTACAGCCGAAAATAGATTGCAGAACAATTTTAATTCATTTATTACCAAAATAACTACTTCAATTGAGTTTGAGCAACTGAGGATTAGAGATACTTTGTAATATGTTTTTTTCCGAACTAGTTGGCCATGATAAATTTATGAACAGAAATTTTCATGATCTCGACAACAATTCCAACAAGCTGGTGCAAGTTAGTAAAATGCAAATATTTTTATCCACATCGTGCCAAGACGCCTATGAAACTGGCCCTTCTTTCTCATCCACTTGTGTACCGAATAGCCTGTAAAAACCGGAAAACGATGCACAATGAGTTTTGGTTCGAATAAATACATTCTACTCTTTTTAACAAACTAATGATTTTTTGGGTTTCAGGAAGTGCTTCGACTTACAAAAAATCTATTTTCGGCTGTAGTTTTTGTGTGTCTCATTTCTCGAAAGAACAATGTATGGAACATTTGTAGAACTAATTTGGTACTATCATTTTTCCGAAGGAAGTATGTTGATACGTTAAGGCGTTTAAGAGTTATGCAATGTTTTTGATTTTTTTGAGGGTATTTTTAAAACTAATTTGAATAAGTTAAAAAATAACACCCTTCCAATTTTCTCTTAAATTTTTACTTATATTATCACTTTTCAGGAACCGCATAGGATACATTTTTATCGATCTGGCATCTAATGAATATTGATATTTGAAGCTTGACTAGTTTTTGATGAATAAACAATCATAACTTTTTACTGGTAGCTCATATGAAAAGGCTTGGTTGGGCCAAATTGTGCGCAATGATTAGTTCAACAACTCTTTTAAAGACAACTTTTCGATAGAACGTTTCACAATAAAGTTAGAACAAAAAAGTGATATTTTGGGGACCACCCTACTTTTACTCGGGAAAATTGATGTAACTCGATCAAATGAAGAGCTCGAGAGGTGCTTATTTCAACAAAGTTGCTCGCAATAAAATTTTCTACAACTTTATTGTACAACAAAGTCATTTTTGAGTTCAATTAAGAAAGTTAGATTTCAGATTTCAATCTGAATAAGGACCACCCTAGTAACTTTTTTCATCAAAAGGAGCGCCATTTAATTACAAACAACTTTTGTGAAGACACCAACTACAAAAAACTAATATTTAATAGTGAACACAATTTTGTCCCGCTAATTTCCCGTTTCGGACCATAGTGCAGTGGTGGGCTGTAGGGACCAGTTTCGGAATCACTGCTCTAAACCAACCGGAATGTCTAGTCCGACCGGTACTAATCCCGTACTCCTGTCCAACTGAATCATACACACTGACTCAATGATTTCTATTGTTGAGTAATCAAAGAGTTTACATTATTGCTGTGAAATGGAAGATGAATGATTCTAATTAAATGATAGGCAGACGATAAATTTGCGTCATCATGTGCTAAAGTATGTGTTTAATTTTAAAGCATGTAAATTTCAACCTACAGATTCTCCGACTTGAATTGCGAAACCAATGAAGTGCAAAATCTGATTCGATTGAAACAATTTGCTGTTTCAATTGTTCGAAATGATTGCTCTCCCATGACATATAGTTTTCCATATCAAAAGACAGAAGTCCAAACGATTGCAGGTTATCATTTCTGACATCAAATCACTTCACCAAAGAGGACTATTATGAATGCTTCCCCGAGTGTTCCCTCATGAGTTTGCTTTTCATCAGAAAATGTTGATTGAGTGGTGTTTGCAGGTCGAATCTCGAGATATCTGGAAACGGACGGTTCGAATGGCAAACAACCGAAATGGGCAATGTATTCATGCTTTTTGTTTGCTTCTACAAACACACTTCTGTTTCATCGTAAATTGGCCCCGTAGAAGCTTTTCCTTCCACCTAAAACCAATTTAGTTGGCGAACAGGACAATTCCATGTAAATTGTAAATGCATATGCAAAACTCCCGAACGTTGGAATCGAGAAACATTTTCTCGATTGGCAAGTAGCACAAGCGCGTTGTCCCTCCTCTGCCGCAAGCTTTGTTAGTGTTTGCTTAGCATATGTTATTGTATCTGAAATCGGGGACGAAACAACAGCTTCAAGTCGACACAAAACTAGCTAGTATACCTACTTGAAACGGTTTTTGCGACAAACCACTCCCTTTCGGGTACAAGGGCAAAGCGACGGGACGGCGACGCTGGCCGTGGCCAAAGAACAAATAGAAAAGAATCTGCTTTTAAGCTTCAATAACTTCAATTCGTACCATATTTCACTCGTGTTGGGTACGTGCCGGGAGAGGGAAATCCCAACACTTGGTTTCCGAGAAACAACTGCGGCATTCGGACCAGTAGAGGGAAAAATCGAGAGAATAAATTTTTGTTCTTTGCCATCACGGGTGAAAGCGTTATCATGACGTCACAGAACTTGAATCCAATTCGTGCAGTGGCAGAGAAATTTTCTCGTACTGTTTACTTTTGAACGAGGAAAAATCAGGATTCAGTTAGCTTCCAATCCAAAAGTAATTTGCTCAATGCAGCGTAGGTGCGGCTGGAGGGTAACATATTTCTGCCGTGGCCGCAAAAAATTTACTTTTTTTCTTCAAGTGTGTTCTAAGGATAAGAGTGTTTGTTTCCCGTACGTGATTTATCGAGAAGTTACTTGAGAAGGAAGAAAAAAAATCTTCTCGTGCGATTTCACAAAATTCAAACCACATCTACACTTGGATAAATATCGGATTGCGAAACATGTGCTTGTGAAACTTCACCAAAGAACAATTGGATTCTGATCCGTTGGCCCTGACGTCAGTGCGAACGACAATGGCCATTTTTAGGAAAACTCAAAAAGTTCGTTCGAAAGGGATAGATCCTTACTCTATTTAACTTTAGAAACTGAAATTGACAGTTGAAACGAGAGAGAAAAAGAATCCTGCAATATTCTGGTTTCGGTGCAGCATCAGCAGCAGCACGTACACTAAACCGACCGACAAACGCAGGATTAAAGGATTTCTACCGTTAGATCCCTGGATTCATTTTCACATCGCTGTGGTACAGGTAATAGTTGGCTGAGCCATGAATGGGTGCGACACAAGTGGACTGTGCAAAAACGAAGCTTTTTAAATTCCCATCTTATCTGGGAGCTAAACCTAACAGGGTTGAATTTTCTTTAAAAGGGTTGTTTTGAAAGGATTTGATGGCTGTTTTGTGCATCGAGAGGATTACGACGGAATCAGTCTGAGCATCTGCTCTATTAGTTTGCAAATACAAAACATCTCGTCTGTTAGGTATAGACCACCCATTCAAGAGAGGTGCTTTGCTTTTCCGTTACCTACCAACTAAAAGGTGATTAAGCCATTTTATGATATGCCACAACTATAAAACCAGCCGGTTTTAGTTTTTTTATTGGCTGTCAAACGCAAAACTCAAAGCAACTCAGGGCCTTCTATGTTTTACTTTGTGAACCAGAGGTGGAAATAAATCCATTTTGCGCACAAAAATGTAAATCATGATTTCCGATTGTGAATCATAAAACCGAACACAATGAATTAAAAAATTGAATAACAAAACTAAAATTGCGTTTTTTTTTTAATTGTAGGAACTGTATATAACAGAGTACCCGAGTAGAGTGTGGGATTAAAAAGAAAACTCAATTTGATGTTGTGCTGTTCGTATATATCGATTACTTAGTTTGCTATCGTTTTGGTCGTTTTAACGGTTAAAAGATCAAAATTGAAAGCAAAAAAAGCTGTGTGACATCAAACTGGAAACTACACGGACGCAAAAAAGCTATTGAAATCCATAAGAAACGCTTATGATATTTCGCTACAAGTTTCCCATATGAAAATTATAAGTCAATCTTATGATCTTCA
Organism: Malaya genurostris; assembly: GCF_030247185.1. Classification (NCBI taxonomy): domain Eukaryota; kingdom Metazoa; phylum Arthropoda; class Insecta; order Diptera; family Culicidae; genus Malaya; species Malaya genurostris. The sequence goes on from NC_080571.1 coordinate 57,419,556, forward strand.
GAACAAAATTTTTATTGACCTACTTATGGATTCCATAAATCATACTTATGAAGTTCGTTAGGTAGACTTATGATTAATGTAGAAAAGTAGATATGAATGTAATAAGTTATTTACATATTGCATAACCCAACTTATGAAATTCATCGCTGCTATTTTATGGTCTAAAAATCACTCAAAATTTTCATGACGCAGAATTTATTCTTTTCATTGTTTATTTGTTTACATTATTTGTTAGTAAAAAGCACCGCCTAATTGATGTGTCAGGCATAAACAAGGTGTTACTATCATGAAATAAAATAATGAATGGAGACTTACAATTCTTTTCTTTCAATCCGCAATCCAATTCCAAACAATTTCTGGAAGAACGGGATATTTTGAATGTATTTATTTCTTCATCTCCACAGACGATCAACTCTATCAATTGTAATTTCGAATTATTAAAAAATATTTTGCACGCTTCAGATGGTGCGTTTTGCACAAAGTTTTGAAGCAAAACAACGGTGTCTTCGTTTCCATTTTTATGGTTTGACCGACGACACGACCAGGCACTCCGAAGAAAAATCGGAGTAGAAAGTGTCTGCGAGTGATTTTCCGTCAGTTACCACAAATATAGCGACCCCTGGATAATGATAATATTAATCTTTTTAGGCAACACTGTTCTCGTTGCTATGCGTTATTTGTCAAGGAACTGCAATTGTAGAAATAAACAAACAAATAGAAAAAGTATCCCGATCCATTGTCAGTAGCCACGAAAATGCAAGAAAAAAAGGATCAAATTCGAAATAATGCGATATATTCTCTTGTGTGCAGTCATGTATTTCAAAATCGGTTGCAACACAAGAGGAAACTGAATTTACAATCATGTGTATTTGCTAATAATCAAGTAAAATTACTGTTTCTAGAACTCGAAAAAAAACGTGGAGCAGGATGTTTATTTTGTCTATTATGTATTCAATTAAGACCAAAAACATTATTTCGTAACACTATAAGAACCCTCACAGAAGTTTAAATCAATGGGAAAAGAACGTTAATGAAATTGCTGCGTTCTGTGATGTCGATTTGAAACATCATTATTAAATTCAAGCTATTTTCAAAGATCCTTTATACATTGAATAAGCAACAAAAAAATGCATTTATGTATGTTATTTCTCTGCTAAATCATGCTAAAAAGCTTGATTGTTATCCATGAAGATCTTTATTGGAGATGCGTTTGAAGTCTTCTCAAGAGAATTTTCCAAGAACTATCCAGATGTCATACTAAAACTATTCTATGGTTAGCAAAAGTCGTAAAACAAAAGTTTGTCTCAATGGCGTTAAAAAATAGTAATGCTGATGATACGATCTACTTAGAAGAAATTCACAGTCGCATAATTCGAATAGTTTTATGAAAACTATGCAATAGTTTCAATTCATTATTGAATTTTTCTAATAGAGATGGTGTGAGATGCTGATGTAGTTGATTGGTAACTGCTATGCTATCAAATTTTCGGTTAATACACTGGTTACTGGTCGTGCAAATAAAATGATATAACTTATCGCTATCGCAAAAACATAGCGCTTCAATTAACTTTTAAGGGCCGATTCTTGTTCTTAGGTACAGTGGTAAAATGCGCGACTGGTATATCGACTCGGAGTTAGTTTTGTTTATCTACACAAACATGCCTTTGAACAACAGTATCCGAGGTTTCTGTTATTCGAAATCAATAATTTATCAAATCGAGTTGCCAGTTTTAACAAATTTTCAAGATATTTTGTTTTGACATTTCGAGTTACTGAGGGGTAGTCAGATTTGCGATACAGTTTTAATAGACGAGTGGCAGGTCGTGTCGTCGGTTTGACTGTTTTTATAAGGAATGACATTTTCACAAGGTATAGACTGTTATAAAAATCATAAATTGTGTTTTAAGGAATGCATATGTCATTGATATGAATCTCATAAGTCATGCTTATAAAGTTCATATGTGTGCTTACTGAATGCATAAGTCTTTAATGAAATCAATATTGTGCTGGTTCATAAGTCACAACTTATGAAATTATTAAGTTTGTTCTTTTTGTGGAGTTTTGCTCTCAGTGAAAGCACATTGAAAACTCAATATGATGTAGATTTTCTCGAAATGACACGTCACGAGCATAATCTAAAAATAGAACAGCCAAAAAAAATCCGGGATTGTATACATTTAGGCGATATTACTCGCAAGCAAGGAAAAAGATTTCATGCAATCTCCATATTAGTCGCAAGCAAGAAAAAAGATTTCATGCAATCTCCACACTACCGCCGAGAGAAACCGGTTTCGTACTTAGGTGTTTTGGAATTCGAACTTTTTGCGTTTGCTATGGACTGTAAGTGCTAGCTGTCAGGAGATGGAAAATGTTCGGTTATATGACAAGCAGTGTTGTTTCACAAAGTTGTATGCAGGTAGTTTCTGTCAGTGCACACTCGTTGCGTCGCTTGATCTCTACTCTACTTGATCTCAAACAACTCGCACATGTAATCACTCTGAAATGCGAATTTAGAGGCTCTGAAGACCGAACGTTTTACAGTGAAGTCTCCTACAACACAGGGAACGTAAATTAGGAATCCAGCGAAAAGGTATCCCAGATCATTTGTTTTTTCGACTAATTGGGACAATGAACGATTATTTCGCTGCTGATCCAGAACCAGAATCTCTTAAGTAAATTTTTAGTTCCTGTGTAGACTTATAATTTACAATCATTTGATGCAGAATTAGTCCTGTGGCTCAAAATTATAAAGATTTAGTTAGACGATTTCTTTTGAAAAGTGCATTAAAGTTCCAAGATCTATTAGATGATTGATAAAACATTTCTCATAATATCTAGCGTTAGTAAGTATATAAAGTTCTAAGCATTTATAACTAGGAGTGAGAATTGTTTTGACGAGTGTCTTCGACATAGTTTGTGGACTACTTGCAAAGCAAAGTCTTGGCATTACCTTCCTTTTGTGGAATTTGGCCTTTCTGTTTCAACAGACTTCGCAGCCGATTCTTAGTGTGCAGAATCATTGCATGGCGAGTACTATGGATCCTACCGATACTAAGAATCCTTCCAGGTCGGACTACTTAGGAATATACAAATTAAACATATATTTTCTTGGTGGCTCCTCTAAGCCACTAAAGTATTATTAAGAATTAGCTCTAGGTTCCGAAATCTGAGACATTCAATGTTCGATGTTCGAACTTCGTAAACAATGAATTTTTCCATACTGTTGGGTATTTTCAGAACGGGTTTGGCAAGTACATTATTTTCGCCATCCAGGTCCCCGATTTCTGGATGCACTGAAAATAATGGTCTAAAAAGGCGGGTGGGTAATGTCAGAGACATAACTGGATGTCGTGAATACGAAAACAACTGACATGTTCCTTAACACTTCCGAATATCAATTGTATGAATTATGTACGCATTCCCCTTTTTCACATTTTTCGCAAAAACAAAGAACGCTTCACTTGATCTCGATTACTGTGAATTTCACACAGCGAAAAGTGCACAAATCTAAGCAAACTGTTCTTGATTTGCAGTAAACTGAGGATATTTCCCTACGATTTGCAAACAACAAATCCTAATAGTTCTTTAGAAAACTTTTAGAGCCATTAGAACGGCTGATATTGTGCAATGCTCTCCACCGTTGTTTTTTCCCAATGCAAATGACTGGCAGCTGTGACGTAATCGCTCTTGTCGGAAGCGAAACTAGCTGTGCAGACGACACAAAACACATCTGCTCGCAGGGGCGATAGAATCCAAACTGATTGAATTTTTGTTAAGAGATTTCCTTTTATGTGATTTCGTTTGTAGCTTTTTCACTAATGGGTGGTCCTAACGGCTATAAAAATAGTCGCATACAGAATTTTATTGTCGATTATTTCATTTCGGATTTGCATAATTTATTGAAAGAAACTATCAATATGCTGTAGGGATTCGTTTCTAGCATTCACAAGGACCAAATTGAGGAACTCACTGCGATATTCACCACTTTTCGGAACATTTTTCCCGGACGATTTGTTGTACAGCAGCAGATATTTTGTTCTCTTCCTTGGAACGCGTTCTGATTGGCTGGTGTTGACATGGAGCAAATGAGACAGGTTTTTCAATAGTGTACTATTGAAATACTTCAATGCTTTTGCAATACACGTTTAAATTGAAAAATTTCGATTCTATTGGTAGTTAGATTATATAAATCCTTTCACAGATCACTGAGCTATGAGCTTTAAAAATACGAGAAAGGCAAACGCGCCTTATGAATTATCCTCTTTGATACTCGTTTATACCAAACATTTCAGAAAAGTTTAATTTTGAATTATTTGAGACTATGTCACAAAACTGAAAATTTTATCATAAAATTGTGATCATATTTCCATGTCGGCATGTCGCAAGTATTAAGTTGATTCATTAGATACAACAATAGATATTCACGATCAGAAACTTATCACTCTCTCAGAGGGTAAATTTTGAAAAGGCACCCCATAGTAAAGTAAGTCGTATTCACGACAAAAATGGGTTGTGTAGAGGTACAGTAAAGTAAATTCCGCATAATTCTTTAGGAGTATTATTATGGTTTTAAGAAGAACCGAATAGAAGTCTGGAATAGAGAACTGGACCCTGAGTTCAGGACCTAAATTTAGATCCAATAACAGACTCAGAATCCAGTTTCAGTCGCTGCTGGTTCTCGCCTTGATGGCCAGCAAGCGAATGAGAGATGCGACCTGAGCGTTTGAGGTTTTTAACCACGCAGAAGGTGCACTCTCCGAAGCTGCTGGTCCCACGACGTCTGCTTCCATCCAACGCACAAGAAGAAATTATCGATTTTCGACCACGGTTCCCCTTTTATACGCATTCAGTTGAAGATATGTGCCTGACTACCTCAAAATCGTCGTCCTTGCGCGAAAAACCCAAGCGAAAGTAAAGAGTTTTCCGCGTTGTTTTCAAATTTTAAGAAAACTTAATTTTTGAGTTGTTTGTGGTTATCGCACACTGTTCAAAATATTATCCTGAATTCCTGATCATATTTTTGATGAAATGGTGAAAGAATTATGTTGCTACCATTAATACAAGTCGAGATATTCACGATTAAGTTCTGCCCATTCTTCCATATGGCTAATTTTGAAAAGGCGCCCCATAGTAAAGTAAGTCGTATTCACGACAAAACTTTGGAATGAACTTCGGGACGTCGTATGACTACAAATAACAAATATCGATCAGCGAGATGGGAATGCCAAAGCCACTATTCAGATTGACCTGCTTCAGACAAACGTGGTACCGATGGTCGCCAATTTATCTAATGCCTCCCAGACGTGTGGTTTGACAACAATATTCTCGTGGTTAAAAAGAAAGAGCATTATTTGCGTAAAAGTTGAAAAAATGTTAAAAAAAATCGTTTCTTCGCGGTTACGATTGCGGTCAACTGCAGGATTTCGGAAGGATGTCAAAGCATTTTTTGTAAAAGGCAACAAAGGATTGAAGGAATAATTCTTCAATTGAAACTTAACTTTGTATTTTTGTGGTGCCATTTGAAATTTGTTCAATTTCAATGGATTCACTAAGTTCTTGATTTTAATATTTTTTTTTAGAGTTTCACAAAACTTTTGCCTTTAAACAGCAAAATGATAACACAATGTGATATTAATTGAAAATTTGATGAGTCGATATCATATTAGGATTTCAATCTGATGTTGCAATCATAATCAAATATCAATTTGTTCTAATTTTGATGTTAGACTTTACTCGGATAGCAGCAGACCTTATGCATACGCACTCTTTTTACTGCGCTGAGACAAACTTGTTCTCATTCTCAGTAGACAACCATGCGCAGGCGAAGAGCATTAGATGCCCTCACAAAAACTCGTTCGCGCAAAATCCTGCACTCCTGTTACTTTTGTGTTTGATATTCCAGTTGAATAGGGTAATATTAATCAGCTGCATAGCACGCACAGCAATAGTCATTGGGCACGTTTTTCTTATCATTATAATTATTCTCAACCACGACGGTATTACTGAATAAATTCCAAATACATCACGAAACATGGAATTTCGATGCGACCGACGAAATACACTCACCTAAAGAGCTTAAAATTATTGATATCGGATAATCCAAATCTGAGGAAAATTGATGTCCATATCCATTGCCTTTCGCGTGTTAAAATAAAGGAATTACTAAAAAAGGTAAGTAAATCTCTGCTTCGCAATAATTTCTGCAAGAGAGAATCCATATAGATGCGTTGCGAATTAAATGTGTTAGCGGAAACAAGCTGAAACTGAAATAATTTTTCTCAGTTTTTAGCGAACGGAAGAGTTTTAGACTAAGGTTTTCGTTTTTCTTGAATTGCAATTTTAAGCTAAATGAACTGATTTGTTTATTTTTTAACCATATGGAAAATTTCTTGATTAAAATCATGAGGAGAAGCGCAGGAATTTGTTTTTACGCATACATTGTTGACATTACTCATACGCTTGCAAAGTGTCTTGCTTTTTAATGAACACAGAGTAACATTAAAACGATCCTAAATGTGTTGAAATGTTGATTACGAATCAGACAGTGATACTGATAACGATGAAAACATTTTTAAATTCTATGTAAAACCAAAATTTATTTTATTAGAAGTCATTCATTTCAAAATTCAAAATATCTACAATAAATATGTGATATGAAAAGAAAATGCTGATTATTTTTACTTGCTGTGAATAAAAAAATTATCGTGTTTCCACCCCTGTTGTGAACCACAAAACGATAATGTTAGCAAATTCTCACATAAAGCAGTGGTGGTTCCCAAACTTTTCTGATCGAATGCCCACTTTGAATATATTATTCGTTCTACTGCCCACCAAGAAGAAAACCAAATTATTGCGATTCTCCGGCAATCGAATCATTATTTTACAGTTAACCCGGTAGAAATTAATTATTAATTCAAGATCCTATTGATCAAACATTGGGTAAGCAAAATAAAAGTCAATAGAGACACGACGAAATCTTACATACAATTGCTCAACCGGCGAAATGAAGAGAGGTCGCCTGGTAGGGGAAATGTGCAATAAGTTTTTGTGTGCAAAGTTCTAACCACAAGGGAACAACTAACATGTGAACCACACCGGCCGTGCGCAGTCAGATCAAATACTAAGTTCATCACATCCACAGTAGTTCAGTTGGCAGAACGATTCGATTTGCAATTGTGTTTGACAGTTTGTGACTCCTGTTTTTGGATTTCGTTATTTTCATTTTATCAGTCACTAGCAAATCGCTTGATAAAAACAATGTTTAGATTAACTAATGAATACCAACATACTTATATGATATTCGAAATGTATTAGGTTTAAAGTACTATGTATTGTGGATGCCCCGGCGAAGAAAAACTTATGTATATTGCCTATGAATTAAACGTATTTATGAAAAAAAATTATCAGTCATAATTTCAGTCTGTCTTTTCCGTGGGTAATAGAGAAAAGTTCTGCCTTAGGTGTGTTTTATTGTGGCGTATGTTTGACAACACTGTGATTTTTTTAGGTGTTCGCCCAAAAGTAACTTTTCGAGTCATTTATGGTTTTGGTTTTTCTTGTGTAAGAAACAAAAACGAAAACATTTATAATTAAACAGTTTATTTGCGATGCACAAGGTTCCACGGAGGAAATAAAGACAAAAATAAGTTTTGGGGATAAAGGTGTCAATGATTGTGTGTATTACTTTTATTAGTATTTGGTTCTAAGGAGTGTATCGATAAGTAGTTAGCAACATTCAAACAGTTATTACTCTGAAATGGCTTAATTTTTTGCAGCGTGTTTTACGGTGACATGTTTGTTTACATGTCAATAACAACTGCGCAATCGATTGGTTTCGGTACGGTTTATCGTTTCAATGATGAGTCGAATTGATCCGGAAACGCGAAAGAAAATTCTGCACACTTGGTGCTCAGAAAGTGGTGTCACGTACAACGAAATTGCAAAACGGGTGAAAGTGCACCAGCGTCAAAAATACTATCGAGAAGTTCGGTAAGACCCTTTCACTGAAGGATTTTCTTCGATCCGGTAGAAAAACGATTCAACGGATCAACGTTCCGAACTCCCTGATACCGTACAAGAAACAGAAGGTGCCGAAAAAGTCCCTGGTACAGCAAGTTCAGGCCAAAACAAGAGCGCGAAAACTGTATAACCGAATTCTACAGAATAAAGACGGATACATCCTGATCGACGACGAAACCTACGCCAAGGAAGACTCTCGAGTGCTGCCTGGACCGCAATATTATACGAAATCGGTGTACCAGGACCTGGACGACGCTGACACCACTGTGGTGATGGAAAAGTTTAGGCAGAAGGTGTTGGTCGGGCAAGCAATTTGTACCAGTGGTTTGCGGTCGTCGATTTTCTTCACGAAGGGTACAATTAACGCCGTGTACGGTGTACGAGGAAGAATGTTTGAAGAAGAGAATGCTGCCACTGTACAGGAAGCATAAGGCTTCTCCTCTCTTCTGGCCGGATTTGGCTTCAGCCCACTACGCCAACTCCGTTCTACAGTGGTTGTCAAAAAATAATGTACAGTTCGTGGAAAAGGACATCAGTTTTTGAAACTAGACTGTGGACGTGAGTTCTGTTTCTGGATCCATTACCAGTATATTGCATTTGGACTGGATTCTGGACCGGAGTTCTTTAGGATTCTTCAATTCTAAACTAGAACCTGAATTATTGATAAAGATCCTAAACCTAGACCAGGATTCTGAGCCCCAGGGCCCGACAAGTTTAATCTTTTTACTGAATTTTGACATGGATTTTAAACCAGAATTCTGACAGAAAAATTCTCAACCTGAAGCAGAAATCTGCACTTGGATTCTAAGCATGGATTTGGATTCTAAACCTGAACCTAGTTTCTTAACTTGAACTACTGACGTAGATTTTGAGTCTAAATCTGGCCCTGAATTCAGGATTCTAAACAAGATTTTTTACTCTGATAATTTGACATGCACTAGAATCGTGAACCTGGAACTTGATCCAGATTTTGGATTCTGAACCTGCACCTGGATTCAGGAACAGAACTTTGGACTTGGATTCTAGGTCCAAGTTTTGTAACATGATTAAACACTTCAATTCTGTATCTGAGTTCTGTACCTGAATTTTGGATAAAGATTCCTTGGATCTGTATTCTGACCCTGAACCAGTATTCTCTACTTGGATTCAGAACCTGGACATGAATGGAGTAACTCGAACTATCCTCTGAATATGAATTTCAGATCTGGGTGCAGCATCTGAATTCTGAACCTAAATTCGGGACTTTGATTCTGGACCAGAATTCTTAGTCTGGAACTCTTGACCTATGGATATGAATTCTGAACTTGGACTCAGATTCTGGACCAAAACTCTTGATAGAGGTTTCACCTGAACCAGGATTCTGGATCTGGATTCTGGACAATAATTCTCAACCTGGGCTTGGACTGTGGTTCTGGGCCAGAATCCTGATCCCGGATTTGAGTTCAGAACAGGAACTCCTAGCAAAGATTTGTTACCTGAAACTAGATCCTGAACCTTGACTCTTCACCTGAATTCTGGAACTAGTTTCAGAACATGGACCTGGATTCCTGAGCGAAAATCGGAATTCGAATTCTGGGCCCGAATATTTTACCTAGTTCTAGACAATGTTGCACATATTCTAGGTGTAACTAATTCATTCACCCTTCCTCGCTGCGAATATCCTGTCTATACTCATGCTTGTCGATCATCGCGAGTTAGGTTTTGACGATGATCGTTGCATGAATATTCGTTCCACATTCGCGTTAAGTCATTCGGCGGTATGTTCAATGCGAATATCAACTGTGAATAATAGATCTTCATGCGAGCAACAAAGCAGCGTCGGCTTCGTTCGCACCCGAATATATGGACAAGTCCGAATATCAGAGCGATTATCGAAGGAAAGCGAACGACAATCTTTGGTATTCGTTGCCGTTTTGATATTCAAGCAACAATGGTTCTAGGCGTACCTGGCTGCCGAGACATGTTTCCTAAGATGTGCCTTCGTTATTGCCCAAAATTCCTCAATTGGTCGAAGTTGTGGGCAATTTGGTGGATTCATGTCTTTTGGGACGAAAGTAACATTTTTGGTAGTATACCATTCTACCGTTGATTTCGAGTAGTGGCAAGAAGCAAGATCTGACCAGAAGAGAACAGGAACCTTGTGGCTTCGAATCAACTGAGGGTTAGCAGGACCTTTTTTGTCGTGAATACGACTTACTTTACTATGGGGCGCCTTCTCAAAATTTACCCTCTGAAAGAGTGATAAGTTTTTGATCGTGAATATCTCTTGTTGTATCTAACGAATCAACATAATTTTTGCTACTTGCCATCAGAAATATGATCACAATTTTGTGATATAATTTCAAGTTGTGTGACATAATTTCAAACAATTCAAAATTTGACTTTTCTGAAATGTTTAGTATAAACGAGTATCAAAAAGAATAATTCATAAGGCGCGTTTGTCTTTCTCGTATTTTTAAATCTCATAGCTTAGTGATCTGTGGAAGGATTTATATAATCGAACTACCAATAGAATCGAAATTTTTCAACTTAAACGTGTATAGCAACAGCATTGAAGTATTTCAATAGTAAACTATTGAAAAACCCTGTCTCATTTCACCCATGCCAACACCAGAAAATCAGAACGCGTTCTGAGGAAGAGAAAAAAATATCTGCTGCTGTACAACAAATCGTTCGAGAAAAATGTTCCAAACAGTGCTTAATATCGTAGTTCCACAATTTGATTCTTCTAAAAGGCAGGAATGAGTCCCGTACAGCATCCTGATAGTTTCTTTCAATGAAATGCAAATCCAAAGTGAAATAATTGTCATTAAAATTCTATATGCTGCTATTTTTATAGCCGTTAGGACCGTCCATTAGTAAAAAAGCTACAAACGAAATCACGTAAAAAGAAACCTCTTAACAAAAATTGGATCAGTTTGGATTCTATCGCTACTGCGAGCAGATGTATTATGTTTCGTTTGCATAGCTAGTTTCGCTTCCGACAAGAGCGATTACGTCACAGCTGCCAGTTGTTTGCATTGGTGAAAAAACAACGAAAAGAGGACAACGGTGGGGAGCATCACACAAAATCAGCCGTTCTTATGGCTCTAAAAGTTTTCAAAAGAACTATTAGGATTTTTTGCTCGCAAATCGAAGGTAAATATCCTCAGTTTAGTGCAAATCTAGAACTGTTTGATTAGATTTGTGAACTTTTCGCTGTGTAAAATTCACAGTAATCGAGATCAAGTGAAGCCTTCTTTGTTTTTGCGAAAAATGAGAAACAAGGGAATGCTTGCATAATTCATACAATTGATCAACTAATTGATATTCGGAAGTGTTAAGGAACATGTCAGTTGTTTTCGTATTCACGACATTCAGTTATGTCTCTGATGTCGGTTTATCCTCAAAGGTATTATCCTCACCGAACTTCTTGATTGCATCGTCAGAGAAGAGTGTAAACAACAGGACGCAGCCATAAAAATTGACAGATTCTGAACCATTACGAAATGGCAGCGGTTTTTGGTTGCGTCCATACTTTCTGGGACAGTCTTTAGATTCAAATGAAAGGTTTTGTAGCTCCATACAAAGTTCCTGAATTTTATTCAAATCCGGAGCTACTGGATGATAGGAGCAAAAAAAAAATAAGTGCATCAACTGTCTAAATGTCTCATACAAAGTTCCTGATTTCATTTTGATCCGACTCCCGGTTCCGGAATTACAGGGTGATTAGTGTAAAAATTCCTATTTCAAATTACTTTCTCAATTTTCTCAGAGATTGCGCGACCGATTTTAGCAACCTTAACATCAAATGAAAGGTCTCATAGCCCCATACAAGAATTTCCAAAGTTTCATGCTGATGCGACTTTCGGTTCCGGAATTGTAGAGTAAAGTGTGTTGAATTTGATACCCTAACTTAAAGTGGCGAAACAAAAAAACGTAAACAAATGTGCCTGACATCGTGACTATTCCAATCGGTAGCAATTATCAGTATTATCATTTTTCTCAGTGATAGATTTTCACAAATTAAGATTCAAATAAAAGGTCTTGTGGTTCCATATTGAATTCCTGAATTTATAGATTATTAAAATATTTATACCGTCACTAACAGCGGAGAGTAAAATACGTAAACTAATTTCTAAGCTTGCCTCAAATCTATTCTTATTGATAGTAACATAATTGTCAGTAGACGGCCAAACAAATTGATATCGATTAACGACCGGATATTGTAACTATAGACTCAAAAAAGAATGTCAGTCATTTCTATCGAATCGACTTCAATTATTTTGGTACCCGGATTTCGGTTTCGGAAGTACGTTCAGGCTTTGTATAACATTTGAAGTTCATCAGGTTTCGTATAATAATCGTCACAATAAATTATGGGATGACGTTGATTATATATTAATTTTTGCTATTTTCTCTATAGAAAGGTATTAGAATTGCTGGAAAAACCGACTTTCGAACGGGGCCTCGGAGACCCATAGTGTTATATATCATTCGACTCAGTTCGACGAGATCGGAAAATGTCTGTGTGTGTGCATTTTTCGAAGATATTTATACGCGCTCAATTTTCTCAGAGATGGCAGAACCGATTTTATCAGATTTATGCTCGTAACGTGGTTTTTTGAGACTGTTTTAAAGAAAGAGAAAGGCATTATCACACCACTAGGTGGATTAAGAAGGGTTTTTTAGCGATGTTTGAAGACAACAATTTATTTTTCTCAACGTTATTCAAAAAACTGACTTTTCAGGAATGTGAAAGCGATTATTGGTTTGTCGCACGAAATGTTTGAAAATTTCATTGTAGGGCGATGTAAAATGAACTTGTAGTCATCTAGACTATTCCCAACTGAAGGGATATTCGAAAGGACTGTTGAAATGATTAAAGAATCCAATTTGAGTGCCCTGTCTGTTTGTATATGTCTACAGTGCGATTCTATTTTGCTGTTGAGTACATCAATATTTTGATTACTGTATGAACATGAAAGCGATAGTTAAAAAGATATAAATAATTCTGAAACGAAATGCATTCTCAAAACAATCCGCTTCATATTGCTCTCAGTGGAGATGATTTACTGCTTGATGTGCAGAAAATAGCAATCGTTATTTCTTTTGACATTTTTCTTATTTTCATCTCGCCGGCAGACCACTTTTCTGAACTTTAATAGACAACCAGGTTTATGAGCACTGCGAATTGCGCCGGGAAATGAAAATTCTTGCAACAAAACTTCCGGTTCCATCGGGTCGGTTTGCTAATATGACGTCAGACTATCGCGGGCTGGTTGGTTTGTTGTAAACTAGATTATTTTATTTCAACGGATTGCTTTCTCGGTTTTGGTGTTCGCTGCAGTGGCGGCATTCCAAGGGAGGGGCAGTATTGTCCTGAATGATTTGAAATGGCTAACTTCGATGAGTAAGATTTTTTTGTTTAAGAATACACGAGTAGCCGAAACACTATTCACTTATGTTTTTCGAACATATAAGGATATGTCTTCCCATTCTGGTAGATAATTCACGCAAGTTGAAATTTCTCTCAAAATGTTAAATCGTTGGCGAGTGTTTTCTCTGTAATCCGAATAGTTTATTTGAATGTTCTGCGACATGTGGCAGAGGTCAAATCCGTTGAATTCCGCCATCCCGATTCCCTTTTAACACTTTCTGTAGCGAAGGGTGAACAGGAAGGGTGGGTATTATATTTGAAATTATTGCTTCGGTCCATCATTGAATTCCCGTGATAACCGTCGTCGTCGTCGTCGTCGTCGTCCTGTTTCAGCAGTGCAGTCCAGAACCGTTGACTCGAGCTGGATCGCTGGAAAGTTGTCTTTTCATCGCAATCACGGTTGAGCAAACTCAAGTGGAGCCATATTTTAGCTAGACTATTGTTTATCCCACCATTGCATCATGGCTCTTTTGTGCTGTGTCTTTGGTCGCTTTCACTCATATGATGTATAGGGCAATTGGGCACGGAATCTGCGATATTTCATTGATTATTCGGTTGGCCATCGATCGTTGCATCTGCTATTGGAAACAATGTTTTTGTGTCCAAAAACGAGAATCGTTATGTTATGACTATTGGTACGTTTACCCTATTTCACGCAGTTCAGCGTTCTATGTTTCCTCGGATGCGAAGGACTCGCGATCGACAACCAGCCAGTGCTGCAGCAAAAAAGATGGATACAACCTCAGCAAGCGGAAAGTGAATGGGAAATGAAAATCCTTGACATCATGAGGCATTAGGTCACTTTTAGTTTTTTTTTTTTTTTTCATAAATACGTTTATTTCTTCAGGCAGTTTACATAAGTTTTTCTTCGCCGTAGCATCACTTTTACATATTATTCTTATCCTAATTTAATTCTAACATAGTCACAACGTTTTGCATTTATTAAAACATATTCTCTTATTACTTAAATATCATCTTAGGTAACTCGTCATTAATTATGAAATCTACTCGGAAATATTATTTGAACCAAACGATTAACTTCTATAAATTATAAAATAAGCTGTTATTTTCAGACATTTTGTTAATAATTTCATAAACTGTTTCGAGTTTGTTTGAATCATTACATTATTTTTATTCTAATTTAGCTATTGGTTGAACTCATGGACGCAGCTGGGATCAGAACTAAGTCTTGAAAGGGGCCTTTATTAAATTGAAACTCCAGTTTTCTTTATGAAATGATAAATAAGTTTCATGTATGAAAGGTCACGACAAGCAAGAATGTCTCGAACTGGGATATTGGATAGTCTACCTTGGGTACGCAAAGAATTTATTAGTTGAGATCTGACATCACGATACTCCACGCATGTCCAAACGACATGATCAATATCTCGATAACCTTCGCCACAAGCACAATGATTAGTCTCGGAGAGCCCAATTCGAAGGAGATGTGCATCTAACGTGTAGTGATTGGACATGAGTCTGGACATCACACGAATGAAATCTCTACTCACATCCAGTCCCCTGAACCATGCCTTTGTCGATATTTTCGGAATAATTGAGTGCATCCACCGACCCAGATCATCTTTATCCCAAGAAGCTTGCCAGCTGGCAAGTGTTCTTTGGCGAGACGAGCTATAGAATTCGTTGAAAGCAATTGGTCTCTCATAAATTTCACCCTCAATAGCACCACGTTTGGCTAAAATATCGGCTCTTTCATTGCCAGGAATGGAGCAATGAGCCGGGACCCAGACTATAGTGATTAGATAATTATTGTTCAATATGTCGTTCAGGCACTGTTTTATTTTGCCCAGGAAAAACGGTTCAGTCTTGCCAGTCATGTTTGAGCGAATGGCTTCAATTGCACTCAGACTATCTGTGAAGAGGAAATAATGGTTTGGAGATAATGTGACGATTACACTCAAACTATAATGAACTGCTGCTAACTCTGCTATATAAACAGATGCAGGTTCTTGAAGCCTAAATGAGGCCGAAACATTATTGTTGAACATACCAAACCCTGTCGCTTCTTCAATTCGCGATCCGTCCGTGTAAAACATTTTCTCAGAGTCAATATGCCTGAACTTACTTGAAAATATTTTTGGGATTTCCGTCGAACGTAGATGATCCGGGATTTCACGCGCTTCGCGCTGCATGGATGTATCGAAAAATAAAGTTGAGTCAGGGACATTTAGGAGGCTGACACGGATCGGAATATATCTTGAAGGGTTGATTTCCTGTGACATATGGTTAAAATATACTGTCATGAATTTTGTTTGAGATCGAAGCTCGACTAGTCGTTCGAAATTATTAATTACCATGGGATTCAGCACCTCACATCTTATTAGCAGGCGTGATGAAAGCTCCCAAAATCGATCTTTTAATGGAAGAACTCCCGCCAGAACTTCAAGACTCATTGTATGTGTCGAATGCATGCACCCTAAAGCAATTCGCAAACAACGATACTGAATTCGCTCCAGTTTGATAATATGAGAGTTTGCAGCGGAACGAAAGCAAACGCATCCATATTCCATCACTGAAAGTATCGTTGTCTGATACAATTTTATTAGATCTTCCGGATGAGCACCCCACCAAGATCCTGTTATTGTTCGAAGAAAATTTACTCTTTGTTGGCATTTTGTTATCAGAAACCTAATGTGTCCTCCCCACGTGCATTTGGAATCGAACCACACCCCGAGGTATTTAAAAGTTAAA
Source organism: Malaya genurostris (assembly GCF_030247185.1). Taxonomy (NCBI): domain Eukaryota; kingdom Metazoa; phylum Arthropoda; class Insecta; order Diptera; family Culicidae; genus Malaya; species Malaya genurostris. Next base: position 57,435,706 of record NC_080571.1, read on the forward strand.
ACCTGTTGGATCATTCTTCCCATCATATGGAGCTGAAGCTGCGCGGGATCATGCTTTCTTGAAAAGACGACTAACTCTGTTTTCTCCGCAGAGAATTCGATACCAAGATGAACAGCCCAATCGGACAAGTTATCTAAGGTATCTTGCAATGGTTTATGCAGATCAATAGCTTTGGGTCCAGTAACTGAAACCACGCCATCATCTGCCAATTGTCTTAGTGTACATGGGGTTACTAGACAGCTGTCAATGTCATTTACGTAAAAATTATAGAGGAGCGGACTGAGGCATGAGCCTTGCGGGAGACCCATGTAACTATTTCTGAGTGTTGCCAAATCGCCATGTGAAAAATGCATGTGTTTCTCTGACAAAAGGTTGTGCAAATAATTATTTATAACCGCTGGGAGTCCATTTTGGTGAAGCTTGTCTGAAAGAACATCAATGGAAACTGAATCAAATGCTCCTTTAATGTCTAAAAATACAGATGCCATTTGTTGCTTTTGAGCGAAGGCAATTTGGATGTCAGACGAAAGTAATGCAAGGCAATCATTCGTCCCTTTATTTCTACGGAAGCCAAACTGAGTATCTGACAACAAACCGTTCGTCTCGACCCAAGTGTCGAGACGTCGTAGAATAATTTTTTCGAACAATTTTCTGATGCAGGACAACATCGCAATGGGTCTATATGAGTTGTGATTGGAAGCTGGTTTCCCCGGTTTTTGAATGGCGATAACTTTCACTTGTCTCCAGTCAGGTGGAACAATATTTTGCTCAAGAAACTTGTTGAACAATTCCAACAAACGTCTTTTTGCGAGGTTGGGCAGATTCTTCACCAAGTTGAATTTAATTCTGTCCAACCCTGGAGCGTTATTGTTACAAGACAAGAGTGCTATAGAAAATTCCATCATTGAAAATGGGTTATTATTAAAACCATTATTTGGAGGAGATTCCCGTATAATGCTCTGCGTAGGAACAGAATCTGGGCAAACTTTCCTAGCAAAGTCAAATATCCATCGGTTCGAGTATTCATCACTCTCATTGCCCACGTTACGATTCCTCATTCGTCTGGCCGTGTTCCAAAGAGTGCTCATTGAGGTTTCTCTTGACAAATCTTCGACAAAATGTCTCCAATAGCTACATTTTTTGGCTCGAAGTATGCTCTTGTACTTGGTTTCTAAAACCATAAGTTTTTCAAAATTCTGAGGAGTTCCTCCTCCCCGTTTTAGAAACGTCTTGCAAGCATTTTGTTTTGCGAGTTTAGCCTCTGAGCACTCTTTGTCCCACCAGGGGTTGGGAGGCCTTCTGTTAGTCGTTGGCCCAGGAAAGCGTTTAGTTTGGGATTGTTCTGCTGCCTCCAGAATCGAACAAATGAGGAAGTCATATTCTTCAAGTGGAGGGAGCTCTTCCATTGAATTCAAAATACTAGAGATACTACTTTGGTATTTAATCCAGTCGATATTTTTTGTCAAATCATATGGAATACTAGCGGAAGTAGCAATGCAATTGCTACTGCTAATTGAGATGATGATTGGTAAATGATCGCTACCGTGTAAATCAGGCAATATTTTCCAGGTGCAATCTAGTCGAATTGATGTTGAGCAAAGAGATAGATCTAATGCACTTGGGCGTGCAGGAGGTCTTGGGATCCGTGTCATGCTACCCATATTTAATATCGTCATGCTAAAATTGTCACAAATGTTTTGTATTAAAGATGATCTGCTATCATTGTAAACGGAACCCCACATCATTCCGTGCGAATTTAAATCCCCCAGAATCAATCGTGGAGCAGGAAGGGCTTCAACCATTTCATTAAGCTGTTGCTGTCCAACTTGTGCTTTTGGAGGAATATAAACCGAAGCTATGCAAATATCTTTGCCTTTAATGTTTATTTGGCAAGCAACAACTTCTATACTAGAAGTTGAAGGGATGTTTAATCTATAAAAGGAACAGCATTTCTTAATTCCCAAAAGCACTCCACCATACGGAGAGTCTCTATCGAGACGTATAATGTTAAAATCATTAAAATTTAAAGCTATGTTTGAAGTAAGTCATGTTTCGCATAAAGCAAATACATCACATTTTTGACTATGCAATAAAATTTTAAATGAATCAAGTTTTGGCATGATGCTTCGACAATTCCACTGCAGGACAGTGATTGTATCATTTGCGGCGGGTGATAAATTATCCATCAAAAGATACAAAACCTGAAACAATTGGCCATTGAGCTGATAACTGCTTCAAAAAATTTCTAGCTATTGGAAGGAATGCCATTATGAGGGTCTTTAAGGGTTCAGATATATTGAATGCTGAGAAAATCCATTCAACAATTTCCGAAAACTTCAGTAATCCTGTTGGTGGCTGTGAAATGGAGCCCACAGGATTATTACCTTTTTCTGTGCTAGATCCTGGATTGGTTTGTGAATTTGACAAACCAGGAGGCACAGTCTTTGGTTTTGACTTTTTTTGTTTAACACGGGGATCTTTTTTTGAAGATGAAATTTTAGGTGTCTTTTTTGGTAATTTGGAGGAAGACTTCTTTCTCTTAACTGACCCTTGGGTAGTGATAAACGAATTACCTTCACTATTTTCGTCAGAGTCAGAGTCCTCTGGTTCCTCTAGATTTGAAAACCCGTTTTCGGTTTCCAAAGGGGGGACATCAATGACCGTTTTAAGCATTTCTGCATATGTGCGCTTAGACCGTGCTTTTAAAGAAAGCTTAATTTTGTCTTTGTGCACTTTAAATGCAGTGCATACTGAAATATCATCATGAGGACTATTCCCACAATAAATACATTTTTCAATTTCCTTGTTGCAATCATTATCTTTATGAGGCCCTTCACACTTAATACATTTTGGTTTATTACTACAGTAAGTAGCTGTGTGGCCGAATTTTTTGCAGTTCGTACAATTCATTACATTTGGAACAAAAAGCCGAACAGGGAGGCGAATTTTATCGACATAGACATGGGACGGCAACGCAGACCCGGCAAATGTCACTCGAAACGAGTCTGATGGGCGATAAACTTTTTTTTCCTCATCATGAACTACTGAGTACAGTTGTTTGCACTCCAGTATTTTCACACCCTCAAGCATAGAGTTCTTGAAACGACCAACACCATGCTTGAGTAAATCATCTACCGAAAGACTCGCTTCGGTAACAACACCGTCAATTTCGACATCTTTGGAGGGTATGTAAACTTTATACTCTTTATTGAAATGTTCCGAAGAGACAATATCATTCGCGTGTTTCAAATTATTTACCACAACACGAATTTTATCGTTATTTACTTTTATGATCTCTTTGATTGAAGAGTATCGTGATGTCAAACCTTTATTAATTTGAAAAATGTTTAATGGCTTTGATATACGTCTAAAAAAGACTATCCAAGGCCCAGAAGAGCTCTCCTGATATTTTTTCGTTCGTGGGGGTATCGGATTCATGCTAGGATTTACGTCCATGGATTCATCCATCACATTAAAATTTTTAATCAAACTTTAAAGTAAAAAATGAAACCAACACTACACAGTACTCAATCAAAACGTAAAACTTCTACCTTGAAATTGTTGTCTATCTCCGTTGCACTACCGTGTAGATCCTCGTTGCTCTAGATGTTCTTGTTGGATGCTGATTGTTGGATGTGATGCTACTGCTACCTGACATCCAGCACCACTCGATTTCCGATTTACTTTTGTCTTCGCCAGCTGCAACCAGCGCAGGTCACCGGTGTATACCTGCGTGTTGTATGGCAGTGGAAAGACCGAGTTGTCTTGTCTCCTTCTTCCTTGTGCTCCGCACCGATATGCTTCTGCACCGAAGTGCCTTCGCACCGGTGTGCCTTTGCACTCTCCTGCTTCTATGTGCCTTTGCACTCTTCCTCTTCGATGTGCCTTTGCACTCTCCTGCTCAGCACTTGTGGCTGTATATTGCGGCCTGGGTAGAGTTTGGGAAACGCCCTTTGTTGTTTCCTTCACCAGCTTGGCCCAGCACTAGGGCTCTCTTATGCAGCACGACTATACGTTTTAACGGCTGCTGCCAACAGGTCTCTACCTGTAGTTCAACCGTTGTCGTATTTAACGCGTGTAAACTAACCAGCGTTATTAAACTGTACGCTTCTATACACAACCTTCTCGGTTGAACGGCTATTACTGAATGACTTTTAGTTTTTTGGCAAATCTTAGTTCATTTTCTTCCCGGTGTTCGTCTCGTCGACAGTAGCAGGGGTTTAGAAGTTTGTGACGCGCTTGAAGGTCGGATGATATTTATTTCCACCGTGTTTTGAGCATTCTACAGCACCGCTTGCTCGGATATAATTTGGTTTATATTTCTAGGTCAGTTCCTAGATTCTAGATTTTGTGTACAATTTTGGCCAACATTGACGCAACCAAATGAGAAATTTGACCATGATAATGATTATGAATGAAAATTTCTCATCGAATTCCTTATTCAAACTTGCCAGTTAGTAACGCGTTTTCTGACCACAATGAAATAAGAGGTATTGCTCATTATATGGGCTGTTTTGATCATAAAATCATGAATGAATGTCATGACTTCACTAAAATATAAAATAGTTATTTTCATGATTATTTAATCATGACAACAGTAATTGATTTCTTTCCGTGTATGAATTTCAACTGAGTATATTGATTATTACTTCTTCTACATAGAAAAAAAAAGAGAAACGACCTAACACCAGAAGGACAAAGGAATAGAACTAAACGCCACCAAACATTTGCATAGACCGTTGAACGTCTCTCTATTGTCTCTTGTGAGAAATGAAAGCTTATCATTAATTTATGTATTCATATAAAAACATTGCACTAGCTTTAAACCGTGCTTCAGCAAAACCCGGGCGAAGGAAAAGGCGCCCTTCTTTTGAAACAATTTTCACAACCGAGTGAGGCACCAAGAGCAGCTTTCATCTTTGAAGATACGGCACAGTGCAGTGCTTCTATGTCTCCACTTTAAAGCTTATCTTTTATGTTTCGTTTGGTGGTCGCAGGGCGATGGGTACGGGTTTGCGTTGTGCGGTACCACATGACACCCACCCGAGTCTGACTGACGTCCATTGACAAGATATATTGCAGGGATACCGTACCGAAACGATACAGTGCCAGCGAAGATTGCGTTTATCGTCTTTGTAGTGATAATGCACTGCTAAAACGTTCGACAACCAATTGCCAATGCCTGAGCTGGACGTAGCAAATTGATTTCCCACTATCCTTTTAACTGCTAATAGCCAATAAAATGTTGCATGCATTTCAAACAATGTCGTGTCCGTCAAGCTCCAGTAAAATGTATGATTTGTGAGCGGCAGTTATACTTCGACGGCCAATATCGGGTTTTAGCACCTCCGAAGGTACCTTAAATAAAAAAGAGTAGTAGCTGCGACGCCACTTCATTAAGCGGCGATCATCGAACCAAACGCGGACAGGGCTTCCACCTTATATGGGTGACAATGCTTCCACCAAAAAAAAAGGTTCATCAAATTCGATAGCTGGATCAGAGGTTCCGAGTATCGAGCCGATAATTGCCGTTTAGTAAGCTGGACCCTTTTTTTCGATTGCTCTCCGCAACCGGTCCCTTCGTTTTATGGACGAATTCTTTTAAAGCTGCCAATTGATGCTCTGCCGCCCTTTTGAGGTGCACTCACATGTATTCGGTGCCAAACCAAACATGGACAAACGACTTGACCGGGGCCGGCGGTCAACGGTGCAACCATTTTTGGGTTCAAACATGCCATATGACGATGATGATCAATATTCATTAGCCTAATACCGAATGTGAAAGAACAATAACATAACATACAATGTGGCCCTGCCTGACACGACAGGTGAAATGCGGTAACAATTTTCCGATTGGCATCTGTCCAAAAGGTGCGGCGGCGGTACAGCAAAATGGGACAAGGTATCTTTTTGATGCCTTCGGTGTGTGCGAACCTTTGCCTTTTTTTTCGGGAGTTTTTATTTTCATGGTGACAGTAAAAAAAAGCACATTTATCTAATAAGCTCGGTAGTTGCTTGTTGTTTGTTGTTTTTTTTTCGTTTGCTTGTTGCTTCAGGTAAACATAGTTCCTTCACGTGTAATCTGTTTTCGGGAGATGCTACTCTGGCACGCTTGGCTCCCGGTGTCGAACAACATCACGCCAGGAAAAGGACGATGACAAATTTCGGCGGTTTACCGGAAAATCTCGGCTGTACAAACCTACACAATTATGGTGGCTCCCTTTGACGCGTGTTCTCGTGACGAACGGGCGTTTTGTTGCCATTACATTTAATTGGGTGGTTTTTGGGACGGCGCCATACCTTCCCGGGTTTGTGTGTGCATAGATTAGATGAGTTGTTGGGAGAGATGAGTTTTGTATACATTGTTTATGATACCGCTTGCATGTCGAGGTTGCAAACAGGGTTACCGCTTCGTACGTTTCGGGCTAGAGAGCACAGTTCATGAAACGGGTCTGACGTATATGGAAGGGATCGGAACGAATTGATGCATAATAAATTAAGCTTTTTTTAAGGCTCGATCAAGGTTCGAGTCTTTTTCTTTTGGTGATGTAATTTATCACATATCTAAATATTTGAATTCTTAAGTTGCAGGGCTGCAAATAACAGATATGACAATAATTTGTTAGGTTGTAACTGTCCAACGGGTGGTCCATAACTGAATAACTACAAAACTGTTGGAATTGGTTTGTATCACCTTATTTGGTTCAACGTTCCATCAGACTTCTGAAGCCACCTGTCACCTTGATTGCTGAACCAATTTAAGCTACGGAGAACCTAGTGGTAACGTATTTTAACATAAACGATCACGAAAATCTTCAAAGCTTTGGATTGCACCATTCGAGCAATCAAATGCTGTGTGAATATTAGAAGAGATTGATAGCAAGTTGCTTTTCTAATTAAGCCTACAATCGTGTCTAATCACGCTCTTAAGCTAGTAATAACAAGGGTGATTTTTTGCTGGTACCTTTATGGCAACACTGTTTTTCACATTTTTATAGAAAAATTGTGTTCAGCGACGAAGCTCATTTCTGGTTGAATGGATACGTCAACAAGACAATTGTCGCATCTGGAGTAAAGACCAGCCAGAAGCATTGCAAGAGCTACCAATGCATTCCAAAAAACGTGCTTAATCCACCTATCAGTGATATGATACCTTTTTTTTTTATCAATCCGCATGTGTTTTTTGAATGAACATTCTTCGGTGTTTTAGTTTTCATGACATTATTTTAATGACCGCGGCAATTTAAGATTTTAATCACTCATCACACTGTAATGTCGAAACTGCAAATCGGATCGAATTTGAGACTCGAAGTGTGACAATCGATTAAACATTCCATGATATGTCGAAGTAAGCTTCACTTTAGAGTTTACGGTAATTTAAGGTACTTCCAGAGACGGTATTCAGGAACCAGCATAACCCAAACCGATTCGTATGGTCATATGACGAATAAATTGCAATAGTTTTGAGTCCAACTTTAAAGTTTTTCGGGATTGTCATCTTCCATATCGGTTTGAATTTTAAAAATTCATCATCCTGTAATATCGATTTGGCTGTTTTGTGAAAACGATTGAGCTTTGAGAAACGATTCAATGCTGAAACCGGAATTCGAAAATCGGTGTAGCTAAAGTCAGTTAAATTCACCTGAGAAACTGTATAGTTTACATTTGATTCAAAATGTTTGAAAATCAGTGTAGACATCTTTGAGAAATCGTAGTGCGAATCAAATGTTTGGGTACCTTCCGAATCGAAAACTGAATACCACTAAAACTGAAATAAGTTTATTTGATTATCGACTATCCAAATCTACAAACCCGATAAACCTGATATATTTTTGTGAAATAGACATTTTTACACTAATCACCCTGTATTCCCTAAACCGGAAGAAAATGACCTGATGCAAAGAAACGTAGGGTGTATGTTTATTGTTCTATCCGTCTGTTCTCAAGGCTGGTTGGGAAAATTATGAGTGTGCTGTTTTATTACATCATAGCCTCCTGTGATCAAGTTGGAATCATAGTTCTAAAGAAAGTGTACTAAATACTCTGAGCGAAATTAATATTCAACATAGTGCCGCCCCGACATTTGTGTGTCCAATTCTTATTTTTATTAAGTTCAATTTCCATGTTTTCGTGTTAAGGGTCAGTGACGTATATTTCTTCTTTAGATGATACAACGATAGTTTTTTTAGATTTCTGAACATTCTTTTGTTTTATATTATTTATAAATCTTAGGCAATAAGCAACGGTTCTTTGTAATTTTGTATAACTGGAATATTTTTCAAAGATTTCCCATTCTTTGTTTTCATTATTTATTTCCGTCTTGTCCTTCGAAGTTGTAATAGTTTCTATGAGCAACATGTTTGAGAATTCTGATTTCCATTGTTCATTACTTTCTTGGTGGAAAATAGGACCATTCCATCACAATGAGCAATGGGAAATCTTTTTTGCTTACACACCTCGCGATATCAGATCAGCTGATTTTTCTTTTGAGCTGACATGATGCCATTCTAGTATAGATGGTCTTTGTTGAATAATAGTAACTCGATTAGCAATGAATGTAGGCCATTTGTAAGCGGGTTTATTGATCCAATTTAAGATTACCATTGAATCTGACAAATAGTGAGCTCCAGTTCTACTGATTCTTCTTCTGAATGTACATGACGAGGAACGATAATTCGAGACACTCCAACTATTTGTTGATTATACCATTCCCACTGCTCTTCCAGATCTTTGGGTATTGCAGAATCCCAGTCTAATTTAGCTATCTTGAATATCCGAGATTCGACTGGCTGTTTTAATACTTGTAAACAAAGAAGATGTTTGCTCGCTTCATCAAACAATTTTCGCAAACCTTCAGCTGGTACAGACTCCAATGATTGGAGATGAAATAGCTCACGTGTATGCTTTTGGTAAGGTAATTTAGGATGGTTATACCGATGTTCAAACAAGTCGTATCCAACAGCGTAGTTGTTTTCAATAGTTGGCAATGAGTCGATAATGCCCAAGGCAATCCCACGCAATGATAGTTTTAGATATTCAAATTTTTGAACAGTTTGTAGAGACGAGCTATTATGAATGAGTGTGTTGAACTTGTCATGCCATTCTAACTAGTCTTCTCCGTTTCCCGAGAATACAGGTAATTCAACTGAGGGCAATCTTACCAGTTCATGGCCCAATCCTTCACTCATTCTATTTTTTTTTTGCTGTTAAACCTTTTGTCGAACTCTGCTAATCCTCTGATATATATCATTTTCACCTTTTCTCTATTGGCATATTCCGATGTCGACCATTGTTCCAGAAGGCTCTGAGCAGTAGCGAAATTTCTATAGGCATCTGGCAGTATTTCTCGTCTTGTTCTCATCGAATGTACATCATCATCGTATCCAAAATATGGTTAATTCTTACTGTCGCATGATTTCGTTGCATTTTATTTTTCCTTGTTCCGATTGTAGAATGTATACCGGTTGCTCGTTTTCTATTTGCGAACTGTTTGACTCTTCATTCATTTTCATCTGATAAAATAAAGACTTCTCAGTTAAAAGTTTGCAATCGCTGTTTTAGAGGATGTCATAATAACGTTTATACCAAGTATCGGTAACCATAACAACCTATTTTTCGTAACTTTTTCTACCCCAAAGGCCATTTCTAATGCAGGATAAGACAACCCATGTGTTGAATGTGACGAAGGAATAGACACAGAAATGAGTAATGTAAGTATTCCAGAATTCTCAAAAACTTCTTCGCTTCACAGACAAAATGTGACTGAAATTTTGGTCTATTGCCAAAATTTCAACCGCATGAGAAACCCGGCCAAAATGAAAGAAATTCATCAAAATTTAATAACCTCCTCTTTCGACGTAATCCTTGGAACTGAAAGCAGCTGGGATGAAAGTGTACGAAGCGAAGAAGTATTTGGAAATAATTTTAACGTATTTCGGCACAACAGAAATTTATCTCTCTGTCAGAAAAAATCTGGAGGTGGAGTCCTCATAGCCATTAACTCTTGCTTTACTTCTGAAGAAATTATTACTTCTAAATATAAAGAATTTGAGCGTGTATGGGCCAAAGCCTCAATATCGGGTGAAGTTCATATTTTCTGCTCCGTCTACTTCCCCCCCGAAAATTCAAACAAATCAGCTTTTGAATTATTCTTTCAATCTTTAGACACAGTCATTTAGAATATGGAACCTGAAGTAAAGCTTCATATTTTCGGCGACTTTAACCAACGTCATGCGGACTTCATTTCTGACATTGAAAATGAATCAATCTTACTTCCAGTCGTAGGAGAAAACGAAACATTGCACTACTTTCTCGACAAAATTTATAATTTTGGCGTACATCAAATAAACTCCGTAAAAAATCAACAAAACGCATATTTAGACCTTCTTTTCACAAATTGCACAGAAGACTTTTGTGTAAATGCATCAAACCTGCCATTATGGAAAAATGAAGCATTTCACACCGCAATTGAATATTCTTTATTTACATACAATGCATCCCTTCTCTACGACTTAGAATATGAGGAAGTGCCGGAATACAATAAAATTGACTTTGAAGAAGTCAAGTGTAGACTAAGTATAATAAATTGGCGGAACATACTGAGTACAGAAGGAAATGTCGACGTCGAAGTAAACAAATTCTATCACATTATAAACAAAATATTAGCCGAAACTTTGCCTATGAAAGGAAGAAGAAAAAATCATAACGACTAATTACTTGTATGGTTAAATTCACAACTAAAACATTTGAAAAATAGGAAACAAAAAGCACACAAAACTTACAAACAAGAAAAAAGTGATGCTCATCTTCAAAATTACTTAAACCTATGCAATCAACTCAAAATTGAAAACGAAATAAAGACTTGTCCTAAGAACTTTTTTAACTACACAAAAACTAAACTAAAAAGCAACAATTTTCCATCTCAAATGCACCTCGACGAACATGTAGGGAAAAATAGTACAGAAATCTGCAATCAATTTGCGAATTTTTTTCAAGAAGTATATACATCTTATTCAGAAACTGACCGTGACCGTGAATACTTCTCTTTCATGCCTGCATTTTCTAGCTCCATCTCTGTAAACTATCTATCAGAACATGACATTTCGACGGCACTGAAAAACTTAGATGCCTCAAAAGGGCCTGGACCTGACAGTATACCACCAATATTTTTAAAAAATTTTGCTGAAGAACTTACACTACCACTACAACTACTTTTTAACTTATCACTTAATAAATGTACTTTTCCTAAAGCATGGAAATCTTCCTTTCTTGAACCAATATTTAAATCTGGTGCAAAATCTAACATTCGGAACTACCGTGGAATAGCCATTATCTCATGCAATCCAAAATTATTTGAAAAAATTGTAAACGAAAAACTTTTTCATCAACATAAAAATGTAATAACAAACAAACAACATGGCTTTTTTAAAGGCCGCTCAACAACAACAAATCTCTTAGAATTTATGACATTCACTCTGAATGCAATGGACGCCGGAAACTACGTAGAAACTCTTTACACTGACTTTAGCAAAGCCTTCGACCGTATTGACATACCATTACTTCTACACAAACTACAAAAATATGGCATAAAACATACTCTTCTGGAATGGCTCAAATCATACTTAACGAATCGTATTCTGTCTGAACCACTTAATGTAACTTCTGGCGTACCTCAGGGTTCTCACTTAGGGCCTCTCCTTTTCATTTTACATATAAACGACATATCATTCATACTCAAAAATCTGAAAGTGCTTATATATGCAGACGACATGAAACTCTTCATGGAAATTAAAAATATCAGCGACGCTGTAATATTCCAGAACGAAATCAATCTATTCAACATTTGGTGCTGCAAAAGTCTACTCCAACTCAATGTAAAAAAATGTAACTCAATAACTTTCAGTAGGAAAAATGAAACTATATCCACAAACATACATCTAGGAAATCAACTTGTAGAAAAATGTAAAATTGTAAGAGATTTAGGCGTAATCTTAGACTCCAAGCTCACTTTTGTGGAATACACCCAAACCTCCGTTTACGTAAACTTTTTTTACGTTACCTCTTTTTACGTTACTCTTTTTACGACATAAATCCCAAATAACGTAATCTTTTTTTACGTTGAAAATACGTCGTAAAAAGAGGTTTTTGCATACAATGAAAATCACTTCTGGCTCATTTATATTCCATGGAAATTAGTACAATATAGGTATTTTCGGAACGGGTTTGATGAATAGATGTCGGAAAACGATGTTTGAGGTGGTTTTGGATACCAAGATGGCGACTTCCGGTTTATTGATATTCCTTGAAAACCCTTACAATATGGGTATTTTCGGAACGGGTTTGATGAATAGGTGTCGGAAAATGATGTTTGAGGTGGTTCTGAATTCCAAGATGGCGACTTCCGGTTTATTGATATTCCTTGAAAACCCTTACAATATGGGTATTTTCGGAACGGGTTTGATGAATAGGTGTCGGAAAATGATGTTTGAGGTGGTTCTGAATTCCAAGATGGCGACTTCCGGTTTATTGATATTCCTTCAAAACCCTTACAATATGGGTATTTTCGGAATGGATTTTATGAGTACATGTCGGAAAACGATATTTGAGGTGGTTCTGAATTCCAAGATGGCGACTTCCGGTTTATTGATATTCCTTGAAAACCCTTACAATATGGGTATTTTCGGAACGGGTTTGATAAGTAGATGTCGGAAAACGATGTTTGAGGTGGTTCTGAATTCCAAGATGGCGACTTCCGGTTTATTGATATTCCTTGAAAACCCTTACAATTTTCGGAATGGGTTTGATGAGTAAATGTCGGAAAACGATGTTTGAGGTGGTTTTGGATACCAAGATGGCGACTTCCGGTTTATTGATATTCCTTGAAAACCCTTACAATATGGGTATTTTCGGAACGGGTTTGATGAATAGGTGTCGGAAAATGATGTTTGAGGTGGTTCTGAATTCCAAGATGGCGACTTCCGGTTTATTGATATTCCTTGAAAACCCTTACAATATGGGTATTTTCGGAACGGGTTTGATGAATAGGTGTCGGAAAATGATGTTTGAGGTGGTTCTGAATTCCAAGATGGCGACTTCCGGTTTATTGATATTCCTTGAAAACCCTTACAATATGGGTATTTTCGGAATGGATTTGATGAGTACATGTCGGAAAACGATATTTGAGGTGGTTCTGAATTCCAAGATGGCGACTTCCGGTTTATTGATATTCCTTGAAAACCCTTACAATATGGGTATTTTCGGAACGGGTTTGATGAACAGGTGTCGGAAAATGATATTTCAGGTGATTCTGAATTCCAAGATGGCGGCTTCCAGTTTATTGATATTCCTTGAAAACCCTCATAATATGGGTAGTTTTGGAACGGTAATAATTTTAATATGGAAGATGGTGTTTCTCGAAACCCGTATCAAAACGATTGTTTTCGGAACGAGTTTAAAGAACAGTTCTTATTAAACGTTGTTTGAGTAAGTATGACTTACTGTCGAATATTTTATAATATTGTTACTTTTGGAATGGATTTTACGAGTCAATATTTGGAAGAAAGTTGTTGAAAATAAACTTTAGGAATTTTATTCCAAATTCAATATGATATTAGCTTGACACTTACAATCAAATTGTCTAACAAATACATAAATTGATGAATATGCTTCGATGTAAATATTTTAAGGTTCATTCTTTGGTGAAAGAAATGGTAATATTTTATTTTCAGTATTGTAGTAAATATGATTTATTTGAATAGATTCAAGTTTTGTACTGCTGTTAAAATTTTTGTTTTCGTTTTCGTTGACTGATTTCAATACCTGAACTGTTATTCATTCTTATGCACGAATCGGTCCATATCAGCATGGCCAGGCTTAAGATTCAAATATAATAACACTCACTAATGACATATGGCGACGCACTTTCATACGCGAAACATTTGAAACAAAAAAGGTGTGCACATTTTTTTGACACACTTTACCCAATTATTTTGGAACTGGAAGTCGGATCCAGATGAAGTTGAGAAAGTTTGTAATGGACTATTAGACCATTTGAATCAGTTTGTGAAAATCGGTCGCGCCATCTCTGAGAAAAGTTAGCAAAAAAATTTTATTTTTTTTTTTGCACATTTACCTCATAACTCCGGAGCCAGTAGTCAGATCCAAACAAATTCAGGAATTTTTATCAGGCCTGAAGAGTTTTTTTTAACTGATCCAAGTGTGTTAAAATCGGTTTATTCAACTCCGGAAAAAGTTCCGGAAATAAGGCGTACTTATTTTCACATTTTGTATGAGACCTTTCATTTGAATCTAAGAGTGTGAAAATCGTTGCAGCCATCTCCTATAAAATTTAGCGTAATAAAACGTTACATACACATGCGCACATACACACACAGACATTTTGCGTACTCGACGAACTCAGTCGAATGGCATATGACACTCGGCCCTCCGGGCTTCGGATAGAAAGTCGGCTTGCGTAATCAAAATTTTGACTCGAATTCCTGTTATAAAGGCGGTGAGGCATAAAACAATCTCACAAGTACATTTCCTACACTTAAACAATAAAGCTCCGGTTTAGACTGACCGATTTAAGAAAACTTACATCATATGGTTTGGCACTGTCAACCATATTCAACATCTATTTCGATTTTGATCACTGTTGAGTCGTGTACATTCCATTATTTTTGCATTTCTCTATAGAAAGAGTATAGATTTGAATGAAAATAAAAATTTGTTTGAAGCTCGGAGACACTTGTCGTTATATATCATTCAACTCAGCTCGATGAATGATGAACTAAGACATTTTAGTTCTATTTTTAAATAACCACAGTTTTCCATCCAAAAGCGTTCGGTATATGTTTGAAATGCGACGACTGTATTAGAGAGTAAACACAATAATCAAATTGATTTTGGCAAAAACTCATTGAGGATGATTTTCGGACCTACCTTCCTGTACAAATTTTGGCTATATAAAAGGTTTACTATCACCTCCTTTCGGGTGTAACACCTATTACCAGTCACCATGTGTTACATATATTGATAGTGGAAGGTATCAATGGAGGACTATGATTTAAACACTGAAAACCTTAGTTATTCAATAAATTGAGAATTAAATTAAATAATATTTGCAAAATATAGCCAATTGAATTTTACATTACATTGGACGGATTACAATAAATCATCAAGTGTGAAAGTACTGGAGTACAAAGTGAAAAACTTGGACTCACAGTATATTTCGTGTTTTTTAGAGGCACAACATAGTTTGTTTTAAGCGACTCTTCCCAAATATTAATACAATATAGGATACAATCAGCAATCCACTAATATTCAAACATTATTTTCTACGTAATATGCACTAAACCAGTTCCAAAAATACCCATATTGTAAGGGTTTTCAAGAAATATCAATAAACCGAAAGTCGCCATTTTGGAATTCAGAACCACCTCAAACATCGTTTTCCGACATCTACTTATCAAACCCGTTCAGAAAATACCCATATTGTAAGGGTTTTCAAGCAATATCAATAAACCGGAAGTCGCCATCTTGGAATTCAGAACCACCTCAAACATCGTTTTCCGACATCTACTTATCAAACCCGTTCCGAAAATATCCATATTGTAAGGGTTTTCAAGGAATATCAACAAACCGGAAGTCGCCATCTTGGAATTCAGAACCACCTCAAACATCGTTTTCCGACATCTACTTATCAAACCCGTTCCGAAAATACCCATATTGTAAGGGTTTTCAAGGAATATCAATAAACCGGAAGTTGCCATCTTGGAATTCAGAACCACCTCAAACATCGTTTTCCGACATCTACTTATCAAACCCGTTCCGAAAATACCCATATTGTAAGGGTTTTCAAGGAATATCAATAAACCGGAAGTCGCCATCTTGGAATTCAGAACCACCTCAAACATCGTTTTCCGACATCTACTTATCAAACCCGTTCCGAAAATACCCATATTGTAAGGGTTTTCAAGGAATATCAATAAACCGGAAGTTGCCATCTTGGAATTCAGAACCACCTCAAACATCGTTTTCCGACATCTACTTATCAAACCCGTTCCGAAAATACCCATATTGTAAGGGTTTTCAAGGAATATCAATAAACCGGAAGTCGCCATCTTGGAATTCAGAACCACCTCAAACATCATTTTCCGACATCTACTTATCAAACCCGTTCCGAAATTACCCATATTGTAAGGGTTTTCAAGGAATATCAATAAACCGGAAGTCGCCATCTTGGAATTCAGAACCACCTCAAACATCGTTTTCCGACATCTACTTATCAAACCCGTTCCGAAAATATCCATATTGTAAGGGTTTTCAAGGAATATCAATAAACCGGAAGTCGCCATCTTGGAATTCAGAACCACCTCAAACATCGTTTTCCGACATCTACTTATCAAACCCGTTCCGAAAATACCCATATTGTAAGGGTTTTCAAGGAATATCAATAAACCGGAAGTCGCCATCTTGGAATTCAGAACCACCTCAAACATCGTTTTCCGACATCTACTTATCAAACCCGTTCCGAAAATACCCATATTGTAAGGGTTTTCAAGGAATATCAATAAACCGGAAGTCGCCATCTTGGAATTCAGAACCACCTCAAACATCGTTTTCCGACATCTACTTATTAAACCCGTTCCGAAAATACCCATATTGTAAGGGTTTTCAAGGAATATCAATAAACCGGAAGTCGCCATCTTGGAATTCAGAACCACCTCAAACATCGTTTTCCGACATCTACTTATCAAACCCGTTCCGAAAATACCCATATTGTAAGGGTTTTCAAGGAATATCAATAAACCGGAAGTCGCCATCTTGGAATTCAGAACCACCTCAAACATCGTTTTCCGACATCTACTTATCAAACCCGTTCCGAAAATACCCATATTGTAAGGGTTTTCAAGGAATATCAATAAACCGGAAGTTGCCATCTTGGAATTCAGAACCACCTCAAACATCGTTTTCCGACATCTACTTATCAAACCCGTTCCGAAAATATCCATATTGTAAGGGTTTTCAAGGAATATCAATAAACCGGAAGTCGCCATCTTGGAATTCAGAACCACCTCAAACATCGTTTTCCGACATCTACTTATCAAACCCGTTCCGAAAATATCCATATTGTAAGGGTTTTCAAGGAATATCAATAAACCGGAAGTCGCCATCTTGGAATTCAGAACCACCTCAAACATCGTTTTCCGACATCTACTTATCAAACCCGTTCCGAAAATACCCATATTGTAAGGGTTTTCAAGGAATATCAATAAACCGGAAGTTGCCATCTTGGAATTCAGAACCACCTCAAACATCGTTTTCCGACATCTACTTATCAAACCCGTTCCGAAATTACCCATATTGTAAGGGTTTTCAAGGAATATCAATAAACCGGAAGTCGCCATCTTGGAATTCAGAACCACCTCAAACATCGTTTTCCGACATCTACTTATCAAACCCGTTCCGAAAATACCCATATTGTAAGGGTTTTCAAGGAATATCAATAAACCGGAAGTCGCCATCTTGGAAATTTATGCTGCATAGAACATCCTTTTCCTGTAAATACTCGTAATTTTCGTTCCATAACTATCCAATATATTATACATATCCAATAATACATATACATAAGGAAAACTTTTTTTACGTCGAAAATTCCAAATAACGTAAACTTTTTTTACGTCGAAATTTCCAAATAACGTAAACTTTTTTTACGTCATAATTCGATTTACGTAGTCCCGATTATTACATAAATGGAGGTTCGGGTGTACTACAATAACATAATCAATGAAACAAATAGCATGCTGGGCTTTATTACAGGGTCCGGCACTCGAAGTGTAACCAATTAAAAAGGCCATAAATTCAGTTTGGAAAATTACTTTTACTTAATTCAAAGTACAAAAAGTGTAAAAATAATACAAAATTCAGAATCAATTCACTTTTGCTCGATATGACCACCTTTTGCCTTGACTATGGCCTTGAGACGGTCAAAAAACGAATCGCAAGCTGCCGAATGTGACTTGCAGGTATTTAGGCCCACTCGCGGACAATAACTTTTTTCAGCGCCTCGAGACTGGTGTATCTTTTAGTTCGGACTTTGCTCTCCAAAATGGCCCAAAGAGAATAATCCATTGGATTCGCATCTGGTGAATTCGAGAGCCATTGTGTGGACGTGATGAAGTTCGGAACGTTGTTTTTCAGCCATTCTTGGTTCACTCGAGCTTTGTGAGACGGTGCCGAGTCCTGGTGAAACGTCCATGGTCTGCCACCGAAATGTTTGTCTGCCCACGGCTTCAAAGCAACCTCCAGAATACTTTCCCGATAATATTTCGCATTTACCTTGACGCCAGGCTCGATGAAAACGATTGGAGAGGGCCCATCTGCGGTTACAGCGGCCCAAACCATTATCTGTTGCGGGTGCTGCCTCCTGGTGGCCAATCGATGGCTCCAATTCTCGTATGAACGGTCGGTCAAGTAAACCCTATCGTTTTGAGAGTTTACGAATTGCTCAATTGGAAAAATTTTCTCGTCAGAAAATACAATGTTCGGAAATTGACCGCTTTCGGCCAAACGAAGCAACTCCTTCGCTCTCTCAAGTCAAGATTTTTTTTCGCGTTCCCTTTTGGCAAAATGCTTTCTTGCGCTTGTAAACAATACAACTCCGAACTCTCATTTAGTAAATTTCTAGAGAGCTGATGCCCGTGCGTCAGCTGCGCGAGCGGTCTGAAGTTGGTTACACTTCGAGTGCCGGACCCTGTAAACGCTTCAGTCATAACTTTCAGGACCCATACACAATAAAATTATTATACACTACATATGTCAGACCTATTTTTGAATATTGCAGCCTAGTATGGAATCCATACAATATTATTCACGAAGAACGCATCGAATCTATTCAAAAACAATTTCTTTTATATGCACTTCGTAAATCAAACTGGACAGCATTTCCTCTACCATCATATGAAGCACGCTGCATGCTCATCAATATTCAAACACTTAAAGAACGCCGCGACCTTGCAATGCTGTATTTTATCAGCGACATTATTTCTCAACGCATTCAATCACTTTCTTTATTATCGCAACTAAATTTTTATACACCAAGCCGTCAATTACGAACCAGGAAATTATTTTTAGAAATAAACACTAGAACAAATTATGCAAAATATAGCCCAATCAATCGTATAACGCGCCACTACAATTAATATTGCGAACATTTTGACCTTTGTATGTCCAAAAATGAAATGAAATTACAGCTTAGTCGTAGAAATAATGCGTAGTATCTAAGTAAACATTGTAAACCATTTATATGTAGTCTACATTCGCTTGACGAAATAAATAAATAAATAAATAAATAAATAAATATCTTTTTCTCTTGAATTACTTGTATTGCTTTTCAATTTTCTATTCCTCAACCCATGTGTTGGTAATCTTAGTGCTTTCCCTAATGGTAAGTACCCTAATGGTATTGATTCCTTAATACTTTGCTCTGCAAAACTCACCTGGACAGAATCGGTTCGAAGGACCACTAATGTTTATTGTTCTATCCGTACCCGCATAGCGTTTTGGCTACCTGGGCAGCCATGGCCACTAGAAGGCTACCAAAATTGATTCAGTTACGGTTGTCAAATCCAATTTGACAAAACAAAGTCGCCTGTATCCAAGTTAGCCGAGTGTTTTCATCTTCTCACCTTCGCTGAAAATGTCAAAGATTTCAATGTGGAAAAATCCTGGTGGATACGGTTGTATCGTTTGAGTTGTATTCCTGGCAGCGGTGAGGCAGCCGGTCACCAGAATGTCTGCCAGCCATATTTTTCCAGCTGGCAGCGTTTAGTCAGCCATCTGGCAGCCATGCGTATGCGGGTATGAGCGTACTGTTTTATTACATCATAGCCTGCTGTGATCAAGTTGGAATCATAGTTCTAAAGAAAGTGTACTAAATACTCTGAGCCAAATGAATATTCAACAGTGTGTTTAAATTATGTATAGGTAACGCTAAGAGTACGTTTTGTGTAAAAATCAAGAGAATACAGTACTGGGTCTTTGAAAAAACAGTATATTTTGCAGTACGCATTTTATCTAACTATAGTGAGTAAAAAACAAATAATAATCTAATTATAATTTATGAGAAAGGGATTTTTTGATAATGATTTTAATTTAGTGTATTCTTTCCTTTTGGTGGAGACATCTTGCTTATTTTTTAAAGCAACAAAGTTTAGCAAAATTGTCGCTCTGAACAAGAATGATTAATGAAAAAACATGATGAAAAGAAGAGAAAGAGACCAATCTATTTATTGTTTGCATGTATTTGTATTCGCTATGTATTGTCATTGTTCTTTCTGACGTTTCGTATTAGTGCAAATCGAAATTCGATGAGTTTGAAACTTAGACTTGTGGAAAATACGGTACATTTAAATGGAAAAATGCAGTACAAATTGAAATACAGTAAATTTGAGGGTGAAGAAGAGTACGCATTATTTGGGTTGAAAATTCAGCACAATACTGTAAAACACAGTGCAAATATGAGCGCTAGGTATCCTGAATTATTTGATAGCTATCATAAGATGAGTACGATTGGGTTAGCGTGTAGACTGTGTGGAAGTGAGAGATGTTGAAGACAATGGACCGTATGAATAAAACGTAGCATGCTTGAATTTCGGTAGTAAATGCTACGTGTGGATCACGTTCCTGTCAAAACATGCTACAAACTGTAGTATTTACTACAAGTTTTCGGTAGGTAGCTCTAAAGGATGCTACTCGTGTGTTTGCTGATAAAGTGAAGTACAGAAATTAAAAAAGTGGCATTTTTACAGATGTAAGTACGTTTCTTGCTTTGTGCATGCTTATGCTAGCTTTTCCGGCTCTGTGTCGATACGGTATGCAGTAAATGCTTAAATTCGGAAGTAGCATCAACTACATGTTCGAACTTGTTTTTTATTCATACCAAACCGCGTTATACTCTGTGGACTTTGTTTTTGAGAAGATACTACAAACAACAGACTTAACTACATTTTATTCATACGGCCCAATGAATGAGGGAAGATCTAGTAACGAGTGTTTACATTTAGGTTGTTATCCACGATTAGGCGAATATTATGTGTGCTCCAAATGTGTCATGAGTGCGTTTCCGATGAAATTTAAAATCGTTTCACTCGATTACGTCAGCTCATAATATAGGGGAAGGTGTTCGGTGTCCGGCACCCCACCGTAACTTTTGACAGAGAGCAGATAGCGTCATACCGACAAATGCCATGTGTGTGTAATAGGAATACGTTCTTTTTGTGCCGAATTGGGAAGTAAACAGTCACTTGTACTTTTTGCTGCGTTCAAAACAAATTTTAATTGCGTGAAAATCCACACTAAAGTTTTTTTTCTGACTTTTTTGATAGTATCATAAATTGAAGAGCATCAATCGGAAAGGTGTGGATTGAACATTTATGAGGTGAAATCGATCTATTTCGTGATTTAATACCGGATGCTATCAACATTTTCGCAATCAAAGATTTTTTTTTTGTCATTTTCAAAATGTCTACCGATTTCGGTTATCGGCACTCCATTGTTTTCGACAAATCGTGAAAAATTGTCAGTGATATGCAGGCTGCTATCGAGACAAAGCAAGTCAAAGTTTTGGCCAAACACCTAGCTAGTCATACAGCAGATGTTCCGGATAAGAAAAAACGTGGAAAATCCGGCCAAAGACGCCACCATTCAAATCATCGACCAAGAGATCCAAGGCGAAGTCACCATCAGACAATGAAGACTTATGTCTTTATTTATATTTTTCCATTTTTAGTGAAATTTCTTGGGGTGCTGGTAACCGAACACCTTTTTTGAAATGGCCAAAATTTATCACTTTACTAAATCTATAATAAAGTTTCATCAATCGATTGAATCAGCTTAGTTTCATATTCAGTTGTTAGCCATTGATGTATATATGTCCGCAAAATGTGCACTTAGTCAGAAGTTATAAGCTTAAAAGAGAAGGGTGCCGGTAACCGAACACTATCACTTACGCAGAAAAAGTTAGTTTTGATTTCAAACTATATTGAAAAATGAAACTCCAAATTTGTGTATAAAAATTGATGTAAATTCACTAAATATTTTTATCCGTGTATAACATCAAGTTTATCCCCCCAAACGTAGAGCATTGTATTCTTTCTGAAATTGATTCACTATTCCAGTCAATGTTTTTGCTATGAATGACAAAATCGACCCACCTTTTATCACCAGACACAAATTGATACGAAAATGACTTACTTTTGTACCTATTCGTCTTTCGTTCAATGCATGCAGTGCCCATTTTCTTATCCTATGCTCTTTTTCCAAAATCAAGATTTTGTCTTTCAATTAGCCACCATGAACTTCATCATAAATTAACTTAAGATGTAATGGTACGATGAGGTATGAAACGTGGTCTGTTGTTGTAATACTGTTGACTAACTAAAAAATAACTGTATGTGACAGTTTTGCGAAACCACCACAATTGCTTGGCGTCATTTAGTGACCGCTCAGTTGAAGATTATGTACCTGGAAGGTATTCGAATTTTCCAATTGAAATCAGGATTATTGCATTTGAATAATGTACAGGAAAACATATTTAATTTACTTCAATTTTTCAACATCTCATTATTTATTGCTGTTTCTATCTGATCCAAGCCGAAACGGACGCATTTTCGTTTTTTAGGTGTACAATAAATATACTTTTTTCATGAGCACGGTTCACTTAATGACGGTATCAACGGCAAACGATACCATTAAGTTCGCATTATCATAGAATGTGTAAAACAACGTCAACAATAGCCCATAAAAAGCCATACTAATGAACAAAAACTTTTTTCAGGCTATCGTTTTCATAGACTAGGCTTGCTATGATGTTACTTTTCCCACGAATTTTGAAATCGATTCTTCGTTCTCAAGTTGTTGCGTATTCATCCAGGTGTAAAGAAAATTGAAAAAAAAACAGAAGGTACAATCAGTTTGGCTTAAAATAGGAATATTTTTTA
The DNA here is from genome assembly GCF_030247185.1 of Malaya genurostris. Taxonomy (NCBI): domain Eukaryota; kingdom Metazoa; phylum Arthropoda; class Insecta; order Diptera; family Culicidae; genus Malaya; species Malaya genurostris. Next base: position 57,458,709 of record NC_080571.1, read on the forward strand.
TATTGGATCTGAATCTCACTTTTAACCAGAATCCAGCAGGTATGTCGTGGTTTAAAAACTGGAAAAGCTGTTGCTTTCTCTGCATCGATTTTCGACCACCCCAACCATTGACGTCACCGCATCTTTATGACGAATCGACTATTCATTTTAACACCGGAGCCGTCGGCTCTTGACAGGCGGCCTTGCTCCGCTGAGTGCATACCAATATAAGCCACCCACCAGCCGGTTGTTTTCTTTTGAAACACGTTTTTTGTTTCAGCTTTATTTTTCCTGTCACCTCGCAACGTCTACGAAGATGACGGGGCGATGTCGAACGGTCGGTAATAAAATGTCGATTGATGATGAACATTGTAAGTATTTGTTTTGAACTAATTCTCTTTCTTCTTCCGAAGGATGGAGTGGTGTCCGGTTCGGGATCGGATTTTTTTTTCAATTTTTATGCTTCCCTCGCTATTCTAATCGTTCTGATCCATCATGTCGCCGTGATTCGCACCGTTCATGGTTTATTAATTAATAAGTGGCCTTTTGCTGATGTGCAGGTAACACGCTAATTTGATCCGTGGAATGGTTTGTGCATGCTTAAAATAAATTAATTAGTCATTCATGGGGAAAGTATTTTAAAAACCCACTCGAAATCTTACAACCGTTGGTGAATTTGCCACTCTTCGGTATGTCGATGGTACTTGCCATTAATCAAATTATTGAACCGGAATCAGCATTGGCGAACCTTCAACCCAAGTTCTGCAGACAAATCGAAAAGGTAAATTGAACGAGAACTGAAGTTGAGCGAGGAAAACAATTAAGAGAACCAGAAAGTTCTCCAAACAATTTGATTTCAACGAATAATTTCGTTTGCCTTTCAGTTTGACGCGATCCTCATCGTTAATAAGATTTGATAAAAGTGGGTGGGTTTTAGTACCTGATGAAGCGGAAATTAACTAGTAAGCTTGAAATTGAAGTCTAGAACAGCCATTCAATCATCATTCAATTATAACTATTTTTATTTACGTTTCGTCTCGACTCATCCATGCATTAGCAGTTCAACATGAAATGAACAGAACTGAACAGAACTGAACAGAACTGAACAGAACTGAACAGAACTGAACAGAACTGAACAGAACTGAACAGAACTGAACAGAACTGAACAGAACTGAACAGAACTGAACAGAACTGAACAGAACTGAACAGAACTGAACAGAACTGAACAGAACTGAACAGAACTGAACAGAACTGAACAGAACTGAACAGAACTGAACAGAACTGAACAGAACTGAACAGAACTGAACAGAACTGAACAGAACTGAACAGAACTGAACAGAACTGAACAGAACTGAACAGAACTGAACAGAACTGAACAGAACTGAACAGAACTGAACAGAACTGAACAGAACTGAACAGAACTGAACAGAACTGAACAGAACTGAACAGAACTGAACAGAACTGAACAGAACTGAACAGAACTGAACAGAACTGAACAGAACTGAACAGAACTGAACAGAACTGAACAGAACTGAACAGAACTGAACAGAACTGAACAGAACTGAACAGAACTGAACAGAACTGAACAGAACTGAACAGAACTGAACAGAACTGAACAGAACTGAACAGAACTGAACAGAACTGAACAGAACTGAACAGAACTGAACAGAACTGAACAGAACTGAACAGAACTGAACAGAACTGAACAGAACTGAACAGAACTGAACAGAACTGAACAGAACTGAACAGAACTGAACAGAACTGAACAGAACTGAACAGAACTGAACAGAACTGAACAGAACTGAACAGAATTACAGTAAATAAATAGTAAAAAGAAAGTAGATATAGCAGAAGAAATGAGAAATGCATAAGGAATAGACAGATCATAAATAACTGTAAAAGTATAAAATGAGAACAAGTAAAAAAGAGAAGAAATAGAAGAAAAATAAATAGGTAGAGGAGGAGGGAAAGGTAAAACGAACAGGAAAGTGGACAATGTATTAAGAGTAGAAATAGGAGAAATAGTAGAAAGACTAGCACGACTAGGAAATGTTGTCTCAGTTTTTCTATTAGTTCTTAAGAACAAATACAAAATAAAAAAGAAAATAATGTTTGGTGAAGGAATAATGAGCAGCATAAAAAATCAGTACAAAGAGTAGTATTAAAAGAAAAAGTAGATAGAGTACAGAAGTTAAAAAAATTGAAAGAATAGAAAGAGCAGGAAGAGTAGAATTGATAACAAAGGATGTTCAGTAGAGTTCAAATTGTAGAAGGAGCTGAGATAGTAGATGGAGTGAAAAGTGTAGAAAGTGTTGGAAAAGTAAATGCAATAGAAAGAGTACTAAAAGTACAGCGAGTATAAAAATTATTAACAAAAGTAGAAGGATTGGAAAGAGTTGATAGAATAAACAAAGTAAATTGAACAGAATAAGTGAGAAGAGTTGAAAAAATAAAATTTGCAGAAAGAGAAGTAGACGATTAGAATGCGTAGAAAAAGTGGAATGATGCAGTGAGTGTAGAAAAAATAAACATAATAACATTAGTGGACAGAGAAGAAATAGTAGAAAAATGCGAAAGAATGGAGAGCGTAGAAGTAGCAAAAACAATGAAAACAGTAAGAATGGTTGAATGAAGAGAGAGAGAGAGAGAGAGAGAGAGAGAGAAAGAGAGTAGGAAAAGTATGAAAAGTATCAAAAGTAGGAAGTGTTGAATGAGTGAAATTGAAAGAATAAAAAGAGTGGAAGATATAAAAATGTATAAATAGTTGAGACAGAGGGAATAGTAGAAAACAGAAGAAGTAAAAAGAGTTAAAGGGGTAATGGAACTAAGATAGTGATTTGTTGAAAGAGAAGAAATATTAGAGAGACTAAAAAAAGCTAAGATAATTAAAAAAGTGTAAGAATTAGAGCTATTATAAAAAAAATGTAAGGAGTAGAATAAGTTCCGAGCTTCAGAAGTAAACTAACAGTAAGCAGAGAATAGAGTAAATATAGTAGAAATAGTGGGAATATTTGAAAGTGTAAAAATAATATGATGCACTGTAAATGTTTGAATAGTTGTGATAGATGTAAAAGAAGAATGAGTTGAAAATAATAAATTGAAAGTAAAGAAAAATTAGAGTACTACAATAGAATAGAGAGGAGTGCAGTAGAGTAGAGAAGAATAAAGTAGAGGTAGAACTTAGATGTAGAAAGAAAAAAAGGGGAGAAAGAGTAGAAAGAGTCGAAAGAGTAGAAAGAGTAGAAAGAGTAGATAGAGTAGAAATAGTGGAAGAGTGGAAAAAGTAGAAAGAGTGGAAAGAGTGGAAAGAGTAGAAAGAGTAGAAAGAGTAGAAAGAGTAGAAAGAGTAGAAAGAATAGAAAGAGTAGAAAGAGTGGAAAGAGTAGAAAGAGTAGAAAGAGTAGAAAGAGTAGAAAGAATAGAAAGAGTAGAAAGAGTGGAAAGAGTAGAAAGAGTAGAAAGAGTAGAAAGAGTAGAAAGAGTAGAAATAGTAGAAAGAGTAGAAAGAGTAGAAAGAGTAGAAAGAGTAGAAAGAGTAGAAAGAGTAGAAAGAGTAGAAAGAGTAGAAAGAGTAGAAAGAGTAGAAAGAGTAGAAAGAGTAGAAAGAGTAGAAAGAGTAGAAAGAGTAGAAAGAGTAGAAAGAGTAGAAAGAGTAGAAAGAGTAGAAAGAGTAGAAAGAGTAGAAAGAGTAGAAAGAGTAGAAAGAGTAGAAAGAGTAGAAAGAGTAGAAAGAGTAGAAAGAGTAGAAAGAGTAGAAAGAGTAGAAAGAGTAGAAAGAGTAGAAAGAGTAGAAAGAGTAGAAAGAGTAGAAAGAGTAGAAAGAGTAGAAAGAGTAGAAAGAGTAGAAAGAGTAGAAAGAGTAGAAAGAGTAGAAAAAGTAGAAAGAGTAGAAAGAGCAGAAAGAGCAGAAAGAGCAGAAAGAGCAGAAAGAGCAGAAAGAGTAGAAATAGTAGAAAAAGTAGAAAGAGTAGAAAGTGCAGAAAGAGTAGAAATAGTAGGAAGAGTAGAAATAGTAGAAAGAGTAGAAGGAACAAGGAAGAAGGATGGAGGAACAGGTTGAATACACGTTTACATATTATTTGTATCAATTGCAGAAAGTTTGCTATGCAGCGGATCCAAAATAGCATACACCGTATTAAATGGTTTGTATTGTTTTTAATTGTTTTTATTCAGTTTTTTCGAGTCTGAGCTACAAGTTGGAAGGAGGGTAGTAGCTGAAGACTACATAGTGGATGGCGATTGAATATTTTTTTGACTGGTATCTTGCGCAAACTTGAATAAAACGGACCACGGAATATTATTGTGGCATGACAGAAGAACATATGATGATCATTTCCTTCTAAATGAAATAAAACCATTGTCCGATTTCCAATTCCATTGACCGATTTTCAAATGCCTCAACATTATTCAGTGTGTGTTTAAAATCGGAACAATCGATCTTGCAAGTTATGAAAAACTACAAAAGTTAGATAGAAACAGTCTACGATTATTTTCAATTATTTGTTGAATAAGTTCATGAAATTATAATCTGTATGTAGTTTAGTATCTGACGGCATAAAATTGTTATGACTGCAGTAGAATCGTGTGCTTTCTAACGACTGGTAAACAAAAACAAAATCCAACAATTTCACTAATCAAATTACCAATAACGTTTTACAGGCTTTCCATGAACATCACGGAGAAAATTTCGCAGATTTTATTGCTACCGCAAATCCAATGTATGGAACATTTGATTTGCGGTAGCGATAAACAGCGTGGTCCAAAAGTAAGCTAGCTTACATCTCATCCGTCCATTGCGTCTCATTGCAGTGCTCTGCTGCCATAAACGTAAAGTAATTCTCAACCTAATTTAAATAATTGAATCATTCTCTCCTCTCGTCTGGGGTGCTCTCATTTAGCCGCATTTTTATTGTCATTACTCGGAGTAGAAATTATCGTCCTAGCCGGTGGCCATTATTCGTGCAAAGGTCTCCTAACAACTTGTAGTGGTTCTCGGTCTTTTCGGCCAATGGGATGAGTGCAGGGACGTGAAATACTGGTAATCGTTGCAAAGAAAATCATCTTCGGTTGACGTCGCCAATGTCATCACAGTAGTAGTAGTAGTAGTAGTCGTCGTCGTCGTCGTCGCAGTAAGCGTCATTGTCACCAGGGTTGCTGTGTTGTCATGGATGGTGTCATAAATGTCGCAATGGACTTTCAGAACAGTGCGAATACCTTCATGATCCGCAAAGCACAATCGGGTCGGAAGCAGGATAAACCATTGGCCATGAACTCCCCACCCGTGCGTCGGTGCTTTCGTTCAGCAGACGGGAAAATTGCGGGTGCTGCTAATCGACAATCGCTTTTGATCGGTTTCCCTGAGCTTACCGATGCCCCAGATGAGAGGGACAGCAAGGGAAGGCAAGTTTTAATTGAAGTGGAGACCAGCTGCTCAGCACGCATTGCTCGTTATTTGTTTTCTTCTGCCGTACGGAACCGCTTTTACTCGGTTCGTTTGGATGTATTTTCTTGGTAAGCGATTTCATTCATCCTCCGTAGATAGCAGTCATAAATGGATCATTTCACGTGGAACTATTCTCACTGTTAATGGGCACGTTTCAGGAAAATAAGGATATTTTCGACGTACTTCGTCTTATTGCAGTTGTGGGCTATAGCAAAGTACTACATTCTGGAGGATTCTTAGCGAAATATACCCTATGTCTTATCAGACCACTTTCTTTTATTCTGAACCATCGAAACGGTTGGGTGTTGGAAAATTTAGATCGATAATCGATCGATCGATTAGTCTAAAAACTTCCTCGATATAAGTACGATATGGTATAACGATTTTGTTTTATAGTTCAATAAAATTAGTGAAGTATAATGGTTCGAAATTTATTCGTTCAAGTTATCAAGAAAAGTAAAAAAATATGCGGAGAAATTGCTAAAACTGAGACACTCAAGCTGAATACATCCAAAAGTTTGAGCATATCCCGAAATGGGTAGTAAGCCATAACACTTCGCAACTTCGGTTGTGATAAAAATTTGTATACGTTTTCAGTATAGAATTTATTCACTCCACTTCACAGTTTTTAATTATTATGGCCATGAATAGAATGGTCAATAAATTGGCGAAGTAATTTCAATTCACCTAAGGGATTGTAAACCGATTTCATTTGGTTCGATTTTTTTGAAAATCAGTCTAAAGAAATCGTAGTGCGTTAAGAATATAAATTTTAGGTACCACCCGCGATCGAAAAATTGAAATTTGTTTATTAGGTCATCCACTATCAAAATCGGTAAACCCGATTAATCCGTTTAATTTATGTGAAATTGACGTTTTTACATTATTTACCTAATATCTCCTGAACCGGACGTCGGATCTGATTAAAAAACAAGAAGTGTTGATGGGATATTAAAACCTTTCATTTGAATCTTAGAAAAAGGAAATCAGTTCAACTATCTACGAGGAATATGAGTGATGTTATTAAAATTATTTTACACATACAAATTAAAATAAAATGCTGGAAAAAATACTCAAGCCAAGCTATATCTCAACTGGTATCAAGAAGCCTGGATTTTACGCAGTCAGCCGGAAATTTAGATGGCAGAGCGACTGTTCTGACTGACGTGTTGAAAAGGTGTACTAGTTGCTTGGTATCTGAGAAATACGTTAGCTTGCCTAGCTCGAGCCGGTGGTACTCTTTAGACCTTTTACGGTTGAAGCGAAAGAGGGATAAAAAGTATAAAACGTTTTGCAGAACTAACAACGAAATTCACTGGCGTGGATACACGAATGCTCGGAATATATACTCACGAGCCTTGAAAAAGACTAGATGTGAATATTTCCAGAGGAAGATCGATCAACATCAACGAACGAAATAGCAAGGAGTTGTGGAAAATCCTTAAACAAATGATTAAGCCAGCACATAGTTTTTCGAAAAGTATGAGTTTTAATGGGATAGAAGAACGGTGTGAGCAAACCATAGTTAAAAATTGAACAGTTATTTCATAAACAGTGTTCAACTGATCAATCAGAGTATTGATCAGGTCAATGAACCTAGTGAAATAACACAGTCGATAAATAACAATTGCAGATTTGAAGGGTTTCACCCAATCACTTTTGGGCAGATAAGAGATATTTGTTTTAATTTGGAAAGATCGACAGGTATCGATAATGTCAACGCAAAGGTGATACAAGATTGCTTTCATGTTATCGGACACGATCTTCTAAACTTGATAAATGAATCGATACAAACTGGGCACGTACCGAAAGTTTGGAAAGAATCACTAGTGGTTCCTATTCCCAAAGTTGCTGGAACGGATAAAGCCGAAGAGTACCGTCCCATCAACATGTTGCACACGCTGGAGAAAATATTGGAACATGTAGTTAAGGACCAGTTGATGAACGATTTGAACGGTAATAATTTGCTAATGCCGGAACAATCTGGATACCGAGAGGGACACTCTTGCGAAACCGCTTTGAATCTGGTATTAGCAAAATGGAAATAGAGAATCGGAGTTAAAGAGACTATTCTTGCTGTGTTCTTGGATCTAAAGCGCGCTTTTGAAACAATCTCAAGACCTTTATTGTTACAAACTCTACAACGCTTTGGCATTGGAGGAGTAGCATACAAATGGTTTGAAAGCTATTTATATGATAGAAAACAAAAGACTGTATTTAACGATTTTGTGTCCAGTTCTCTAGATAATTCACTTGGAGTGTCTCAAGGCAGTGTCCTAGGACCAATTTTATTTATTATGTATATTAATGATATGAAACGAGTTTTACGGTTTTGTGATATTAAATTTATTTGCTGACTACACGGTTCTGTTTATTGCATCTAAGGATTATAATGAAGCAGTTGCACACTTAAACGAAGACCTACATTCTCTAGCACGTTGGTTAAAATTCAAGCAATTGAAATTGAATGTCGCAAAGACGAAATACATGGTTATTTCTTCTGCGAGCACTACACGGAAAGACCGAAATCAGCATTTTGGCGAAAAAATTAGTTGATTTTCTGATTTCAGTTAGTTATTTTTTGAGACAACTAAAAAAATCTTACTTTTGCTAATTTAGATTTTTTAATTCTAATTCCCTTAATAATAATAAAATATTTGTTGAGTTGGCTATTTTTTTTAGTTGAATTCACCAATTAAACGTGCTGTCATTTCTTAGCTAAGGCACGCTTCATATCCATTCAACTAATTAATTTTTTAGTTGAATTAGAGAAATAAAAAGTTGTTTTCAACCAACATAAATGGTTGAATTGGTTTCTGCCATTTGCAGCTATATGGCGCTCTGTCACCGAAAAAACGTTAACACCGTAATGACTACTAGCCACTAGATGGCACACGACTACCGAAAAAAATTTCAGTCACGATTATCTTTTCTATATTGGCAGGTATAAATACGATATTGTATTGGAGAAAAAGACATAAGCGAAACATAAACTTCTTTTTGAAAATTTCTTCTCAGTTGCTGTTTTCTTCATTCGACTTCGCGAAATTGACTATCTCACTGAAAACTTTGAGCACTCGGAAAACAAAAACCAAATACAAGTAGTACACCGGACAGCGTAGCCCAGAAGGTTGGAAGATACAAAAAACATCATTTGACATATACAATTAGAGTGCAATATTCGAAACTCACTTCACTGTTCCCCGTAAAAACATTATTACGCACAATCGCTTTAAATGCGCACAAATTCTGAATAAATACACTTTCCACTAAGAGTTTGCGCCATTTTTACAAATCGTTTTAGAAATTTATATATGGATATATCGTAACACATGCGAAAAACATCTAAACAATTTGCAAGCAGTTTCAACAAGACTGTCCCTGTTAGCTTTTTAATGGATTGTTTTGCTTTGACACTTCTCATGAGTTTTTAGCTAATAAACTTGTTAATAAAACCAATTTCATTTTTGTTTTCTTTGTCCTGTCCTTCAGTAATGATGGAGATAGAAAAATAGAAACAAATTTTCTGATTTTAATAACAAAATTTGTTGTCAATGAGAATTTCGTACTGGATTGAAATATTGCTGGTTTGTGTCCAGATTATTCGCCAACTAAACACATTCTCTAAAAATAAGAGTGTTTTTCAGCAAAGTAAATTCTCAATTTTAACTAATTTTATAGTTATTTTGGAAATTCTGTTGTTAAAATCAACTAATTCAAAAACAGTAATACGAATTAGGCGCAGAGCTAATTTCGGTCGTTCCGTGTAGACATGATGCTAACGTTGAAATTGATGGTGAGATTATTGAACGCGTTAGAGAGATTAAGTACCTTGGAGTCGTATTTGATGAAAAGTTAACATTCAAATCTCACATTAATAACGTAATCAGGAAGATTGCCAAAAAGTACGGAGTATTGTGTCGTTTGAAAAATGATTTAACGATCAGTAGTAAAATTCTTCTGTATAAATCAATCATTTCACTACACATTGACTTCTGTCCATCCATTCTGTTTCTTGCTAATAGTACACAAATCATGCAATTACAGCGACTGCAAAATAAAGTCATGCGATTGATACTTAAATGTAATAGATACACTTCCTCTACTTTTCTGCTATATACTAATGCACTCATACAATGGCTTTCGGTCAAACAAAGAATTTATTACTTAACAATGGTGTTAATTTTTAAATTAATAAATGGTATGCTGCCTCGATATTTGTGTGATCGAGTTGAGAGAGGAAGTGATTTACATAGATATAATAACAGAAATGCATCAGATGTAAGAACACCAAACTTTATGTTAGGCAGATCACAGAATTCGCTACTGTACAAAGGAATAAATTTTTTCAATTCGATGCCCAGACAAATTAAACGTGCTACAACTCTAAATGAGTTCAAACAATTATGTATTTCACATGTAAAATCTGTCTTATGAACCGATTTTAAAATATATATTATAATTTGATTTCTTTAAAATTATGTACAATGAAGAAGAATGTATCTTGACTTATCACCATTTTTTTTAGATGTTAGAAGTTATTATGATCTGTATGATGATGATGGATTTTTTTTTGTTATTAGTATTTTAGAGTTGATATAGATAAAAAGTAAATGAGTTGTCTACAAAAGTTTGAGCCCGCGCGCGTAAAACAGTCAAAGACAATCTAGAAATGGAATAAGGCTGAATTGAGAGATGTTATTGTTTGAGACCAATTATGATTTTCTTGAGTTATGCTGGGATCTACAGTTGTTGATGAAATTGGGCTTGGCTCTGCTCATTCGCAGTCTCGTTATTCCATCGTAGCTGGTGGTGATAACGATGAACTGGTCCGGCGGGAGAGGCCTGGTGAATTATTGTCTGATACTGGTCGAGATATTGGGTTCGATTAATAATTTGTTCAAGGATCTTCCCGGGTTGGAAATTTTCTTGATCAACCCTGGATAGTAATTGTAATATATAATGTAGTATAGTAATTTCTTTTTGTTCAGCTACTCTATCGAAGGAATATCTATGCCTGCTAAGTTAACCAGCTCGTTTCAATTTTTGATTACTGGTTAAAGCATGTAATAATATTAATTATCACTTAGATAACTCGTTCAGCTCACACCTTTGTAGGGGTATGAGGTGGGACCATCATCATCATCATACATTTTTTGATTTTGATGGATGTATTCGAGTGGTATGTGGGTGTTATGGTTTTTCAGAAATTATCGCTGTAAGCAGTTTAAATCAATATAAATATACAATCGTTTTGAATTCGAAAATACAGTCGTCTTTCTAATATATATATGCCATATTCGAACGATTATGTTGCCAAAAACGAACCGTGCTAAAATCGAAACCAGGCAGGATGTCATGAAAAAAAAATGCTGTGCACGGTCTATTTGGTGTTTAGAAATTAGTATTAAAAATCGTGTTTCACTTTGTTCCCAAGCATCACTTTACCATACAGCGCTCAGAACTCCTACTGCTGGAATATGAGGAAAAGTCGCTTTCACAAAAATATCGATAACTCCGTTAATACTGGACGGATTTTTGTAAGCTATGACATATTGGACAGCTATAATTGCATCGAATCTTAGTTTCAAAACATATTTTGTAGACAATTGTGACAGATATTGTCGAACAACTAAACATTTTTACATGAGACTGCGTATAAGTCGAAAAGTAAACATCCGATCTGAAAAACATTAAATAGTGTTCCTGTCGACGAGGATATCTTTCGTTGTTCCTTTTCTGTAGTTTGAGCGAGTTCTGTGTCTTTTTATATTCATATAACAAGGTAAGAATATACACTGAAAAGAAAATCGCAATCTTTTTCAAGAGTCCGAAAATTGTACGAATATAATTCAAAAACCGTCCCTTTAATTCTTTTGAAACATTTTATTTCTTGCCCTTAAAACAACACTTGGCATTAATACGAATTTTCGTAATTTCGTGAAAGAGGAAGTTACTGGTAAACAAATTACAGGCATTCACAAAACTTTAAATATTCCATTTGAAAGAATAGTCACTTAGTCACTAGAATATGACTCTATAGCTCAAGAGCAATCATCGTGCTTACAGTTGCCGTTTCTAGAAGTAGCCGATATAGTCGATGTCGGTTTGTATGGGCAATAATTTACATGACCTACAAATCTGAGAATCTTGATAACCTTACAATTTCACCCAACTCGAAAGGGGGAAGAGTCTCCGATGATATTGCGATGCTAAATTTTCACTACGCTCGATACTAAGTATCGTAACTAAGAAATAATGACTGCGATGTTTTCGATGCACGTAGGGTGGTAAATATAAACAACAATATTTTTTTTGACTCCTATCGAGTCGCTGCTCTGTTGATAAATGAATCAATAGAAGTTTAAATTTAACAATTCTTAATCAGTAAGGATAACTGTGTTTTGTTACCTTTAAGGAATCTAATGATGTAAATCGATGTAGTTTGTCAAACTATATGCGTGGGGGTGCTCAAATTGATTCTTTATTACTCTTTATCACCAGAGTTGGGAAAAATGCCGGTTTCGGTACGGAACGGTTTACGTAGTTTCAACGCATGCTCTCATTTGATGCTCACGTGTTCGATCTCGCAACTGGGTGCTGATTTCGCAATAAAATGAATACTAGGGAAATATATGAAGGTTTTATTAAAATAATCAGTTTGGATCGTAATCACATTGATAATGTTCATTTTACAGTTTTCACTACGCAAATGCAAGATTACGAAAAAAGAATTCCACACAAAATAGTGATTATAGCGACAAAAGACTGTTCCAATTCCAGCTGGTTGATTTACACTCATGAACTAATTCGATTAAACCTACCGAAACGCTATTTAGCATGAGTTGATTTATAGGACTAACAGGAGCCCGGGATTTTGCACGTCTCGAACACACAGAAGGCGTAGAGTTTGAATGGCGCGTTTGAATTGTCCTGCGCTCCTGTTACTTCTGCGTATGATATTCAAGCTAAACTTGAAGTTACACCGAAACCTCCATTTACGAACTAAACGGGGGTTCGTAAAAAGAGGTAGTTCGTAAAAAAAGTTTACGTTATTTGGGATTTGGTTCGTAAAAAAAGATTATATTATTTGGAATTTACTTCGTAAAAAAAAGTTTAGTGTAATGAATGTGGAAACTGCCCATCACATGGCTATTTTCGAAACGGATGTGAAGAGTTAGTGCAAGAAAATGAAGTTTGTGCTCGTTTCAAACTCCAAGATGGCGGCTTCCGGTTTATTTTTTTTCCATAAATACGTTTATTTCTTAAGGCAGTTTACATAAGTTTTTCTTTGCCGTAGCATCACTTTTACATAATATTCCTCTCCTAATTTAATTCTAACATAGTCACAACGTTTTGAATTTATTAAAACATATTCTCTTATAGCTTAAATATCATCTTAGGTAACTCGTCATTAATTATGAAATCTACTCGTAAATATTATTTGAACCAAACGATTAACTTCTATAAATTATAAAATATGCTGTTATTTTCAGACATTTTGTTGATAATTTCATAAACTGTTTCGAGTTTGTTTGTATCATTACATAATTTTTATTCTAATTTAGCTATTGGTTGAACTCATGGACGCAGCTGGGATCAGAACTAAGTCTTAAAAGGGGCCTTTATTAAATTGAAACTCCAATTTTCTTTATGAAATGATAAATAAGTTTCATGTATGAAAGGTCACGACAAACAAGAATGTCTCGAACTGGGATATTGGATAGTCTACCTTGGGTACGCAAAGAATTTATTAGTTGAGATCTGACATCACGATACTCCACGCATGTCCAAACGACATGATCAATATCCCGATAACCTTCTCCGCAAGCACAATGATTAGTCTCGGAGAGCCCAATTCGAAGGAGATGTGCATCTAACGTGTAGTGATTGGACATGAGTCTGGACATCACACGAATGAAATCCCTACTCACATCCAGTCCCCTGAACCATGCCTTTGTCGATATTTTCGGAATAATTGAGTGCATCCACCGACCCAGATCATCTCTATCCCAAGATGCTTGCCAGCTGGCAAGTGTTCTTTGGTGAGACGAGCTATAGAATTCGTTGAAAGCAATCGGTCGCTCATAAATTTCACCCTCAATAGCACCACGTTTGGCTAAAATATCGGCTCTTTCATTGCCAGGAATGGAGCAATGAGCCGGGACCCAGGCTATAGTGATTAGATAATTATTGTTCAATATGTCGTTCAGGCACTGTTTTATTTTGCCCAGGAAAAACGGTTCATTTTTGCCAGCAGCGTTTGAGCGAATGGCTTCAATTGCACTCAGACTATCTGTGAAGAGGAAATAATGGTTTGGAGATAATGTGACGATTACACTCAAACTATAATGAACTGCTGCTAGCTCTGCTATATAAACAGATGCAGGTTCTTGAAGCCTAAATGAGGCCGAAACATTATTGTTGAACATACCAAACCCTGTCGCTTCTTCAATTCGCGATCCGTCCGTATAAAACATTTTCTCAGAGTCAATATGCCTGAACTTACTTGAAAATATTTTTGGGATTTCCGTCGAGCGTAGATGATCCGGGAATTCACGCACTTCACGCTGCATGGATGTATCGAAAAATAAAGTTGAGTCAGGGGCACTTAGGATGCTGACACGGATAGGAATATATCTTGAAGGGTTGATTTCCTGTGACATATGGTTAAAATATACTGTCATAAATTTTGTTTGAGATCGAAGCTCGACTAGTCGTTCGAAATTATTAATTACCATGGGATTCAGCACCTCACATCTTATTAGCAGGCGTGATGAAAGCTCCCAAAATCGATCTTTTAATGGAAGAACTCCCGCCAGAACTTCAAGACTCATTGTATGTGTCGAATGCATGCAGCCTAAGGCAATTCGCAAACAACGGTACTGAATTCGCTCAAGTTTGATAATATGAGAGTTTGCAGTGGAACGAAAACAAACGCATCCATATTCCATCTCTGAAAGTATCGTTGTTTGATACAATTTTATTAGATCTTCCGGATGAGAACCCCACCAAGATCCTGTTATTGTTCGAAGAAAATTTACTCTTTGTTGGCATTTCGTTATCAGATACCTAATGTGTCCTCCCCACGTGCATTTGGAATCGAACCACACCCCGAGGTATTTAAAAGTTAAAACCTGTTGGATCATTCTTCCCATCATATGGAGCTGAAGCTGCGCGGGATCATGCTTTCTTGAAAAGACGACTAACTCTGTTTTCTCCGCAGAGAATTCGATACCAAGATGAACAGCCCAATCGGACAAGTTATCTAAGGTATCTTGCAATGGTTTATGCAGATCAATAGCTTTGGGTCCAGTAACTGAAACCACGCCATCATCTGCCAATTGTCTTAGTGTACATGGGGTTACTAGACAGCTGTCAATGTCATTTACGTAAAAATTATAGAGGAGCGGACTGAGGCATGAGCCTTGCGGGAGACCCATGTAGCTAATTCTGAATGTTGCCAAATCGCCATGTGAAAAATACATGCACTTCTCTGACAAAAGGTTGTGCAAATAATTATTTATAACCGCTGGAAGTCCATGTTGGTGGAGCTTGTCTGAAAGAACATCAATGGAAACTGAATCAAATGCTCCTTTAATGTCTAAAAATACAGATGCCATTTGTTGCTTTTGAGCGAAGGCAATTTGGATGTCAGACGAAAGTAATGCAAGGCAATCATTCGTCCCTTTATTTCTACGGAAGCCAAACTGAGTATCTGACAACAAACCGGTCGTCTCGACCCAAGTGTCGAGACGTCGTAGAATAATTTTTTCGAACAATTTTCTGATGCAGGACAACATCGCAATGGGTCTATATGAGTTGTGATTGGAAGCTGGTTTCCCCGGTTTTTGAATGGCGATAACTTTCACTTGTCTCCAGTCAGGTGGAACAATATTTTGCTCAAGAAACTTGTTGAACAATTCCAACAAACGTCTTTTTGCGAGGTCGGGCAGATTCTTCACCAAGTTGAATTTAATTCTGTCCAACCCAGGGGCGTTATTGTTACAAGACAAGAGTGCTATAGAAAATTCCATCATTGAAAATGGGTTATTAATAAAACCATTATTTGGAGGAGATTCCCGTATAATGCTCTGCGTAGGAACAGAATCTGGGCAAACTTTCCTAGCAAAGTCAAATATCCATCGGTTCGAGTATTCATCACTCTCATTGCCCACGTTACGATTCCTCATTCGTCTGGCCGTGTTCCAAAGAGTGCTCATTGAGGTTTCTCTTGACAAACCTTCGACAAAATGTCTCCAATAGCTCCATTTTTTGGCTCGAAGTATGCTCTTGTACTTGGTTTCTAAAACCATAAGTTTTTCAAAATTCTGAGGAGTTCCTCCTCCCCGTTTTAGAAACGTCTTGCAAGCATTTTGTTTTGCGAGTTTAGCCTCTGAGCACTCTTTGTCCCACCAGGGGTTGGGAGGCCTTCTGTTAGTCGTTGGCCCAGGAAAGCGTTTAGTTTGGGATTGTTCTGCGGCATCCAGAATCGAACAAACGAGGAAGTCATATTCTTCAAGTGGAGGGAGCTCTTCCATTGAATTCAAAATACTAGAGATTCTACTTTGGTATTTAATCCAGTCGATATTTTTTGTCAAATCATATGGAATACTAGCGGAAGTAGCAATGCAATTGCTACTGCTAATTGAGATGATGATTGGTAAATGATCGCTACCGTGTAAATCAGGCAGTATTTTCCAGGTGCAATCTAGTCGAATTGATGTTGAGCAAAGAGATAGATCTAATGCACTTGGGCGTGCAGGAGGTCTTGGGATCCGTGTCATGCTACCCATATTTAATATCGTCATGCTAAAATTGTCACAAATGTTTTGTATTAAAGATGATCTGCTATCATTGTAAACGGAACCCCACATCATTCCGTGCGAATTTAAATCCCCCAGAATCAATCGTGGAGCAGGAAGGGCTTCAACCATTTCATTAAGCTCTCGCTGTCCAACTTGTGCTTTTGGAGGAATAATAACCGAAGCTATGCAAATATCTTTGCCTTTAATGTTTATTTGGCAAGCAACAACTTCTATACTAGAAGTTGAAGGGATGTTTAATCTATAAAAGGAACAGCATTTCTTAATTCCCAAAAGCACTCCACCAAACGGAGAGTCTCTATCGAGACGTATAATGTTAAAATCATTAAAATTTAAAGCTATGTTTGAAGTAAGCCATGTTTCGCATAAAGCAAATACATCACATTTTTGACTATGCAATAAAATTTTAAATGAATCAAGTTTTGGCATGATGCTTCGACAATTCCACTGCAGGACAGTGATTGTATCATTTGCGGCGGGTGATAAATTATCCATCAAAAGATACAAAACCTGAGACAATTGGCCATTGAGCTGATAACTGCTTCAAAACATTTCTAGCTATTGGAAGGAATGTCATTATGAGGGTCTTTAAGGGTTCAGATATATTGAATGCTGAGAAAATCCATTCAACAATTTCCGAAAACTTCAGTAATCCTGTTGGTGGCTGTGAAATGGAGCCCACAGGATTATTACCTTTTTCTGTGCTAGATCCTGGATTGGTTTGTGAATTTGACAAACCAGGAGGCACAGTCTTTGGTTTTGACTTTTTTTGTTTAACACGGGGATCTTTTTTTGAAGATGAAACTTTAGGTGTCTTTTTTGGTAATTTGGAAGAAGACTTCTTTCTCTTAACTGACCCTTGGGTAGTGATAAACGAATTACCTTCACTATTTTCGTCAGAGTCAGAGTCCTCTGTTTCCTCTAGATTTGAAAACCCGTTTTCGGTTTCCAAAGGGGGGACATCAATGACCGTTTTAAGCATTTCTGCATATGTGCGCTTAGACCGTGCTTTTAAAGAAAGCTTAATTTTGTCTTTGTGCACTTGAAATGCAGTGCATACTGAAATATCCTCATGAGGACTTTCCCCACAATAAATACATTTTTCAATTTCCTTGTTGCAATCATTATCTTTATGAGGTCCTTCACACTTAATACATTTTGGTTTATTGCTACAGTAAGTAGCTGTGTGTCCGAATTTTTTGCAGTTCGTACAATTCATTACATTTGGAACAAAAAGCCGAACAGGGAGGCGAATTTTATCGACATAGACATGGGACGGCAACGCAGATCCGGCAAATGTCACTCGAAACGAGTCTGATGGGCGATAAACTTTTTTTCCCTCTTCATAAACTACTGAGTACAGTTGTTTGCACTCCAGTATTTTCACACCCTCAAGCATAGAGTTCTTGAAACGACCAACACCATGCTTGAGTAAATCATCTACCGAAAGACTCGCTTCGGTAACAACACCGTCAATTTCGACATCTTTGGAGGGTATGTAAACTTTATACTCTTTATTGAAATGTTCCGAAGAGACAATATCATTCGCGTGTTTCAAATTATTTACCACAACACGAATTTTATCGTTATTTACTTTTATGATCTCTTTGATTGAAGAGAATCGTGATGTCAAACCTTTAGAAATTTGGTAAATGTTTAATGGCTTTGATATACGTCTAAAAAAGACTATCCAAGGCCCAGAAGAGCTCTCCTGATATTTTTTCGTTCGTGGGGGTATCGGATTCATGCTAGGATTTACGTCCATGGATTCATCCATTACATTAAAATTTTTAACTAAACTTTAAAATAAAATTTGAAACCAACACTACACAGTACTCAATCAAAAGGAAAAGAAAAAACTTCTACCTTGAAATTGTTGTCTATCTCCGTTGCACTGCCGTGTAGATCCTCGTTGCTCTAGATGTTCTTGTTGGATGTATCTGGACGTTGATACAATGCTGAAGCTCACTGTAGCGATAGAATATGATGTGATGCTACTGCTACCTGACATCCAGCACCACTCGAATTCCGATTTGCTTTCGTCTTCGCCAGCTGTAACCAGCGCAGGTCACCGGTGTATACCTGCGTGTTGTATGGCAGTGGAAAGACCGAGTTGTCTTGTCTCCTTCTTCCTTGTGCTCCGCACCGATATGCTTCTGCACCGAAGTGCCTTCGCACCGGTGTGCCTTTGCACTCTCCTGCTTCTGTGTGCCTTTGCACTCTTCTTCTTCAATGTGCCTTTGCACTCTCCTGCTCAGCACTTGTGGCTGTATATTGCGGCCTGGGTAGAGTTTGGGAAACGCCCTTTGTTGTTTCCTTCACCAGCTTGGCCCAGCACTAGGGCTCTCTTATGCAGCACGACTATACGTTTTAACGGCTGCTGCCAACAGGTCTCTACCTGTAGTTCAACCGTTGTCGTATTTAACGCGTGTAAACTAACCAGCGTTATTAAACTGTACGCTTCTATACACAACCTTCTCGGTTGAACGGCTATTACTGAATCTTTTCCGGTTTATTGATATTATTTAAAACTCTCAACAATATGGATATTTTCGGAACGGGATTGATGAGTAGATGTCGGAAAACGATGTTTGAGGTGGTTCTGAAATTCAAGATGACGACATCCGGTTTCTTGGTATTCCTTGAAAACCTTTACATTATGGGTATTTTCGAAAAGTATTTGATGTGGTGCCATAAAAACAATGTTTGTGATAGTTTCGGATCCAAGATGAAAATTCAAAGAATATCAATAGACTGGAAGTGAAGTCTATTGATATTCTTTGAAAATACTCACAATATGGATATTTTCAGAACAGATTTGGTTTGTAGGTACCAAAAAAAATAGACGTTTGTGATCGTTTCGAAATCTGATTCTTCCCGAAAATACCCAAATTGTAAGGGTTTTCAAGCATTATCAAAAAATCGGAAGTCGCCATTTTTGATTTCAGAACCACCTCAAACATTGTTTTCTGACATCTACTCATCAATCCCGTTCCTAAAATACCTATATTGTAAGGGTTTGCTAGGAATGTAAAAAAAACCGGAAGTCGCCATCTTGAATTTCAGAACCACCCCAAACATCATTTTCCGGAATCTACTCTTTAAACCCGCTCCAAAAATACCCATAAAGTAGTAGTTTCCATGGAATATAAATAAGCCGGAAATCGCTGCCGATGTATGTCAAAACCTCTTTTTACGAAGTAGGTTCGTAAAAAAAGTGTACGATATTTGGGATTTGACTCGTAAAAAGAGTTACGTAAAAAGAGGTAACGTATAAAAAGTGTTCGTAAACGGAGGTTTGGGTGTACATAACAAGCTTCGAGATTGTTTTTTTTTATAAATTTTTTACTATCATTATAACTATTATAAATCACAGTATTTATGTTAATATTGTTTACTGTTTTGCCTTTCTCGAAGGTCAAATAGCTGTCTTTCTTTTTGTTTCGGAGATATAATGGAATAAGTGACGTAATCGACTAACTGCACTATTCTCATTGGATTAAACTTCTCGAAGAGGATCATGGAAATTCGATAAACTTAGACTTATTTATAAGCTGCAATTTGGTTTCAGATAAACTTTGGACAATTATTTCAAGCATTCCCGATGTAATCATGTATATGACTTAACAGGGAAAACATAGTTTTTTCAGTGCGCCAAAATTTCTCGACGATGTCTGAATCGATACCATTCAATTCAGCTCGACGAACTGAGCAAATGTATGTGACATATATTTTCATTCAATTTTCTCGGAGATGGATGAACTGATTTTCTCAAATTTAAATTCAAATTAAAGGTCTCGCGGTCAAAGTTCCTGAATTTCAATTGAATCGGACTTCCGGCTCCGGAATTACAGGGTGATATCATAAATCAAATAATCATAGATTTTCCACTGTACGGTGACACTGACAGCACCTCTAGTGAGCAACGGGTGTACTTTTTTCCATTAGCTACTGTGGTTGTGTTAAATGCGCAGGCAATTTTATGCATGCATTTTAGGAGCATTTACGCACCCATTCTCCACCAGAAGGTGCTTTTGCTGTCACGGGTTGCTCAACTACATTACTATTACGCTGGGAAATCTATGTTTATTTGATTTATGGTGATATGCACCAAAAAGGTGATTTCAAGCCGTCATAGAAAATCGTAATACATATTCTTAGTTGTGCTCGAAACTGTTTCAATTCGTAGGTCAAACCGTTATTTAAATCGAAGGTGCAGAAGGTTTGGAAACTATTTTAAATTGGGCCTTAAACTTTTATAATTAATAGTGGATATTTTCTGATGGTTTAATGATCCGAAATTCCGGTTTTTTTGCACCGGAAATTCCGGAGATAGTAGTGAAAATGCTTGAAATGGAGCTCACTTAATTTTCTCAAGTATGGTTGAATCGATTTTCACTAACTTCAATTCAAACGTAGTATTTAAATGTGGTAGTATTGGTAGCAAATGAAGTCTTGAAAACTAGGATCTAAGCTTTATTAGCTGGTAGTTTTTTGATTATTCTTGATGTAATATATAAGAGATAAAGAATAATATGAGAAAGGCATCATTACACCACTAGGTAGATAAAAACAGGTTTTTTTTTATCGTGGCATCACAAATCAATTCCGGTTCATCATTGACAGTAGGACTATTTAAATCTATTTTGCCCCATGCTTATCTAATATGGAACCAAGTTACCTTATGAGCAGAGATGTCAGGTTCACAGATTAA
This sequence comes from Malaya genurostris, assembly GCF_030247185.1. Taxonomy (NCBI): domain Eukaryota; kingdom Metazoa; phylum Arthropoda; class Insecta; order Diptera; family Culicidae; genus Malaya; species Malaya genurostris. Next base: position 57,479,671 of record NC_080571.1, read on the forward strand.
TCTGTGTTTCATAGATTCTCATAGACACTGATTTCTGAAATCGATCACAGACTGCCAATGAGATCCACAAAGTCTTCGAATTGCTTGAGAAAACGTAGTGTAAATGATTTTTCGAATCTGTGGCGAGATTCTTTCTTTTGCTTACCAAATTGATTCCGACCTGCTATGGAAGTTCACACAGATTTTGCACAGACTGATTTTTGCTGCGATCAGAGTTTTGAAAAAATTACCTGGCATCTCTGCTTGAAAGGTTCACAGTGACGATGAAGATGCTAACAAGGTTTTACACGACACATCTTTGACAGCTATCGATAGTTTGTTTATTCTGAACTGCAGTGAAATAACAAGGAACACAATGAAATAATATGGAGATGACATGGAACAGAGTGCAATGAAATGGATTGAACATGTAAACAAACCACTGATAGCTGTCAAACGATGTTCATCCAAAAAAATTTGAGGTTATGTTAATTTAGTGTAAAATTTAATTTTTAGTCTGTTATGTAGGGTAATGCCTGAATATATTTAGACTTTTTAGTTGTATTTAGGTAGGCATCACATACTGAAACGATTATTGCTCAATTCCCTACAAAATAGCGAGTATTTTCATTCCGAAAATCAAACCGTGAATGTGTAAACCGTAGTCTGGTTTTAATAGTTTTGGTTGAAATCTGGACTGATCAGCCTCTCATCTTTCGCTACGCATTGGAAATTTTGTTCCCACGGAACTATGTTCTATCTCTATCACTCTCACAACCGTTTTTTTCTGATACAGTCGACTTGTTCGTTTCGTTCCATGAAAACAGCCCCAGGATGTACTGCTTTTGGAATTCCTCCTAAGAGCTTTAATATTGATGTGTCATTGTTTGTCTCAATAGTTGGTCGGCCATTCGGGTTAGATACACCATTTTCCCGTCTGGCGCCCTCTTGGTAGACTGAGCTGATTCAGATTGTATCTTGCTATCGACGCGGTGTTTCAATTTTAATTTTGTGGAGTGCTTGGAAATACGATTTTTATTTTCGGTTCAGATATTTGAAAGGCCTAAAAATATAACACACTGGGAAAGGAACAACTTAATGTCAGTAATGACGGCCTCACGCCAATTTTCCTGAAATATGAGTAAGCGAGTGGATTTCGATAACATCGTCCGTACTGAGTACCGTTCCAATGTGGAGAGATCTTGATTACTAGAGATGGTTCGGCCAACAGAGACCGATCCGGGTGAAATTAATTCATTCATAGTCCTAGCATTTGTTCGTGTGGGAGGATAATTTTTACCGGCTTTGAAAGCACCAATCACAACGTTTCGTCATGTATTTGTAACTATGTATACAAATTGAATGCTCTCACTTTTAGCGAAGAGCGCATTGTTGGGCACCATTATTCTTGGTGGAACATAATTTGTTTTATCATAAGACAAATCTAGCGACTGTGATTGAAGAAGCTTCTAATGGACCGACGCAGTTTTTTAAGAATCAGAAGGAAATTTTTTATTCCTTTAAATTTTCAGTCGGGATGACAGTTTTTCTGCTTTTGTTGTATAGCATTTTTTTTGTTTTCTGCAACACAAAATTTTGGTTACCTTGTTTTGAAATTATCGTAGGAGGCTTATGTCGTGCCACAAAACGTAATTTGCGTGAAGCGCTGCTCTTTTTATTTAACTGAAGGAAAAACGCGTGGAACATTTTCCATCAGTAAAAATATGGGTGGGGAATGTCAGAAACATTACTGATTGACGTGATTATTTTTATAAAACCGACACGCTTCTATCACATTTCGGAACATTGATAATCGTTTGTGGGTTTTGAAGTTCGTATTCTTTATGTCAAACATATTCTACCGCACGAATAAAAAAAAGTAAGGCAAAAGAGAGTAATATAATTAGCTAGACAACAAACCTGCACGCTGTGCGAATGTCATTGAAAAAATAATTCTTCGAGGTCGACTTTGGGTTTGAAAAAGAGCCAAGTAGCAAAATTTCATCCATCTTAAACAAGTTTTATTGCATTTTCCTTAAAGTTTATGTGGCTAAACATTGAAGAAAATAATTGCCTCTGGTTCTTTGCAAATCGAGACGCAAACGAACGCGAACGCAAGACAATAGAATTGACTGGCTGCAGAACTGCGCACGGAGCGATTTAAATCGATATTGACGATAGCTAAATGGAAGAGGATATTCTTAAATACTGCGTTATTGCACTTTTACAGTCAAACAGGCTGACATAACGGGAGCATAAAAATTGACCGGTCGTTCACGGAATGCATTACATTAATACTGAAACAAACATTCCAATAAAAGAATGTACTAAATCGTTTCTAGAGATTCATTTTGAGTTCGACGGCATTTTCTCCTACTATTTCTTCTGCTAAATAATTGCAACTGGTTCAATTAAACGATTGTAAAACTACTTACAATTTTAACAATTTAAAAAATGTTTGCAATTTTAAAAATGTTTACGATTTTTACACTTTTTACAATTTTTATAATTTTAACAGTTTTTATAATTTTTTTAATTCTAACAATTTTTACAATTTTTACAATTTTTACAATTTTTACAATTTTTACAATTTTTACAATTTTTACAATTTTTACAATTTTTACAATTTTTACAATTTTTACAATTTTTACAATTTTTACAATTTTTACAATTTTTACAATTTTTACAATTTTTACAATTTTTACAATTTTTACAATTTTTACAATTTTTACAATTTTTACAATTTTTACAATTTTTACAATTTTTACAATTTTTACAATTTTTACAATTTTTACAATTTTTACAATTTTTACAATTTTTACAATTTTTACAATTTTTACAATTTTTACAATTTTTACAATTTTTACAATTTTTACAATTTTTACAATTTTTACAATTTTTACAATTTTTACAATTTTTACAATTTTTACAATTTTTACAATTTTTACAATTTTTACAATTTTTACAATTTTTACAATTTTTACAATTTTTACAATTTTTACAATTTTTACAATTTTTACAATTTTTACAATTTTTAAAATTTTTACAATTTTTACAATTTTTACAATTTTTACAATTTTTACAATTTTTACAATTTTTACAATTTTTACAATTTTTACAATTTTTACAATTTTTACAATTTTTACAATTTTTACAATTTTTACAATTTTTACAATTTTTACAATTTTTACAATTTTTACAATTTTTACAATTTTTACAATTTTTACAATTTTTACAATTTTTACAATTTTTACAATTTTTACAATTTTTACAATTTTTACAATTTATAAAATTTTTACAATTTTTACAATTTTTACAATTTTTACAATTTTTACAATTTTTACAATTTTTATAATTTTAACAATTTTTATAATTTTTACAATTTTTACAATTTTTACAATTTTTACAATTTTTACAATTTTTACAATTTTTACAATTTTTACAATTTTTACAATTTTTACAATTTTTACAATTTTTACAATTTTTACAATTTTTACAATTTTTACAATTTTTACAATTTTTACAATTTTTACAATTTTTACAATTTTTACAATTTTTACAATTTTCACAATTTTTACAATTTTTACAATTTTTACAATTTTTACAATTTTTACAATTTTTACAATTTTTACAATTTTTACAATTTTTACAATTTTTACAATTTTTACAATTTTTACAATTTTTACAATTTTTACAATTTTTACAATTTTTACAATTTTTACAATTTTTACAATTTTTACAATTTTTACAATTTCTACAATTTTTACAATTTTTACAATTTTTACAATTTTTACAATTTTTACAATTTTTACAATTTTTACAATTTTTACAATTTTTACAATTTTTACAATTTTTACAATTTTTACAATTTTTACAATTTTTACAATTTTTACAATTTTTACAATTTTTACAATTTTTACAATTTTTACAATTTTTACAATTTTTACAATTTTTACAATTTTTACAATTTTTACAATTTTTACAATTTTTACAATTTTTAATATTTTTAAAATTTTTACAATTTTTACAATTTTTACAATTTTTACAATTTTTACAAGTTTTACAATTTTTACAATTTTTACAATTTTTACAATTTTTACAATTTTTACAATTTTTACAATTTTTACAATTTTTACAATTTTTACAATTTTTACAATTTTTGCAATTTTTACAATTTTTACAATTTTTACAATTTTTACAATTTTTACAATTTTTACAATTTTTACAATTTTTACAATTTTTACAATTTTTACAATTTTTACAATTTTTACAATTTTTACAATTTTTACAATTTTTACAATTTTTACAATTTTTACAATTTTTACAATTTTTACAATTTTTACAATTTTTACAATTTTTACAATTTTTACAATTTTTACAATGTTTACAATTTTTACAATTTTTACAATTTTTACAATTTTTACAATTTTTACAATTTTTACAATTTTTACAATTTTTACAATTTTTACAATTTTTACAATTTTTACAATTTTTACAATTTTTACAATTTTTACAATTTTTACAATTTTTACAATTTTTACAATTTTTACAATTTTTACAATTTTTACAATTTTTACAATTTTTACAATTTTTACAATTTTAACAATTTTAACAATTTTTACAATTTTAACAATTTTTACAATTTAGGAAATTTTGGAAATTTAGGAAATTTAGGAAATTTAGGAAATTTAGGAAATTTAGGAAATTTAGGAAATTTAGGAAATTTAGGAAATTTAGGAAATTTAGGAAATTTAGGAAATTTAGGAAATTTAGGAAATTTAGGAAATTTAGGAAATTTAGGAAATTTAGGAAATTTAGGAAATTTAGGAAATTTAGGAAATTAGGGAAATTTAGGAAATTAAGGAAATTAAGGAAGTTTAGGAAATTTAGGAAATTTAGGAAATTTATGAAATTTATGAAATTTATGAAATTTAGGAAATTTATGAAATTTAGGAAATTTAGGAAATTTAGGAAATTTAGGAAATTTAGGAAATTTAGGAAATTTAGGAAATTTAGGAAATTTAGGAAATTTAGGAAATTTAGGAAATTTAGGAAATTTAGGAAATTTAGGAAATTTAGGAAATTTAGGAAATTTAGGAAATTTAGGAAATTTAGGAAATTTAGGAAATTTAGGAAATTTAGGAAATTCAGGAAATTTAGGAAATTTAAGAAATTTAGGAAATTTAGGAAATTTAGGAAATTTAGGAAATTTAGGAAATTTAGGAAATTTAGGAAATTTAGAAAATTTAAAAAAAAATTCAGGAAATTCAGAAAATTTAGGAAATTTATCAAATTTAGGAAATTTATCAAATTTAGGAAATTTATCAAATTTAGGAAATTTATCAAATTTAGGAAATTTAGGAAATTTAGGCAATTCAGGCAATTTAGGCAATCTGAATGCAATTTGCTAAACGAACAATTTAGGCATTTTAGGAAATTTAGGAAATTTAGGAAATTTAGGAAATTTAGGAAATTTAGGAAATTTAGGAAATTTAGGAAATTTAGGAAATTTAGGAAATTTAGGAAATTTAGGAAATTTAGGAAATTTAAGAAATTTAGGAAATTTAGGAATATTAGGAAATTAAGGAAATTTAGGATATTGAGGAAATTTTACAAAATTTATGAAATTTATGAAATTTATGAAATTTATGAAATTTATGAAATTTAGGAAATTTAGGAAATTTAGGAAATTTAGGAAATTTAGGAAATTTAGGAAATTTAGGAAATTTAGGAAATTTAGGAAATTTAGGAAATTTAGGAAATTTAGGAAATTTAGGAAATTTAGGAAATTTAGGAAATTCAGGACATTTAGGAAATTTAGGAAATTTAGGAAATTTAGGACATTTAGGAAATTTAGGAAATTTAGGAAATTTAGGAAATTTAGGAAATTTAGGAAATTTAGGAAATTTAGGAAATTTAGGAAATTTAGGAAATTTGGGAAATTTAGGAAATTTAGGAAATTTAGGAAATTCAGGAAATTTAGGAAATTTAGGAAATTTAGGATATTTAGGAAATTTAGGAAATTTAGGAAATTTAGGAAATTAAGGAAATTTAGGAAATTAAGGAAGTTTAGGAAATTAAGGAAATTTAGGAAATTTAGGAAATTTAGGAAATTTAGGAAATTTAGGAAATTTAGGAAATTTAGGAAATTTAGGAAATTCAGGAAATTTAGGAAATTTAGGAAATTTAGGAAATTTAAGAAATTTAGGAAATTTAGGAAATTTAGGAAATTTAGGAAATTTAGGAAATTTAGGAAATTTAGGAAATTTAGGAAATTTAGGAAATTTAGGAAATTTAGGAAATTTAGGAAATTTAGGAAATTTAGGAAATTTAGGAAATTTAGGAAATTTAGGAAATTTAGGAAATTTAGAAAATTTAGGATTTTTAGAAAATTTAGGAAATTTAGGATATTTAGGAAATTTAGGAAATTTTGGAAATTTAGGTAATTTAGGAATATTAGGAAATTCAGGAAATTTAGGAAATTTAAGATATTTAGGAAATTTAGGAAATTTTTCAAAATTTAGGATATTTAGGAAATTTAGGAAATTCAAGAAATCTAGGAAATTTAGGAAATTTATGAAATTTAGGAAATTTAGGAAATTTAGGAAATTTAGGAAATTTAGGAAATTTAGGAAATTTAGGAAATTTAGGAAATTTATGAAATTTAGGAAATTTAGGAAATTTAGGAAATTTAGGAAATTTAGGAAATTTAGGAAATTTAGGAAATTTAGGAAATTTAGGAAATTTAGGAAATTTAGGAAATTTAGGAAATTTAGGAAATTTAGGAAATTTAGGAATATTAGGAAATTCAGGAAATTTAGGAAATTTAGGATATTTAGGAAATTTAGGAAATTTTTCAAAATTTAGGATATTTAGGAAATTTAGGAAATTTAGGAAATTTAGGAAATTTAGAAAATTTAGGAAATTTAGGAAATTTAGGAAATTTAGGAAATTTAGGAAATTTAGGAAATTTAGGAAATTTAGGAAATTTAGGAAATTTAGGAAATTTAGGAAATTTAGGAAATTTAGGAAATTTAGGAAATTTAGGAAATTTAGGAAATTTAGGAAATTCAGGAAATTTAGGAAATTTAGGAAATTTAGGAAATTTAAGAAATTTAGGAAATTTAGGAAATTTAGGAAATTTAGGAAATTTAGGAAATTTAGGAAATTTAGGAAATTTAGGAAATTTAGGAAATTTAGGAAATTTGGGAAATTTAGGAAATTTTGGAAATTTTGGAAATTTAGGAAATTTAGGAAATTTAGGAAATTTAGGAAATTTAGGAAATTTAGGAAATTTAGGAAATTTAGGAAATTTAGGAAATTTAGGAAATTTAGGAAATTTAGAAAATTTAAAAAAATTCAGGAAGTTCAGGAAATTTAGGAAATTTATCAAATTTAGGAAATTTAGGAAATTTAGGAAATTTAGGAAATTTAGGATATTTAGGAAATTTAGGAAATTTAGAAAATTTAGGAAATTTAGGAAATTTAGGAAATTTAGGAAATTTAGGAAATTTAGGAAATTTAGGAAATTTAGGAAATTTAGGAAATTTAGGAATATTAGGAAATTCAGGAAATTTAGGATATTCAGGAAATTTTACAAAATTTATGAAATTTATGAAATTGAGGAAATTTAGGAAATTTAGGAAATTTAGGAAATTTAGGAAATTTATGAAATTTAGGAAATTTAGGAAATTTAGGAAATTTAGGAAATTTAGGAAATTTAGGAAATTTAGGAAATTTAGGAAATTTAGGAAATTTAGGAAATTTAGGAAATTTAGGAAATTTAGGAAATTTAGGAAATTAAGGAAATTAAGGAAGTTTATGAAATTTATGAAATTTAGGAAATTTAGGAAATTTAGGAAATTTAGGATATCCAGGAAATTTTACAAAATTTATGAAATTTATGAAATTTATGAAATTTATGAAATTTATGAAATTTAGGAAATTTATGAAATTTAGGAAATTTAGGAAATTTAGAAAATTTAGGAAATTTAGGAAATTTAGGAAATTTAGGAAATTTAGGAAATTTAGGAAATTTAAGAAATTTAGGAAATTGACGAAATTTAGGAAATTTAGGAAATTTAGGAAATTTAGGAAATTTAGGAAATTTAGGAAATTTAGGAAATTCAGGAAATTTAGGAAATTTAGGAAATTTAGGAAATTTAAGAAATTTAGGAAATTTAGGAAATTTAGGAAATTTAGGAAATTTAGGAAATTTAGGAAATTTAGGAAATTTAGGAAATTTAGGAAATTTAGGAAATTTAGGAAATTTGGGAAATTTAGGAAATTTTGGAAATTTAGGAAATTTAGGAAATTTAGGAAATTTAGGAAATTTAGGAAATTTAGGAAATTTAGAAAATTTAAAAAAATTCAGGAAATTCAGGAAATTTAGGAAATTTATCAAATTTAGGAAATTTAGGAAATTTAGGCAATTCAGGCAATTTAGGCAATCTGAATGCAATTTGCTAAACGAACAATTTAGGCATTTTAGGCAATTTAGGCAATTTAGGCAATTTAGGCAATTTAGGCAATTTAGGCAATTTAGGCAATTTAGGCAATTTAGGCAATTTAGGCAATTTAGGCAATTTTGGCAATTTTGGCAATTTTGGCAATTTTGGCAATTTTGGCAATTTTGGCAATTTTGGCAATTTTGGCAATTTTGGCAATTTTGGCAATTTTGGCAATTTTGGCAATTTTGGCAATTTTGGCAATTTTGGCAATTTTGGCAATTTTGGCAATTTTGGCAATTTTGGCAATTTTGGCAATTTCGGCAATTTCGGCAATTTCGGCAATTGTGGCAATTCAGATAATTTTTTAAATCATGCAATATTTTCAATTGTTGTAAACAATCAACTATCATCATAGAATTTAAGCAAATAACATGTACATATGGTTCCACTGAACGCTCAAAAGACCCAAATGACTCCAGTTAAAAGGTTTTCTCGGCTCATCAGTGCTTAAAGTATTAAAAATTGAACTGCCATATTGCGTCTAGCAGTTCGATTTAAACCTCTAAGAAGACACAAAGTTTGCACTATTTATACAATCCTTAAAAAATATTGAACAGGTGCAATATTTTTTTCTGACTTCTCAGGCGTGAACAAGTGACGGCTTAATATTGGCCGTCGCAGAAAATGAACATTTAGGGGTTTTGTAGGTTTGCCCAAAAAGCACATATTTTGTTTCTATTTCTTCACGTTTCGCCTTTGGCTTATCAGTTTTGGTTAGTCTGTTTTTCAATTTTGAATAGATTTGATATATTAAATTCTTAAACTTCAAATTATTTTTGCAGAATATGAAAAGTACTAAAGATGATAAAGAATGAGAAAAGTGAGATCGCGAAACAACGTTAATCTACAATCAAACTCAAATAAATGTGACTGCCATAAAAACAATTCTGATGCACTTTGAAACTACTCGACTAACGACGTATCATCGACCGTAAACAGAACGTCACTCAGAATGATGAATGGACGCTTATATGTAAATACACCACGTGCACCCCGTAGGTTCCGTGAGTTCCCCAATCTCTGCCACTCACCGTTCTCTAATAGCAATTCATTATTTTAGCTGCGAGTTAAAATCGCGCGGTTTTTTTTTTGTCCATCTCCTCACCAACTACTACCGATGGGTGAGATTTTTCTCGAGAATACTACGGAAGGTTAGTAACCGAGGCGGAGCAAAATTATTCGAGAAATACATTTTATTAATAACATTCCGTCACGAAATTTTTGTTTTGTATTCTTCAAAGTCATCGATGGGAAATCCTACAAACTAAACATCTGACTGCAATTTGCTGAACGAATATATAAAACAAACGCACACAACTGTTACTGACTGTTTTGAAAGCGGGAAGTGCACATAAATGTACGAAGGAAACTTTTGTCGAATTGTGTTTCTATTAACTCATTCAGGAAGCAAACCAAAAAAAACCATAAACATTTCTTACATTTGATGATGAAAAATGTGTATATTTCAAGAGGAATATTGGATCTGGGTTGGAGTTCTAGTCGTCGGTTTCTGGTTTTGCAGGACTAATCGGATCCGAATCAACAATAGTTGTGCATGAAAATGCAATGTTGACTGCAAAAGACATTCTCAGCAAGCCAGATATTTGTACAAGCAAAGCCAACTTAGATTAAATTGAATTTCATATTGACAGAAAACATGTTGAATGAACATCGAATCTTTCGTCCCAACACCCTTCCTACCCTTTGCCGATTACACGCAATTCACTACTCAAAATACTGGTCCCGATTGGACCTGAAAACAAAATCGACGGCAATCGTCTGACCGGTCGACTACTTCCGTCTGTTTGTGCGAAGTAGCCACAATCCAGACCAGGCGGTTCAATATTTACATGAACGTAGAAATGTTTATTTTTACAACCCAATTTTCGTTCGAAACCAGCGACGACAGTCTCTCGAGTAAACACGCCACTGAACTGTTCGTTCGCCGTCGGAAAGCTTTCCCTGCTTCACTTTGCCCATTTTCCGGTCGGTCGGGACCGGAGGTGGGTGACTGGTAAGCCAAAACGATGACGGTGGGATATACACTTATAATCAGATTTTTCACTTAGCAAAAGAAGATGAATGATTTATGCGTTGGTCGATTCTGTCGATGGATTTGCGAGTACAGGATTTACTCGCTACTCGGTACACTTCAAACCGGTGCCGTCGGAAGCTTAGCGGAAAATTGAGAAAGGATATCAAATGCGATGCGGTATGATTTCGGGGGTCATCGTTTGGTTGTCCCGACCGCAGTAGGGCGATTTTTTCTTAATGTTTCCACACTGAAAACTTTTTTCTTAGAACTGATTTTAAACTTCAATTGTTTGATGTGGAATGTTTGGCTGGATGATAATACAGCATCATTTGAACGAAACATCTGCTTAGAAAAATATTGTCGATACAGTCAAAAACCTCTCAAAGTTTGGGAACTGGGACTTGATAGTGCTGTTAACAATATCCCGATTTATAAATTTTAGTTGGTTTGGCGTAAAGCCACCATAACTGAGTTCAGTTTTTGCAATGACTGAGCGGAAACTTATATTGGAGAAGTCAAATGAATGAAAAACTAACAGAAAAATGATTAATTTGAAAAAGATACGCTCAGAGACAGGACCCGAACCTGCGTTCTAATGCATTCCGTACATACGCGAAACCATTTCGCCACTCTGAACCCTGTTATTAGACACTCTGAAACACAGTCAGACATGGTAGAACATACATCGAACGTGGTTCACAGATGCCGATTTTTTTTCAAAACTTCTATGACTTTTGTCTTTGTTCAATTATCAGTTACAACACAACGAAAAATGAAAATAAATTGAAAATAATCAGTCGATGTTAAAGTTTAACTTTTAAAATAAAATAAAAACAAATAATTTCAAATTCAATTTTTAATTCTTCGCATAGATCAAATCGTTACCTGAAACAGTTTTCGAAAAATAGTTTTCCAAGAAATATGATTTTCGATGAATTTTAGCTTAAGCCTTTCTCAAAAGTAAGAATAGAATAAAATTGTGAACTGATGATGCAATTTGTCCTATTTGGTCGTGGGAAATGCATATGAAAAATTCTTATAAAAATTTAGAATATACGAAAATCATTTTTAACAAAATAAAATTGTGGCTTAGATTTTGAAAACACCGAAAAATATTAAAAAAAAACAGTCAAAAATAAAATCAATCCGGTGTCGTTTGCAGAACCTTTTTATACTTCAATTAAATTTGCTGCAAATGTAGACTATCTCATCAAAAGCCAATTTACCACATTATAATTTTTTTCAAATTTTGCTAGTTTTTTAAAAAGTTACTCTAACACATTTTCCAGAATATTCTTCAATGTTTCATTAAAATCGTTCAGACCAGCTATCACCCCGACTACCTAGAAGTGGCTTAAGTATTTCATGTTTTTAAATCTGGCGGTCGTTGCAATTGCAAAAATTTCTGTTCTGCCTAATGTTTCGTCTTTAGCAAAATCTTTGACTCAATAGACTTTTCGAATTCCTTAGGCTAGGTTACTGCAAACAATTTTCTAAACATTGAAAAATTGCGAATTTTCCTAAGCTGTAAGAAAATACTCTTAGAAATGATATAGGATTAGTCCCGAGGGTAAACGCGACCGAGAAAATGGTGTAAAAAAGAGGGGACGGTTCGCACCTAGGTACGATTAGTCGCGAATAAAACATTTATTCTGTTTATTCTCGAAACCACGCATTTTAAACTGAGTCTCACTCTTATTCCACAACTATTGCATGTATCAACATGAGCCGAATGGCATTTTACTCGTTAGATGTCTCTCTATGATCGGAATTACAACCAAAAATATTCATTGTTATTTAAAAAAGTTCAACAATTGAAAACAAAAAAAAAGTAAAAATAGCCGCCATTTTGTTTTTTCTCGGTGAAAATGTTTCATTCTAGTTCCTATCATAGACAATTCGATTCAGAAAATAAAACTGCTTTGCTTTTTACTTTCCGACGATTGATTACCAACAAATCAAACGTGTTTGAGTAGTTGTTTCCAGAGCTGCTTTAATCCACCTTGTGGTGTAATGAGGTTTTTTTTCATTAACATTTCATTAGAAATCGATGCAAGTTCCGATGGAGTTTTTCACAATCTATTTCCAGAGCCGAAACTCGGAGACCGTCACAGTCGTTGCGGCCATCAAATAGCCAGACTTACAGGTTTAAATAGTTATAAGCACCCTCATTCTAAATAACGACGTATTGATTTCTTGATCAAATGTGATTCAATCGAATCTAAGCTACCGTTTATTTTGGTAGCATTATTTAAAATTCAAATGAAATACGATAGAAAAATCGATATTTCGTTATTAGGAATAAAGGTGAAAACTGATTTGAAATTTCGTACTTATCTGTGTCGTAAATATTATGACAATTAGACAATTTGACCAACATATAATAAGTTCAGCGAAAAAGAAACTAATCGAAAACCTGTGCTCCTGTTGCTGCTGTATAAGAAGTTCAAGTTTAATAGGTAGTAAAGTGGTATAATGAAACACGCTTTATGATTGGATTTTTATTTTTGTTATTATCAATGAATTGATAATAACAAAAACCGATGAATTCGGTTGTGTTTTGAAAACGTTGTAAGTTTTCGTTCTTCCGTGCACGCCAGACGAAATTGAACCAAGCTTGCTGTGTGCTCCGTTCACAATAGTGGCGGTGTTTTCTTCTGCCGTAGCAGCTCGTACCGGCTTTGCATCGTCATTTTGTATGACGGTTTGAAAGTTTTGACACTCATCTATAATTTCGAAACCAGAAGTCGGATCTGGATGAAATTACACGCTATCTTTTAAGACAACGAGAACTTTAATTTGAATCAAGATTTGTAAAAATCGGTTTAACCATTGCTGAGAAATCGAAGTGAGTTTCATTTTGTGGAACTTTTCTTCATTCATATCGGTGCTTTCGGAACCGGAAACCGAGGACTAGTAGTCCCAAAGTAGGTTTTCATATTCATCAACTAACAATATCTGCCAACAAGATGAATTTATCTGCAAGGTTTATAAAAATTTGCGCCTCGTTTTGCCATCATTTGTGAAAAAATACGCGAAGAAATGAAATTGAAAATTTGTAAATTATCGCGCCGCCATACCGGATCCGGATCAATTCTTTGGAGCTTTTTCAAAGAACTTCATGACCTTTTGCAAATTCATCTTAGTTTGTGCAAATTGCTTAGTAAATTGTCAAGAAAATTGAGCTCACGTTTTTCTCATAAATTTGCACTTATTACCTTGTAATTCCGGAACCGAAAGTCGGGTAAAGATGAAATTCAATAGCATCGTTATGGGATAATAAGACCTTTCGTTTGGATCTAAGTTTGTGAAAATCGGCTCAGCCATCTCGGAAAAAAGTGAGCGAAATTTTTTTCCTTATTTTTTTAGTGCATATCAACCTAAAACTCAGGAACCGGAAATCGGATTGGGATAAAATTCAATAGCAGTCTACGGGACTGTAAGACCTTTCATTTGAATCTGAGTTTTTGAAAATCGGCCTGCCCTGGTGTCTTATTTTAAACCCTTAGAAAGGCTTTAGACATTTTGGATTACACACGGAGAACCCGCAGATCACAAAATTACAATATTGCAATTGTTGTTCCACGCCCTGGTTGTTTCAACTAAAATGTTTAACTAACATATCTGTTGATTTTGTCATAACCATTCAGGTAACAGAAATTGTTGTATTCAAATGCTGTCACTTGGCGGAGAACGAAGACAGCAACACGCAGAACAAAAAATCTCTTCATTTCACCAGAAGCGTTTCATATTGAAAATTTTCAATGATAAATGAACGTCATTTACGTTAGTTACATAGTGGTCGCTTTATGTAAGTGAAAGTATGCAGAAGAATATAACAGTAAATTGTAAAACAAGTTTTCCATGTGTTGAATACATATTCCTACAGTATAAATGCTATAATTTCATCTGAGAGTAATGTATTCTAGGACAGTTCATGTCAATGTTATTAAAACCGCTTAACGCTTAAAAATTTGCTGCTAAAGTGAAGTGGTACTAGTTGTATTTCTTGAAAGTGTATCTAACACATGGATCAATAAGTCCCGAGACTAACAATGGAAACAACATTTTTTTTGCAAATTTTTTTTTATTCATCAACATAATCACCTTTTAGGGTGATACAATGGTTCCAACGTTTTTCCAATTTTTCAGCACCATGTTTATAAAAAAAATATCTTTCGCTTCAAAATAAGCTTCAGTTTCAGCGATGACCTCCTCATTTGAGCCAAATCTTTTTCCCTGGAGCATTTTTTTAAGATCAGCAAAGAGCCAGTAGTCACTGGGGGCTAAATCTGGCGAGTATGGGGTGTGGGGAAGCAGATCAAAGCCCAATTCGTTCAATTTCGCCATTGTTTTCATCGACTTGTGGCAGGGTGCATTGTCTTGATGAAAAAGGATTTTTTTCTCTGCGCGTGCGGTTGTTTTATTTTGCGATTTCCTCCTTCAAACGCACCAGTAAGTCAATATAATAATCACTGTTGATCGATTTACCTTTTTCGAGGTAGTCAATGAAAATCACGCCATGCGTATCCCAAAAAACTGACGCCATGACTTTGCCAGCTGACTGCTGCGTTTTCGGACGCTTTGGACGGCTTTCGCCAGCTTTCTGCTTTCTTGCTTTCTGAATCATCGACTCGTTGCTGTTTTTGTTCCATCGAAAGCAATCGCGACACCCGCTTGGAAAAAACCTTTTTCATGCTCAATTTTTTCATGAAGGATAGTAAATACATTTCCATATGATATCTGTGTCATATCAGCAATCTCACGGAGCTTCACTTTACGATCTTTCATTATAATTTTTGTCACTTCACTCACATTTTCCGGTGTAACGGCTTCCACAGGTCTACCCGAGCGTTCCGCGTCATTTGTGTCGGTACGACCACGTTTAAACTCGGCGAACCACCGACAAATCGTTGCTTTTGATGGACAAGAGTCCGGATAACATTTTTCAATCCATTGTTTCGCTTGCACGGTGTTTTAACCCATTAAAAAACAATGTTTTATCAAAACACGAAACTCGGTTTTTTTCATTTTTTAAACAAACTACAAAACGACTTTACTCCAACCTCGATAACTCAGCTGTTTCTGGTCGGATCGACTTAAAATTTTGACCCGTTTCAAGCAAAGGTTAGTACTCTAGAGAGACGTGGTTACTGGTTTACTACGAGCGCCATCTTTGCTTTAGTCTAGGGACTTATTGATCCATGTGTTATAACATTAGGTTTACCAGCGAGCCATTCTGCAAGTGAAGGAAAAATATCCTAATTCCCTGTGACCATTTTTCTGGTGAGTTTCCTTGTGAGAATTGTAATCTTTTGGTGCATTTATATATCTTTTGTGGGTTTTTGTGGTAAAGATATAAGTAGTTAGTTAGGTAAAATCTTGTTGTTCAAGCAGGGAACGATTAGCTGCCCCCCGAAGAGGCTAACTGTAAAAACTATTTATTGCAATTAGCGTCTTAAGTTCAAATAATTGAATAATTGGTTGAAACAACTGAGACATTTTTTTGCTTTCATGCATACAAGTTACATTGCTGGGATTGTGTCTTTGCTCAATTGCACGAGTGACACCTCATTGAAACGTTTCATTGTTCGCTCAGGGTGTTTGGCATTGCTCAACTGAAACGTTGCATTACTTGTTTGTGGTGCGTGTTTTTGTTGGGTGTCGTTGCTAAGCTGCCAGCACGATGAATCAAAAATGACAGATTAGTTAAAACAACAGTCGATTAGTTGTACCAAATTTTAACCAATCAAAATCAGAAAAACAACTAATATTTTAGTTGTTCTGCGAACGCTGGCTTTTCCGTGCAGTATCCTTTTGGACAAATTTGAGTACTAGGAATATTGCTTTTTCAGGGGCATTGATGATCTCCGTAGCAGCTTGACAAACAGAAAACAATTCGTGTGCGTCGAAGTGAAACCGCAACAATCTTGCTGCCATAAACGTTGGAGTGCCACAGGGTAGCAATATTTGATAACTATTATTTTTTTTGTATATCAAGGATATAAGTAACCTACAAATTATAGGAGCTCCCCAGCTCTATTCCGGCCTTCGTAGCTGGGGGTGTTTCCCGCGGACTCACAGGAACAAAGAATACCAGCTACTGCTGGATGAGAACTGGATCCCCCAGGATCCCCCACAATGTTATAATTCAAGAAATTATCCTAGCCCTAAGCACATATATCCCACACAATTCGAGTCATTTCTCTCCATAAACATGAGACGATATCTTTGACGATTATTCAGTTGAATGGCAATTGGATTAGGATTGGCACTAAAGTTCAGTGGTTAGATAATTGAAATCATTTTCATAACAGTGGAAATTTACTACACGGAACGACTGAAATCAGCATTTTCGCGAAAAATTTAGTTGATTTGCTGATTTTAGTTAGTTATTTTTTGAGACAACTAAAAAAATCTTACTTTTGCTAATTTAGATTTTTTATTCTCATTAATAATAAAATATTTGTTGAAATGACTATTTCTTTTAGTTGAATTCACAAACTAAACGTGCTGTCATTTCTTAGCTAAGGCACATTTCATTTCCATTCAACTAATTTTTTAGTTGAATTAAAGAAATAAAATGTTGTCTTCAACCAATATGAATGGTTGAATTGGCTTCTGCAATCTGCAGCTATATGGCGCCCTGTCACCGAAACGCTAACACCGTAATGACTACTAGCCACTAGATGGCACACTACTGCCGAAAAAATTTCAGGCGCGGTTGTCTTTTCTATATTGGCAGGTATAAATACGATGTTGTATTGGAGAAAAAGACATAAACGAAACATAAACATCTTTTTGATTTTTTTCTTCTAAATCACTGTTTTCTTCATTCTCACTGAAAACTTTGAGCACTCGGAAAACAAAAACCGAATACAAGTAGTACACCGGACGGCGCAACTCGGAAGGTTGGAAGATACAAAAAAACTTCATCGCAATTAGACTGAAACATTCGAAATTCACTTCACTGTTCCGCGTAAAAACATTATTACGCAGAATCGCTTCAAGTGCGCACAAATTCTGCATAAATACGATTTCCACTAACAGTTTACGTCATTTTTACATATCGGTTTAGAAATTTATGTATGGATATATCGAAACACATGCGAAAAACATCTAAACAATTTGCAAGCAGTTCCAACAAGACTGTCCTTTTTAGCTTTTTAATGGATTGTTTTGCTTTGACACTTCTCATAAGTTTTTGGCTAATAAACTTGTTAATAATACCCATTTCAATTTTGTTTTCTTTGTGCTGTCCTTCAGTAATGATGGTGATAGATAAATAGAAACAAATTTTCTGATTTTAATAACAAAATTAGTTGTCAATGAGAATTTCGTGTTGGATTGAAGTATTGCTGGTTTGTGCCCAGGATATTCACCAACTAAACACATTCTCTAAAAAGAAGAGTTTTTCCAGCAAAGTAAATTCTCAATTTTAACTAATTTTATAGTTACTTTGGAAATTTTGTTGTTAAAATCAACTAATTCAAAAACAGTAATACGAATTAGGCGCAGAGCTAATTTCGGTCGTTCCGTGTATGAAACAAACACCAGAAATTAAATATGATAACGACCTAATTAGTTTCAGGTCATTTTTCTAGATATGGTTAATCCATTGCTTTTCAAATTTTGTAGTAATATCTTGTCATGGCGGACTTTCAGTTTCAGTAAACAGTGCGTTTAACCTCATCTTCCCATATGTGTTATGCAGATTACTATCGATTCATGATAACCTGCATAACTCCTAAGGATTGTATCGAAAATAAGCCATCCACAAATTTTTCTTTCAAATTATGATAAAAAACGATATTTTATTCAAACTAAAAATTGATCCTTTATTCTACGAGGTTAAACTTGAGCATAATGAAAACCGGATGAAATTTAAGTTATTCCTTCAGGAATACTTCTGATCGAACGCTCTTCATCAAGTTTCGGATAAGTGTTGCATCGCATTTTTTGGACGCATGAGCCAAATTTTTTTTGAACTCCTGCGTGTTCCCAGCTGCCTTACCAGTCTTCTTGAAGAGCCTCTTCACGATTGCCCAGTAACGTTCGATGAGCGAAGCTGAGAGCAATTTAGTGGATTGATATTTTTCTCAACGAAATTTATACCCTTTTCCGCAAGCTAATTGAGAGTCGTTTTGGCATAGTGAGCCGACGCTAAATCCGGCCAAAACAGTGGAGGTGTACTATGCTTCTTATATAAAGGCAGCAATCTCTTCTGGAGACACTCAGATCGATAGATTTCTGCATTTATAGTTCCGGTAGTGTAAAAATGGTTGACTTCAAACCACAGGAACATATTGCTTGCCATACCAGTAGCTTTTGACCGAATTTCTCCACTTGAATCGACCTGTCCGTATCGTTCACATCCTTCCCAATGACGACAGTAAAATATTGTTGACTTGGAAGCGTTTTTTGAGTTCTCCTTTGCATAAGTCTCATCGTCCATCAAAACGCATGCATCCGGACACCGCAAAAAACGCGAATACAATTTCCGGGCCCTTGTTGCTGCTAGCTTCTTCTTCACTTTGTTTCGAGATCTTCTGCTTCTTGTAGGTCTTCAGGTGATTCCGCCTCTTGATACGCTGGATCATTCCGACACTTTTTCCTGCTTTTCTGTCAAAATCATGTATTGTCATTGAATTGTTCTTCATGATTAGAGATACCACCTTCTGGTTCAGTTTCGGGTTGGAAGAACCGGGTTTTCTGCCTCTTCCTGATAGCTCATCCAAAGAATAGTGTTCCCCAAACTTATTAATGATGGTTTTAACACTGGCATGATGAATTCCAAACCGCTTCGCCAATTTTCGCATAGTAATACCATTTTCACTTAGCCATGTGTCCAGAACCTTAATTTTCATTTCCTTTTCAATACGCGACATTTTGAAAACGCAGAATTTCACCCGCACAAACAAGTAAACAAACGTAAGCTGACATCCAAACGCACAGCGTGCTGTGATCTGAGCATAAAAAAACCATCACAAATATATGCGTACAACACAAATGTATGTGGATAGCTTGTTTTCGATACACTCCACTCCAAGTTCTTTGCCAATCCTTCATATTTACTGTTTCCAACTATTTACATCTAATTCTCGAACTACACTGCAAAGTATGATAAAATTTCCACCCAGAACAATAAACACATGATATTGGGGAGTTTACGAACTAATTCTACTTTTCCACTTTGGTCAATAGAACGGTGTCGACTGGGTGCTATCTCTTTATGCATTAGAAGCAGAATGAGAGGGTGCGAAATGGCTTGTAAGTTATAGCCCATCCGACATATCAATGTTTATATTATTATATAATATTATATTATGTTATATTATATTATATTATATTATATTATATTACATTATATTATATTATATTATATTATATTATAATATATTATATTATATTATATTATATTGTATTATATTATATTATATTATATTATATTGTATTATATTATATCATATTATACCATATTATATTATATTATTTTATATTTTATACTTATCAGACGTACAACTTAGATTTCGTCGTTTTTTTTTTCTAAAATTAAAAGCTTCATTGCGAATAAGTGCTTACAGATGTATTATTCAAAGTGTTGTCCGTCGCTAGCGACAACTTTCTTCCATCTTTCCGGCAATTTTCGGATCCCGGTTTGAAAAAAGGAGTCCTCTTTTGACGCTATCCATGAGGCAATCCATTTTTCCAACTCTTCGAAGGATTGAAAATGTTGATCTTCCCGTGCCGTGTGCCATCGAACGGAATAGATGGAAGTCAGAAGGTGCGACATCTGGGGAATACGGCGGGTGGGGCACGACTTCCCATTTCAGCGTTTCCAGGTACTTTTTGACCACTTTTGCGACGTGAGACCGAGCATTGTCGTGTTGAAGGATGGCTTTGTCATGTCTCTCTTGATATTGTGGCCGCTTTTCTTTTAGCGCGCGACTAAGGCGCATCAGTTGCGCTCGGTAGCGATCTCCTGTTTCACTCGGTTTTAAGAGCTCGTAGCAAATCTTACCGAGCTGATCCCACCAAATACAAATCATAACCTTGGCGCTGTGAATATTCGGTTTTGCCTTCGATAAAGTAGTATGCCCGGGCTTTCTCCATGATGGTCTGCATTTGGGATTATCGTATCGAGCCACTTTTCATCACCGATTACGATTCGATGTAAAACCCCTTACGATTTTGTCTTTGAAGCAGTTGCTCACATACAAATAGACGGCGCTCGAAGTCCCTCGGTTTCAACTCGTACGGCACCCAGTTTCCTTCTTTCTGAATCATGCCCAGGGCCTTGAGGCGTTTTGAAATGGCTTGCTGACTCACTCCCAACGATTCGGCAAGCTCTTCTTGGGTTTGGCACGAATCTTCATTAAGCAATGCTTCTAGTTGTTCATCTTTGAAGGTTTTTTCTCTTCCACCACCATCGAAATCACCATTTCTAAAACGTTGAAACCACTCTCGACACGTTCTTTTACTCAGAGCAGCATCACCGTAAGTTTCTGAGAGCATTCGAGGCGCTTCAGCTACATTTCTTTTCGAATTGTAACAGAAAAGTAAAACTTCCCGCAAATGACGAGAATTGGGCACATAAACAGACATTTTTGTGCGTAAATAATACGAAAACAAGAATCATCAATGCATTTTGACCAGCCTCAGCTGGTACAGCCACCCATCGGAAAACGGCGGAAGCAAAGTTGTACGTTGGCTTGACACGAGTCTGATTCGCCCGTTTCTATGATTGGAAGAGCATTTCTTTTTCCGCGGAATGCAAATTTCGAGAAATTTTTGTGTTTATGCGTCTAAATTTGTAATGGACCGTATTCCATATCTAAGATGGTTTGCTTTTAGGAAAGTAAGCATTTTAATAGACTTGAACAGATACATTGACTGTATTGTAGTTGGATGAATTGCTTTGTTTGACATTCGCTTATTCCCACTGACCCAGATTGACCTGGTATCTGGTATTACAACAACTGGTTCTAAAACCAATCCGTTACAAGAGGAGGATAATATGATTGACGTTTGACTTTGGGGCTTAAAAACTCTTTTGTCAAATCTTCGTAGACATGGAAATTTATACGGCCATATTTTCTGGGCAGATAAATAATTGTCTGTAGGTTAAAATTTCATCTATGCTTGCAGCAATAAGTTTCCCTTAATTATCTTGTCCAGTCAAATGCGTAGCTTCACGTAGAATGAGACTCACGCTTGAATAAAAAATAATAATAACATACACACCCATAAATAAGATGCGACAGTTTTGCCGCTTCTACAATTCCGATGGTCAATGACGGTATAATTCACGTGTTGCCGCCTGCCAAGCTGCCAAGTTCAAACTCCGAGTCACACCGAGAGATTCTATTTATACCGGAGAATATAGTAAACCAGGGTGGTGCAAACTTTATGTGCTAGTTATAACCATCGGCGATGGTACATTTTTCCCATCCCCGCCCGTCCCCAAATCGGCTAACGAGGAGAAGACTCTTCGAAGACGGGTTTGAGGTCCGGCATGACAATGCTGTGCCATGTGACTTTCGCCTCCTAATTGGCCCCCTTTTCTGTTATCATAAACACCTGCGCTTCAATTCGGTGCATCTCGTCTCTCCATTTGATTCGATAATATCATCACTTTCGTCCGACACTCCATCACTTAACACCGGCAATTTGTCCAAGTTAGCACTTTGTATCTAACATAATTCAATTTACAATCAGCATCTCAACCCAACCGGGTGCAACCGGGCACCATTCATATCTGGCTACTTTCGTTGGCTACTTCTCATGCTGCTCCGGGTGTCCGCCGGTGAATGCGGTGCTAAACAAATTCACCCAAGGTGCTCTACAGCCTGGGTTGTATACATTACATTACATACATCCATATAATATACGACCGGCACTGACCTGGCACTGAACGCTGGGATGCATATGGCAAAATTTATATAAAAGCATCTACTGTAGTGATTTTGTGTACAAAGGAGTGCATCTTATTCACGAAGATTTGTAGTGTCGCAGCCGCTAGCGATGCAAATGCAGTACAGTACAGGAACATCCATTACAAAACGCTGGATGTAATCTGCAGGAGAATATTTTTGATGTGTCACATATGCGATCATACAATTGTTTGTTACTTTAGGAGGCAAGTAGAAATCTCGGTGGCTTGCTTTATTGGTTCGACGTGAAGCATGAAAACCGTATGACACCCCGGATCCGGGTATTGTGTCATAGAATGTGTCTATATGAATATGTTTCTCCGTTCAAGAGTTTACGCTGGATACATCTTACTGTAGTACCTGGAGCAGTTCCAAGATTTTTTCATTGCTTCATTCATTTGGACATATTCTCATTTCGTTAAAATAATGTCAGGTTGAAACATAAATAAAATCAATGTACAATATTCAAAAAAGTTTACACTTATGATGCGGAATAAGTAGAGTTATTCATAAACCAGTGCTGTAGTTGCGGTTAGTCACAGTTAGTCAATGACTAACCAGTTCATGAAACTGAAACTTCTCAGAAAATGAGACAATTGGTTTTCGGAAATTTAAATAATGCCTGATTCAAGTAAATAAGAAAGGTGCAAAAGTAATTTAAAATTTTAAAAGAACGTGTTCATGGAGGTAGAATTCAAAAGGGCGCTTATATACTTGATTCCAGGGCGCAGAGTGACAGTATTTTTAAATGCATTCAATATTTCTACTGAGGGCTTAAATCGTTATTTATTTTCAAACTAGATTAATAACTTCTTGTAAAAAAAATTTAAAAGGGTGCCTAAAGAATGTTTCCAGGGCACAGAATCATGGTGAGGCCGTGGGACGCAGGGTGGTAGTATTTTTAAATACATTCAATATTCCGACTGAGGGCGCAAATTATAATTAATTTTAAAACTAGATGAATAACTTCATATAAAGAAAATTTTTAAGGGCGCTTAAAGTATGATTCCAGGGCGCAGGGTGGTAATATTTTTTTATACATTCAATACTCCTACTGAGTGCGCAAATCATTATTTATTTTCAAACTATCAGGTGTACAAATTTGCTTCCGCCGTTTTCCGATAGGTGGCTGTACCGGCTGAGGCTGGTTAAAATACATAGATGATAATGCCTTTAAAGTGAGTGTGTACAGTGCCTTACGAATTGTCATCGCCGTTTCAGTGACAGTTGTTCTTGTTTTCGTTTCATTCACGCTCGAAAATGTCTGTTTATGTGCCCAATTCTCGTCATTTGCGGGAAGTTTTACTTTTCTGTTATAATTAAAAAAAAAAATGCAACTGAAGCGCATCGAATACTTTCAGAAACTTACGGTGATGCTGCTCTGAGTAAAAGAACGTGTCGGGAGTGGTTTCAACGTTTTAAAAATGGTGATTTCGATGTCAAAGACAAACATGATGGTGGAAGAGAAAAAACCTTCAAAGATAAATAACAATTTACTACGAGCTCTTAAAACTGGGTGAAACCATCACAGGAAATCGCTACCGAACGCAACTGGTGCGCCTTAGTCTCGCGCTAAAAGAAAAGCGGCCACAATATCAAGAGCGACATGACAAAGTCATGCACCAACACGACAATGCTCGGCCTCACGTCGCAAAAGTGGTCAAAAAGTACCTGGAAACGCTGAAATGGGAAGTCTTGCCCCACACGCCGTATTCCCCAGATGTCGCTCCTTCTGACTTCAACCTATTCCGTTCGATGGCACACGGCCTGGCAGTTCAACATTTTCAATCCTTCGAAGAGTTGGAAAAATTGATTGGTTCATGGATAGCGTCAAAAAAGGACTCCTTTTTTCGAGCCGGGATCAGAAAATTTCCGGAAAGATGGGAGAAAGTTGTCGCTAGCGACGGACAATACTTTGAATAATACGTCTGTAAGCACTTTTTCGCAATAAAGCTTTAAATTTTGGGAAAAAACGGCGGAAGCAAAGTTGTACACCTAATAGATAAAAAAATCTTGAAAAGAAACTTTTTAAGGGCGCCTAAACAATGATTCCAGGGCGCAGGGTGGTAATATTTTTGGATACATTCAAAACTCCTACTGAGGGCGTAAATCATTATTTATTTTCAAACCAGATAACTAACGTCTTGTAAAGAAAATTTTTAAGGGCGCCAGGGCACAGAATCATGGAGATGCCGTGGGACGCAGGGGCGCAGAGTGGTAGTATTTTTAAATACGCTCAATATTCCTACTGAGGGCGTAAGTCAATATTAATTATCATACATATACATTGACGAAGACTACAAAATTAGATCGGGACTGGTATCTGTATTTTAATTATTACACCTTCGTGAAAGTGTAATGAGGTGACAGTGGATAGAATTTGAATATGTCCTATAAAAATGCCCCAAAATAAAATATTAATTTCAAAACATTGTTATTAAATTCAAACATTTTAGGAGAGCTTACAATTTATTACTAATTCGACGTATAAAAGAAAACATAATTTGATGATTCATATATTAGTCTTTTGGATCCGTAAAGGTTATTCTAACAATGTGTGTAGCTAAATGTGAGTAAAAAGTAATAAGAGAGTGCTTGAGCTTTATTCGATTAATTAAACAAAGTTCTGAATTTATTCAATAAATGTATTAAATTCATATTGAAATGCGAATAACTTAGAATCTTTGACAGTTCTTTAGTCGAAATGCAGTTTAAATTCGAATAAATTCATAATTGCAAAAAAACAATATTAAACCAAATATGAATTTACGGTGGGGGGTGGGAGGACACGATGCCAAGCATCTGCATCTCAAATCAAGTTTAACAATTGCAGCTGAGTGCATTTCACTAAACACTGTAATAGAAACGCTTCGTTCAGAAAAATCTAAAAAAATGCAAAATTCGTCAAAGACAAGTTCAAAAAAATAAAATTTTAACTTCAACCAATCGCATTGCGCCCCTGCGCCAAAGAAATTATGGCGCCCCATCAAAGAAGCTAGCGACTAACCAAAGCAAATAGAACAACAACCAGTGTTGGTGATTGCTGAAAATTTGACAGAAGCTGCTCGATTTTTATCTATATTGTATACAACATATTCAATCCGGTAGAAGATGCTACAAGAATTCGAGTCTCTCAATGCATGAACCTCGAGAGAATTTTTCTACATTTCTTCGCTCCACTTCATACGTTGAGTATTTCATGGCCCTTAAAAAAATACAGTCTGGTGATAATCGGTGCTGTGTGGAATTTACCAAGAGAGAATCGCAAGTTGACAATTATCGCAGAAAATCGAATCGACGATTCGACTTGATGATTCTCATACTAGGTTGCAATATTTAAAAACCCTAGTGTGGAGCATTCACATACATTTTCATAGACACAACTTATACAAAGATTATATGCACATAGTTAGAATAAGCGGCAATAGTAAAATGATTCTATCGCAATTATCCACTGCCTGTATAGAATCGGATCGCGAAACGAGAATAAGCGACCGTTTGTTGCTTCAGAGAGAATCCCCACAGCAGCGTGCTAGCCGTTGATTCTCAGACAGTTCACCGAGAGAAATTCGCTCTCGCACTGGTGTCTATTCTATGTTAAATGTACCATGCCGGTTTTTTTGTTGTTGCGATGATTTCCGTTTCTCTTTGATGGCACTGATTCAATCTAGGAAGAGTTGCGAGTGAGCTTTCTTTGATACGAGAAAAGCCTTCCTTGACAACAACAGCACTGCATAAACCATGTAGACTGATTGGAGGAAGGGGTATCGTGAAGGTGTAAGCTGTTTTATACTAGGGAGAAAGGGGTTTTCATCTGAAGTTTCTGTATACTAATGATAGTTTTCAAAATATTTAAAACACGTCCATCCGTTATTTACTAAACTGATTTTACAATACTTGTTATTAGATGAATCGTCCCGGGTTGGTGGTTCAATGCATAGGACGCTGGTCTTACAAGCCAGTTGTCGTATGTTCGAGCCCCGACCTGGAAGGATTCTTAGTGTCAGTAGGATCCATAGTACTAGACATGCAATGATTCTGTACACTAAGAATCGGCTGCGAAGTCTGTTCAAACAGAAAGGTCAAATTCCACAAAAGGAATGTAATGCCAAGACTTTGCTTTCTATTAGATGAAAACAAAACAAAACTTCTTTTTGTTGAATTTGAGCATTCAGTTACACAAAATTCGTGAAAAATATTTAGCGTACATAACAATTGCATTACTAATCCTACGATCCCATTTACAATGAAAGCAAATCCAAAAATGAACAATAAAAATGGTAGCAAAATCAGGATTTACTCTCCTCACTGATATGAAAAGAACATAGGACACGTCTTCAGTACGGAAAAAAAAAACATTTATTTTGCACGACTAGTGAGACTAATTTGACTCAGTTACAGATGAACCAAGTAATTGAGAAAAGGCAGAACAAAGCAAAAACTAAACAAGTTCGGTAGTAAACACATAACCGAAACCAAGATGGCTCGTTGGCACAAAGCCACCGCGGTGACGCCAGATGGAATGGTGAAATAACCCTTTCGGTTAAACGGCTTTCGGCGAAATGACCCTGACCTGTAGCAAAGACATCATTTAAACAAGATATCCAGCTTTCACATTTCCCGAACAAATCATTGGCAACATCCTTTTTTGCGAGCATGTCGCCCTCAGGTGAGTCCGCATCGAATCTCATACATAGAAGTAGGGGAAAGAAATGTCAAATTCGTGCGCGCCAAAATAGCAGGGTTGCGCACCCATGCAATTGACATGATATGTTGAATGGGATGCCGTGCGATAGCGTTGTTGAACTGAAGATTGATTTCGCTCCAAGCTGACAGGGTCTGCCTGTAGAAATTCGATAGGACTTAAAAAAATTAACTAATTGAATTTCATATCAAAGTATCTCTAAAACGGTTACTTCTTGGGAGAACGTTACTAAAAGTAAATTTATTGCTTTATATGTTTAAAATTTAATTTTATTATTGAATGACTATTTTTCATTTGGAACTAATACTACAAATTATTTCGGCTATAACTTCTATATTTCTTAATTCACACGAATTAAGTTAACCTAAAATATGTATTTTAATTATCTCTACGTTCCGTCTTAGACTCGTCAGTGCATAACAGTTTATGTTGAACTGTTATGCCACCTGCAGTTTAACATAAACCACTAGGCTGAAGCTTATTTTCGTTCGGTACACCAGGAACGACTTGGCACTTCGGTGCTAGATATAAGTGTATTGCAAATAGCAATAACTTTACTTCTGCCTAGCGGTTTATGTTGAACTGCTGGTGGGATAACAGTTCAACATAAACTGTTATGCACTGACGAATCTAAGACGAAACGTAAAGATAATGGAATTGGTTATTTGCCCCAACACAAACTGGGCTAATCCCTAAATGTATTTGAAGTTTAAGTTGAAAATAAGATTATCCATAATAAAATTAAAGAGACGTTCCATTTAGTTTGATTTTTTCAGTCAATTTTTTGCCTCTCTTTTACAGGAAGGCTATGCAATCGTTTTGAAAACCGGCTTTACAACCGAGGCACGGAGGGCCGAGTGTCATATAATGTCGAAATCACAAAATGTCTGCATGTGTATGTGTGTATGTCACTCAAATTTCTCAGAGATGGCTGAACCGATTTTCACAAACTTAGATTCAAATGAAAGGTCTTATGACCTCATAGAATGTTCTAAAATTTCATTTGAATCCGATTATCGGTTCCGAAATTACCGAAATGTTCCGAAAGCCAATATGTGCAAATTTATGTAAAAATGTGCACTCAATTTTCTCGGAAATTTCTTACCCGTTTTTTTACAAACTAAGAAGCATATAAAAGGTCTTAAAATGCCTAAAAAAGCCCCCAAACAGTTATCTAGATCCGACTTCCGGTTCCGGTATTACAGTGCAATTAGTGAAAATTTTTAGTTTCATGAATTTTTTTTCACAAGCGATAGCGGAACGAGGTGCACATTTTCATAAAACTCACTGGTAAAATCATCTAGTTGGTAGACCTTGTTAGTTAGTGAATATATAAAACTACTTTGGGACTACTAGTGCCCGGTTTCCGCCTCCGAAAGCACCGATGATAGAGAAGAAAATCTCCAAAAACCGAACTCACT
Organism: Malaya genurostris; assembly: GCF_030247185.1. Taxonomy (NCBI): domain Eukaryota; kingdom Metazoa; phylum Arthropoda; class Insecta; order Diptera; family Culicidae; genus Malaya; species Malaya genurostris. The sequence goes on from NC_080571.1 coordinate 57,508,254, forward strand.
TCGATTTCTCAGTAACGGTTAAGCCGATTTTCACGAATCATGATTCAAATTAAAGCTCTCAGTGTCCCTAAATATACTGTGCAATTTTATCCAAATCCGACATCCGGTTCGGAAATAATAGGGCGATGAGTGTCAAAACATTCAAATTGTCATTCAAAATGACGATGCAAAACTGATACGCGTCGGTACGTGCGACTTTGATCCGTTCGCCGCATGCTTTGCTCAATTTCGTGCAGCGTGCTGGGTTGCATCACATTTAAATCTATATTTTACAGATGAAAAATATGTGAAATTGTAAATCTTTAATACAATTTGTACCTACTTGTTAGTGCTTTAACAAAATCATTATAACGATGCTTTTATATAAAAGTACAATTATTGCCTTTCTCATACAGAAAGTTTATGCAATGATTTGAAAAATTGACAAGTGAAAATTGGCCCAGAGGGCTGTGTTCTCCATCATTCGACACAGTTCGTCGAGCTGAGCAATGTATGTATGTATGTATGTGTATGTTTATGTGTGTGAGTATGTGTGATAATAATGTCACTCATAAAATAATAAATTTCATAGTCCGATAGGTTGCTATTGAATTTTATCGGAAGCGGATCATTTCGCCGAAAGTCGTTTCGTCGAATGCCATTTGGCCGAAAGTCGTTTCACCGAAGAGGTCATTTTGCTTACAGGGTTATTTCGTTTCACACAATGAATTAGAAAACTGCGAATTCTGTTAATTCATCAAAATTATCTATTTGTTTTTATGTCTTCGGATAGTTAAATCCGCAGCCACATAACCGAAGCCAAGATGGCTAGGCGGCACAAAGCCGCCGAGGCGACGCCAGCTGAGTGTGCCACCGACCCGCCGTCGGAAGCGGCGACCTCTTGCATACAAACCTGTAACCGCTTCGTTTGTCCATTCAAAGTTTGGTCCGAACGAGCGGTAGTGAGGTCGGAAAGCAAACGAACAAAACAATATGACCGAGCCGCATTCGATATTTTTTTCATTTTCACTCAGTTATCGGGAAAAGCTACAGTTACTCTAATAAAGTCAACAAGTTTCTTGGAATTACCTGGTAGATACTCTAATAAAGTCAACAAGTTTTCTTAGAAATTTTGTTCTGAAGATTATGAAAAACAATAAAAAACAAAGAAAATAAATGAATCACTTAAGTCTTTCTGGATTATTTCAGAAGTACGATTGTAGTTCAACAAAACTGGTAAACATTATCATTTTTCATTTGGCTTCATTCGGCGTTCGGTGAAATGACGCTTTCGGCGAAACGGATTTCAGCGAAATAGACTTGGCTTAAAACTGTTTCAATTTGTAGGCTATATTAGTTACTTACTAAACGAACCAACTTCGGCTATACTGGTTCCAAGTTTCCGGTTTCGGAAGAACCGAAAATAGTGGTCAAAAACTCTAAAACGAGACTCATTCAATTTTCTCTGAGATGATTTGATCGATTTCCACAAACTTAGGCTCAAATGAAAGTTCCTTTAAGTAGTGTATCGAAAATAAGCTATCCACATACATATGTGTTGTACGCATGTATTTATGATGGTTTTTTGTGCTCATATCACAGCATGCTGTGCGTTTGGCTGTCAGCTTTCGTTTGTTTACTTGTTTGTGCGGTTGAAATTCTGCGTTTTCAAAATGTCGCGTATTGAAAAGGAAGTGAAAATTAAGGTTCTGGTCACATGGCTAAGGGAGAAGGGTATTACTATGCGAAAATTGGCGAAGCGGATTAGAATTCATCATGCCAGTGGTAAAACCATCATTAATAAGTTTGGGGAACACTATTCTTTGGATGAGCTTCCAGGAAGAGGCAGAAAACCCGGTTCTTCCAGCTCGAAACTGGACCAGAAAGTGGTATCTCTAATCATGAAGAACAAATCAATGTCAGTACGTGATTTGGCCAAAAAAGCAGGAACGAGTGTCGGAATGATCCAGCGTATCAAGAGGCTAAATCAACCGAAGACCTACAAGACGCCGAAAATCTCGAAACAAAATGTAGAAAAGAAGAAGCGAGCAGCAACAGGGGCCCGGAAATTGTATTCGCGTCTTTTGCAGTGTCCGGATGCATGCGTTTTGATGGATGATGAGACTCATGTAAAGGAGGACTCTTAAACCCTTCCAGGTCCACAATACCGTATTGTCGTCGTTGGGGAGGATGTGAGCGATGCGGACGAAAGATACTGGTATGGCAAGCAATATGTTCCTGTGATTTGAAGTCAACCATTTTTTACACTACCGGAACTCCAGAAGATATTGCTGCCTTTATGTAAGAGCATAGTATACCTCCACTGTTTTGGCCAGATTTAACGTCGGCTCACTATTGGCTGGCGCTCAATTGGTTCGCGAAAAAGGGTATAAATTTCGTTGAGAAAAATATCAATCTACCAAATTGCCCTCAGCTTCGACCCATCGAACGTTACTGGGCAATCGTGAAGAGGGTCTTCAAGAAGACTGGTGAGGCAGCTGGCAACATGCAGGAGTTCAAAAAAATTTGGGCTCAATCGTCCAAAAAATGTGATGCAACACTTGTCCGGAGCTTAATGGAGAGCGTTCGATCAGAAGTATTCCAGAAGGAATAACTTAAATTTCATCCGGTTTTCATTATGCTCAAATTTAACCTCTTACAATAAAGGATAAATTTTTAGTTTGAATAAATGGCTCCAGAACTATAGGGTAAAGTGTGTTTAATCATTTAGTGTGACGACGCAAAATAAGGAAAAATCTTATTAACCTAACATGACTGTTTACAAATTGAAAATATTACGTTAGTTAATAACCAAAGAAAGTTTCTTATGTTCCTCTATTTTTTTTTTACCTGGAGCTGTTAGTGGAATGTATTCAACAGTTTCACTTTTTCTGTACCATTTAATTCCACTATTTCACTGTCACGTTATTACACTTTCACAAAGTCACTATACTTTAATGAAGCATAACAAACGTTACAATACAGATACGCGTATTTCGGAATGTTACTTACATCCTTCTTCAGTGTATCGGTTTTATAAGTTTTTTTTTCTTATGTTATTCAAGATTGAAAAAAAAATTATTATGAATATTATTTGGATCCGACATCCGGTTCCGGAATTGTGGGGTAAAATGTGCAAAAAAAATGAAAATATGTGTTCTAACATTTCTCTGGATGGCGCGACCGATTTTCACAAACTTAGGTTCAAATGAAAGGTCTTATGGTCCCATACAAAATTCCTGGATATTATTAGGATCCGACTTCCGGTTCCGGAATTATGGGGTAAAATGTGCTAAAAATTGTGAACCGCAAAAAAGTTTTCTAAATCGACCTCAAATTTTCTCCAATTAATCCATCCGAATTTCGACTGATAATTCGATCTTCGAAGACTGTGCGGAGAAGATCGATCGTAGCGTTGGCTGTGTGGCACGGAGCGCCGTCTTGTTGGAACCAAATGGTGTCCAAGTCTTCCTCTTCAAGTAACGGGAAGAACCAATCGCTAATCATGGCGCGGTAGCGCTCGTCATTGACCGTGGCGGCGGCTACTGCCTCATTTTCGAAGAAAAATGGCCCTGACGGCATCAGACCAAAATTCGCACCAAACCTTCACTCTCTGAGGATGCATCGTCTTCTCCATGATAACGTGCGGGTTTTTCGTCCCCCAGATGTAAAAAATTTTGCTTATGGACATACCCGCCGAGATGAAAATGTGCCTCATCCGTGAAGATGATTTTTTGGTAAAAATCGGCGTCTTCTTCAAGCTAATCGTAAGCCCAGTTGGCACTATTTTCACGCGTTCGTCAAGCGTATACACAACCATTTTCGTTCAGCGGAAGGATAAAACTAAATTTCTGTCAAATCAGAAGTGACATTAAGTTTACCAATGTCGAAATAATCGCTAGTTCAAAAAAAATGTTAGATAGCGGACTCTGTATGTGATAGTATGATTGATATGAGAAAGGCATCAGGTGGATTAAAACAGGTTTTTAAGAGTGCTCAACTGATTTCCCACAAGTTTTTGTACGATCAACTGTTTTCGAGTCATTATATTCATTCGCAATTTTATTGTTCAAGTAAGTCTTTAGTCGGATTGATCTCTCGATACCGCGTAAAAAGAATGGTTTGTCATACTGAAGACGTGTGTAATGTTTCATTTATATCGGCGTATGGGAGTCTGGTAACCTGCAACGCATTCCTGGAATTGTCCAGATGTTTAAATCAGATCAGTGCTCGAGCATACGATTACTGGCTGTAAGGCTCCAATTATTGAATGAATGAAGATAAAACATGAATTGAATTAAGAAGATCAAACATTTTTAGGTTATGTAATGGTTTCCACTTCCATATATGCCACTGGCTATTTTCATCACCCAGTCTTTCTTCAATAGGGCTTGCTTTTGACACATTTTACGGAAGAATCTCCTCTTCAATGAAAACTATCAGTATTCGAACATGTTTTGAGGACTCGACACTTTCATGAAATATTACGCAATTTCCTAGTATTACACCGCCTGCTGTGTTGTGCCTGGCTTTAAATAAAAACACCGAAACTCAGTTTCTGCGTCGACACTCAAGCATTTGTGTGATTTTGAACTAAAAAAAACCTCTCACTAGTGATCATCACTGCGGATTGAATTATAGCTGCGGGACACTTTACTGATTCATACAGAAACCTGCACCCCAATGGGAGCCCACCGACGAAGGTTGGTCCTGCCAAGACCGGAGGCATTATTGTGCATAGCGACAGCGTAATTGAAAATTTCATCACCGGAAAAAGTGAACCGGTAGAGCCGTTACCTTGGGGAAGGCTCTTCAATGGTTTTCAATCGGGATAGATTTTCCTGGTTCATCATAAACGGGAAAATTTTTCATGTTTGACTGTGTGTCAGAGTGTTAATATGAATTTTCCAAGATATTGTTGACAACGAAACGAATTGATTAGTTGCTTCAGGGACACGTTTACTCAAAAAACAAATAAACATCCCGGAGATATCGTTTATAAACACCAATTCGGCAAAAGTTTAAACTCATTTATTTTCCACTCATCAGACAGTTGCCAAGTGCTAATAAAAAGACTTGAACATCTTACTGCCAAAGTCACCTGATTTTCGTAAGGTACCGGCAATTTACTTGGTTATGATTCACTTATTTCCAGCAAAACGTATGAAGGAATAGGATTTCTAAAGTACCCATTACCCAGGGTTTATAGAGACAAAGTTATTTACCTCCAAATTCCCAAACATGGTTATCTTCAATTTTCTAAAGCGGTAGTGTACAAACGCTTTAGCACTTCAGAAAAGTTATAAAATTTGAACTGAACCGGACATAGTTAAATAGCTTGAAAGTTTACCTCCTTGAAATATCACCAATCTTAATAAATCGCAATGAACCATGTTAATTTTCAGGGTCCATTTTTTTAGAAATACATGAGATGTTTTAGAAATACATGGGATGCCAAGGCCAAATGTGATGTATTCTGAAAATTTTGAATAGTTGTTCCAAAAAGTATAAAAACGCCTCTCTCCAATTTCATCTCAATTCTAAATCATTTTTAGGCACCGTCCGAAATGCTAAGAAAGTGACAAAAATAATGTTATTTTTGCCTCGTATAGTCAGTTCCTAGTGACTTGAATTGTAGGTTTTGTAGGATATTTCTAATCGTGAGCAAAAAAATTACACCAATTTTGGCTAGCCGACTAAATCGCATATGAAGGGATTTGTGGTATAATACGAATAACGGGCTTCTTAGTGTTTCTCATTATGTTATTATTATTATCATTATTATTATTTTTATTATTATTATTATTATTATTATTATTATTATTATTATTATTATTATTATTATTATTATTATTATTATTATTATTATTATTATTATTATTATTATTATTATTATTATTATTATTATTATTATTATTATTATTATTATTATTATTATTATTACAATTATTATTAATATTATTTCTAATGACTTTTGATTAAATTTCAATTTCTCTTAAATCTTCTTGAATCCTTGAATCATTCGTGATCCCTCTGAAATAAAAAAGACCATCCTAAATTTTATGAAATCTGCACGAAGCCTTGAATTTTTTTAGTACTGATGCAAAATCCTTAAATAAAATTATGAAATCTTTTGAAATCCGCTAACATCTTTGATGTCTTTTGAGTTCTCAACTATCATTATTGTATTTATAATGTTATCAATTGATGAAACTTGGTTCCTTGTAAAGAGCAATATGACTAAAAGGTGGTATTTACTCAAATCCATATTTCTACTAGAAATGATATTGTATGATGTTAGAGTTAAAATTAGAAAGAAATTATTTGAAGCGAAATAGGTTTCTTCACTTGACGCAATTTTTCAAATAGCGTTTTTTACTGATTTTCTGACGAGGTGTTGACGAATTCTTACGATTTTTACCCGAAAAGGAACATTTCTGGGCCGTTTCTGATTCTTTCTCTAATCATGAGCAGTAACTCTAGGGACTCGTTTGTGCGTTCTAAGATCTTTATTTATGAAACATTTTTCGCGATATTCGACTTGTAATGAAATTTATAACAAGAACCAAACATTTTCGTTGTCGTCCAAAAATATGGTTATTTTTTTTTCTTTTAAAATAATCTTTTTTTTTATGAAATTTGGATGGAGGTGACAGAATTTATTCACTTCGCTTACAATAAGTATTTAAATAAATTCCTTCAATACTTTTCGATAAAACACCAGTGGGCCAAGCAACCGTCGCACTAATGCAGATGATTTTCCGCTTTTCAGCAGCAATCTGAAAGTTTGAAATCTTTTAATAAATCTTCAGAAATCTTCTAAAATCTTCTGAAATCTTCTGAAATTTTCTGAAATCTTCTCAAATCTTCTCAAATCTTCTGAAATCTTCTGAAATCTTCTGAAATCTTCTGAAATCTTCTGAAATCTTCTGAAATCTTCTGAAATCTTCTGAAATCTTCTGAAATCTTCTGAAATCTTCTGAAATCTTCTGAAATCTTCTGAAATCTTCTGAAATCTTCTGAAATCTTCTGAAATCTTCTGAAATCTTCTGAAATCTTCTGAAATCTTCTGAAATCTTCTGAAATCTTCTGAAATCTTCTGAAATCTTCTGAAATCTTCTGAAATCTTCTGAAATCTTCTGAAATCTTCTGAAATCTTCTGAAATCTTCTGAAATCTTCTGAAATCTTCTGAAATCTTCTGAAATCTTCTGAAATCTTCTGAAATCTTCTGAAATCTTCTGAAATCTTCTGAAATCTTCTGAAATCTTTTGAAATCTTCTTAAATCTTTCGAAATCTTGAGAAATTGTTTTCGAAATCCTTTTTTTATTCTTTCGATTTTATAGGGAATTGGGTTATATTCCGCTGAACGGGTTAGCTTGTTTTTTTAAAATCTTTTTGAACCTTCTGAAAACTTTTGGAATCTACTCTCATTTACTACACACTTATAAATATAAATATAAAGAGGTTCTGAGGTGTAATTACTTCGATTTATACATTTTTTGAAAACTATTACAATGTGCACAATTTCGGAACAGAGTTGATGAGTAGATATCGGAATATAATATTGCAAGGGACGGATAGGGTCCAAAACTTTTGAAAAATCATTTATTTTTTCTTTGAATTGTCTTATACTAAAACATTTCAAGAATAATTTGTCAAATTTTTAGGCCTATCGGAACAAAACTCTGTAATTTATGGGCATTTATCTTTTCTTATATTATACTGCGAAGAGGCAAGAGTTCGGCGCACAGGCCTAAGAGTACTGATTCTATTGTCTTGAAAATTTGACAAAATATTCTTTAAATGTTTTATTATCACAAAATAGAAAGAAAAAAAAAGATTTTTCGTGAATGTTCGTGTCTACCCACCCCGTAGAAAAATAAATTGCTTACTTCGATTTTATTGACACCAAACGTTGAACACGTTTTTCTCAAATTCCAAAGACCGTATCCATCGCCACTTGAAAACTAATTCATCAATTATTTTTAAATTGTGCACATATTTTCTACATAGAAAAAAACACAACCCCCACGTTTTCTGTTGCCCCATTTTTGGTAGTATTTTAATCTAATCTGTATACATCAAATTCGAGTTCAAAACATCCGTAAGTCAAGGAATTTTAAGGTATATGAATCATGAATTGTAACCAAGGATGTCATTTATACAGATTTATCTGTATTATACAGATTTTTACACGAGCATACAGATTTAATACAGAGTACAGATTTATTAAATCCAATGCAGATATATACAGATTTAACCAAAAATATTAAAGAAAAAATTATACATTTCCATCTGAGCTATCTATTAGTATTTGAATGCAGTGAACAAACGTTTAATAATCAACGAACAAATCACAATTTAAAAGATAACTTTTTTTGTGCAGATATTCGATGATATATATATATATATATATATATATATATATATATATATATATATATATATATATATATATATATATATATATATATATATATATATATATATATATATATATATATATTAGTTGTATTACCTGACTTGACGTTGCATATTGGGTTTTTTGAAATCCATCTCAACTTATGAATTGTAAATTTTCAAACTAGACTCATAATTCAATTGTTGTTGATAGAAAAACAACTATAAAATTTAACAGCTTTTAACAGAATTGTATTTTCTAACATTGATTTCTATGAAAATATCTGGCATTTCTGATTGCAACAATTGCTTGGAGAACCACCCATCGTACGCTAAAATTGGACAGCTATGATGGGCTGGGCATGTCATTAGAATGCCGGACAGCAACCCAGTGAAAAGGATTCTCGAATCTGATTTGATAGGCACAAGAAAAAGGGGAACACTGCGAGTAAGGTGGATCGATCAAGTGGAAGAAGATTTACGAAGCATCCGGGTCTTGAGTGGCTGGCGAAAAGCTACATGGAGACGTTTGCTAGATACAGCGAAGAACACCACATGACTGGGTTGATAGGTAAGGTAAATAAGTTATAGTCTAATTTGCTCCATGACAAGTCCGGTTTAATTCCGCTATTCCAGAATTATTGCCAACTCGTGCCATTTCTCGAAAAATGTTCTGGAATGGTACAATGCCATTGACGTCAATGGCGTATTCTATTTACCGGTTCGGATAGTAAATGGTAAACGACCTTTATCACTACTTTCCGACATACCAGAGACTCGGGCGGCTTTTATCGTATCAAAGAACGCTCACTGGCAACTCTTTACACGATTGAATCAGTGCCATCAAAGAGAGACGGATATCATCGCAACAACAAAACCCCGGCATGGCTCTTGTAACATAGAATCGTAACCAGTGCGAGAGCGAAATTCTCTCGATGGCATTTCTGAGAATCAAAGGTTAGCACGCTGCTGTGGGGATCCTCTCTGAAGCAACAAATTATCGCTTATTCTAACTATGTGCATATAACCTTTGTATAAGTTGTGTCTATAAAAAAGTCTGTGAATGTTCCACACAAGGGTTTTGAAATATTGCAACCTAGTATGAGAATCATCAAGTTGAATCTTCAAAATGGTTGTGTATACGCTTGAGAAACGCGTGAAAATAGTGCAGTTTTACTTTGAAAATCAGCTTGAAGAAGACGCCGATTTTTGCCAAAAAATCATCTTCTCGGATGAGGCACATTTTCATCTCGGCGGGTGGTTAATAAGCAAAATTGTCGCATCTCGGGGACGGAAAATCCGCACGTTATCATGGAGAAGCCGATGCATCCTCAGAGAGTGACGGTTTGGTGCGGATTTTGGTCTGGCGGCATCATTTGGCCCTTCGAAAATGAGGCAGAAGCCGCCGCCACGTCCAATGGCGAGCGCTACCGCGCCATGATTAGCGATTGGTTCTTCCCGTTACTTGAAGAGGAAGACTTGGACACCATTTGGTTCCGACAAGACGGCGCTCCGTGCCACACAGCCAACGCTACGATCAATCTTCTGCGCACAGTCTTCGAAGATCGAATTATCAGTCGAAATTCGGATGTTGTTTGGCCGCCTCGGAGCAGTGATTTGACGCTGTTAGAATATTATCTTGGGGGGCTGTCAAAGATAAGTGTTAAGTGGACAAGCCAGAGACAATTTAAGCCTTGCAGGACAACATTCGTGCAGCCATAGCTGAAATAAAGCTGCATACAATCGAAAATGTACTAAAAAACTGGACCGACCGTATGGCGTACTGCAAAGCCACCCGAGGCAGCCATTTGAATAAAATTATATTCCACAATTAACCGGAAGGATTGTCCTTTGATATGAAAAAATAAATTTTGAAATCGGATGAACCGTTTGTGTTTTATTGCATGTTTAAAAAAAGATTACATGGCAAACCCTGTATAGCAGCTTCTGTCAAATTTTCGGCTATCGCCAACACTGAATATAACTGTAGAGTTCTATGAACAACTGCTCATTTAATAAAAACAGGAAAGTTTGTTCGAACTTAATCTAGCAAAATCTACGAATCAAAACACCCTACAGTACTGTAATCCTAATCGTAATCGTTTGTGAAAATCGATTTGGTCATCTTGAAGAAAAGTGAGTGAGATCCTTTCATCAGTTTTTGACCACTATATCCAATACTTCCGAAATCTAATCCCGCGGGACGAAATAGCCGAATAACCAAGGGGCAAATCACTCTTAACTTTGTCTGAACTCAAACAAGTTTTACCGGGAGTAAAATGGTTTAGCAGGGATCTTGCTGGATTAGAATAGAATTAGAAAAGTTTAGCCGAGATCTGGAAGCATTATTTTGACATAAGAAGCTGTCAACGTAGTATTTGTTTCTTTTCTGTTTTTTCTTTCTTTTCGCAACTGCTCAACGCAGGCAAAGACATCATATTAACAAGATATCCAGCTCTCATATTTCCCGAACAAATCATTGGCAACATCCTTTTTTGTGAGCATGGTGCCCTCAGGCGAGTCCGCATCGAATCTCGTACATAGAAGTAGAGGAAGGAAATATCAAATTCGTGCGCGCTAAATTAGCAGCACTGCTCACCTATACAATTGAAATGATATGTTGAATGTGATACCGTACGATGGCGTTGCTGAACTGAAGATAGATTTCGCTCCAAGCTGACAGGGTCTGATGCAGGTCATCTCTTTGTTTACTTGTCGTACACTTTTTTGCGAGCAGAGATACCAGATATGTTCATAGAAAATATGTATTGCTTTGTATAAAAAATCTGTATTTATCTGTATTCTCTAATAAAATAAAATTTTGGAAAAGTTTGTACTAGCTTGGATGTCTGTTTTGTATGAGCATGTAAAAATCTGTATATAATACAGATAAGTCTGTATAAATGGCATCTCTGTTTGCGAGCTCGAATGACAAATACACTTCAAACAAGATCAGGCAAAACTAGGTTGGATTCCCTTAAAATTACCCAAACTTATTTAGACTAGTTGGGATTAAATGAGATTAGACAAGATTATTTTGGAATGAAATAAGTTTATTAGTATGAGATTGTCTAGAGTTTAGAGTCATTTGCCCCTTGCGAATAACCAACTTTTCTGGTCCTCCAGTATGGCCAGCAACAAATATGACTCACAAGTTAGAACAGTCTTGAACCTAGTTAAAATAGTTTTTTCTTCTTTTACTTTGTCTTTTTAGGTGGCGGTATAAAATTTTTAACGCTTTACCATCTCTGAGAAAATAGACTGAGTTTCATTTTGAAGTATTTCAACACTATGTTTGGTGCTTCCAGAATCGGAGATCGGGAGGCAGGATAGCCGAAATTATATTTGCTTCGCTGCTTAAAGTGACGATGGAAAATTTTTAACATTCTTCACCCCGTAATTCCAGAACCAAAAGTTGTATCCGGATGAAATTTTAAAGCTTTGTATGAAACCATAAGGCCTTTGTGTGAACCTAAGTTTGTGAAAATCGGTCACGCTATATCTGAGAAAAGTGAGTAAGTAATCAGCTTCGGTGTGTGCATCGTTTGTAAAGGTGTGTTGTGTTTTCTTCTTCCGTGCCCGCACGTACCGTTGCGTACCGGCTTTGTATCGTCATTTTATATGGCGGCTAGAAAGCTTTGACACTCATCGCCCTGTAATTGCGGAACCGGATGTCGGATCCGGATGAAATTTCACAGGTGCTTTTTAAAACTTTATGGGCTTTTTTTTATTATATTTTTTAATTTTTAGAAAAATGTACAATAGTATGGCAATAAAACGAACATGGAATGAGTAAAAGATTTTTTTGAAGTTTTTTTTTAGGTTTTGATGGGTTGACTGGATGAATAATTTTCTTAATGCTTGAAAAACTTCAGAATCACTCAGCAATTCTCTGAAATTTCCTCGAAATTCTTCTCAGAATAAATCGTTGAAAACTTCGATGCAATCAGAAGAAGTGTTACTCTAGTTGTGGGTAAGGGGCTGTCCATAAAAGACGTCACGCTTTTTTGACGATTTTTGACTCCCCATCCCCCCTTTGTCACAAATTGTCACAGAAGCAAAGATCCCCCACCCCCCTGTGTCACATGTCACGATTTCAAAATAAATAAAATTCATCTTAATACATTCTCAATATGTATGACAAACCATACAAATATGAGGGAAAAATCGATTTATTACATGCTGTTATTAGATTAAAAAATATCCCTAAAACTACAAAATCATCGGAATTATTTTATTAATATCAATTATATAAATTAACAAAAGTATTTGGTTGGAATTGATGATACATTTTAATCATCTGTTTTATTCCTCCTAGGGGTACACAGATATATTATTGTTATAGGAAAAGAATAATATTTCCTTAGTGTAGCATACAGGGCTAAGAAAATAAAGACCAAAACCTCATCAAAACGAGATCACTGCCGGAGAATCTTTTCATGATCAGTTGATCAGTGAATTTTAAATCACATCGATCAATATCGGTACTGATCTTCCGTCACACAATGTGTAGTGATTTTGAGCTAAAATGATTCTTGATTTATGTAAGTTCAATCATTGGATGATTCGATAAGCTTTGATGTTGGTGGAGGAAAATCAAATATGATCAAGATAAGACATGATCTACGTCTGAAATCGTTGATCTCCCGTCCTTTTTCAAATGGAGTACAATTGAATAAACTGCATCAGAATCAGATAAGAGAAATTCTTATGTTATACTATTATCAATGCTAGAAAATCAAATTACTGAAAAAATTGTCAGTGCATAACTTAAGTTAAACCTTTTGAAGGCATCTTTGTCTTTTTTACTCATATTAGGCAAAATTTATTAATTTCGCTAATTTACTCGCTCCTCCGTGCACTTTTGTTGATCACAAAAGAAATGATTTCCTGCATCACTCATTTCCGAATTTACAAGAAGAAGCTTTTACATTAACAAATACACGTTTTCCTATAGAATGTAAATGTTTATTGTGGAGATTTTTTCAGGAAATAGGGCAAAGCAGTAATATAATTAAGTATTTCAAAAATGTGCTCATTGAAAATATTGGACGTCACATTCCAAAAACCTCCCCCCCCTTCCCCCTGTCACAAAAGGTCACGTTTTATGAAACACCCCCCTCCCCCTAGCGGCGTGACGTCTTTTATGGACAGCCCCTAACTGATTTGCCGTCTACTTTTCAGTCGAAGACCAAACCAGAAGAATAAGACTTCCCCGCTTTGAATTTCTGATTTCCTGTTTTCAAGCCCAGAAACATGCCTAGAAAGCGAAAACAGATGGAAACAAAAATCATTCTCGATATTTCGCGATTCTGACACAGAAACCAAGATGTTCCGATTGAATAGCAAGTTTACAACGTCCGCCAGCCGAAGCTAACCCATAATGAATTCTTATTGTCTGAATCTGGTAGTATCACAATTCGAAACGATCTCTAATTGGCTCCATTCAATTCTCAATCGCGCCACTTTCCAACCAATACACAAAAAAAAATACATAAATTTTCCATTTAAAATCCGACGCACTGGACACCGCTACTGAGTGTCTTCGTGAGAGGAACTTGACCTGCGCACCAGCGGGACCGGCTTCCACGGCAACAACAAGTTGTTGTCTTTCGTCGCCGTACGGATGCTGCTGCTGCTGCTGCTGCTACCAGCTGACTTGGGTGGGTAACTCTCCAACTCACGTTGGCCCCACGGCAGCTGGTTTCACGGTCACTCAGTGGAGCCGTGCGTTCATCCGCCTGGTGTGCGGCTGCCTCTCGGTGTCTGTTTTATTATTATTGTATAATCTAGTGAAGTTTCGAGTGTCGCACATGTCGCATGGTCGGGTAGGTCCTGACTCCGTCGTTCCGCGTTGCATTCTTCAGTTCAGTTTGCGCCTGTCGTGCGATAAGACCACCACCTCCCGTTGCGTTGCGTTGGAGTGCGAACAGAAGGCGCGAAAGATCTACGGTCGCGCGCGCGTTTCCCTGCTTGGCAGCGTGGAATTTGACCTTTCGACGACTTCGGGGAACTTGGAATACCGGACGGTTGGGCGTGCTAGAGTGTGTCGGTTAGGCCCGCCACTAACGATCGGTGGTTTGTTTTGGCTGACGATCCTCGTGCCGTCTGTCAGGGCTTTGGCTTCGGGTCGGTTCCAAGTGAAGATTTGGCATCTTTTTTTTGGAAAGCAAATTTCAAGAATAAGAAGATTTCGTTCAATGCTAGGAGAATGTGAATGTGAGTTTGTGTGTGGTGGGAAAACTTGTGTAAACAAGTGATGATTGTTATTTTCGGTTTTTTACCACCACTTTTCGACGACAACGATTTTGCTGTGTCGCCTCTGGCGAGGGAACGCAGATCAAACGGTCGTCAGTAGAATGCCGTTGTAGTGTTTCTTTTTTTTCCCCTGTTGGTGGGCCCATTATCGCAGCTGCTGGGGGTGATGGCGGTGGTGATCGCGATGTGATACCCGGGCGAATGTTTGCCTTTCGGTTGAAAGTGAAGGTGATTCGGGAAATTAAACGGGTTTTATCCCAGGAAATAAAAAAAAAAATAACTGAAAACAAGACAACACTAGAAACTTGTTGCAAAAGTGTGACCGTGTGACTGCAGTGGCTGCCAGCAGAGGATCAGGGTAGGTAATACATAGTTCTTTGATCGACGAAAAAATTAAAAACGGTGATGGAATCCGACGGTGAACTCTCGAAGGGCCGCAACCGTTTTGCCATGTGACAAGTTCCGAAACGGTGTCTAGTCGTGTGAAATAACTGTCTATTTATAACCGTGGAAGATCACGAAAAAGATAGCGTGTGTTTTGGTAGTGAATTGAGTGCCAGAACGAGAAAAGCAACGAAAAGTTCAAATCTAATTAAATTATAAAAAGATCACAACGAGGATCATATTTTATCACTGAATAGAAGGCGACAACAAAAATTGAATAGTGCTGGCAATGCTGGTGTGAAGTTCGTCCCTTCATGAAATGGTTAGTTTTTTGGTGCAGGCAATTTTGGCATTCGTATGTCGTGTGATTTTTACTAGTTCTGGAAAATTAAGGTGTACTATTCAGGGTTTTCGGTTCGAAATTGTTGCTCTACCGAACCGAAACAGAAGTTGAAAAACTTCTGTGCTAATTCGATTCTCTTCGTTGTCCTAGACAGCTTCTTTGACGAGGGACAGAGGAGTAACAAACAATTAGTGATAATTGGAGCAGGATTGAAACCAACCGTGCATGATTTTCTACAGAAATAGTGTTCGAAATTGTGGCGTTTAACGTTAGACAGAAATGTATCTGGATAACTGTAAATTGTTTCTTAAATCGAAAAAAAGTTGCTTTTTAGTCAATGAAATATTCAGCAAACGAGAATCTCAAGAGTTTGTAGCAATTGAAAAAACCTTCGTTTTCTTCCGAACATTTCAACAACTCGATAATTTTGAAATCAAACTAATCTATAAACCAGAACTGGTTTTTGTTTGCCGGAGATCTGCTGAATAAACATTGATTCAGTTAAATAGCACCTCACTGAGATGCTCTGAATCGAGTTAGTTGTGCTTGAAGTAGTTTTTTTTCGGGTAGTTACGGCAGTTAAGAGTTTTGCTCCGTACAAGTCTCCTGGAAAGGATGGAGTTTTCCCAGTGGAGCAATTCCAGGAATGAGTAGACGAAAAAGTGACAAAATCAGAATCGACCGTCTCCGATTTGGATGAAACTTTGCACATGGCTTCAGTATGGCAAACCATAAGTTTTGAACCGATGGAGAGGTCAATCCGACTCACGACTGATTTTTAAAAAGGGTGGATGCATTTTTGCATTTCACAAAAATTGCCTTTTTCAAATCGTTGTAACTCGGAAACCGTTAATTGTACAAAAATGGCGTACAGGAAGAAGTTTTAGGGAATCAATCACTCTAAAAAAATATGCACTGAAAAAAAATTCTATTTCAAAATGAACCGAAAAAATTAAATTAAAAAGAAATCAGGGTTTCGATTTGTTTTGATAATTTTTATTTTAAAACTTTTATTAAAACCTACAGATTGATGGCTATCCCATCCGTGCCTTTTGAAAAATGAAGAAGTTACAGCTAAAACAATTTACAGATATATTCGAAATTCGAAAGTTCTCATTGAAAGATACTCAGACAGCATTTTAGAGTGACTAAAACAGGATTCAGAGTGGCGAAAAGATAGCGCGTATGCACGGAACGCATAAGAACGCAGGTTCGAGTCCTGTCTCTGAGCGTATCTTTTTCCAAAAATTCATCTTTTCTGTTAGTTTTTCATTCATTCGACTTCTCCAATATATGTTTCCGCTCAGTCATTGCAAAACTGAACTTAGTTATGGCGGCTTTACGTCAAACAACTAAAATTAATAAATCGATATAAATATTGCTTTTTTAATTTGAATTTTGTCTTTCAAAAATGACATTAAGTGTAAAATAAACACTTGAACCGCGATGGTATCGTGTTTAATCAATTCTGAAATCACAATGAAACTTAAATGTTTAAGCTCTTCTGATTCTCTATTATAAATTTCAAACGGATGAATGGTTGCTTGATCATTGCTTCAATAGTGGCTTTGAACAGAATCCTGAAGCACAAATGAAAATTTTTCTGAAAAATAATAAATAATTACAATTTCTCCTGTGTTTTAATTAGATTTTGCCTTTTTAAGAAAATCAGATTGCTGATTTCTAATAAAATCATGAGTCACAAGTTTTTCTAATATTTCGCAAAAATATGCTGCAAATTCTTCTACTGGTTTGACAAATTTCTCTAGATAACATCTGTCAGTAGAAACCCATTGTTCAAATCTTATCTCAGTCAAATCACGTTCCTCGAAATTGTCTAAAACGCTTCTCTCCAGATCTTGTGTCGCTGGACAACTTTTGCATTCATGGAGGTAGCAGGATCTTTTTGAGGAGTCACAGAATAGCTTTTTTAAATAATAATTCTATTAATTCTTCACATATGTTATGTGAACTTCCAAGCAACTTGCAGTGTTTTGGTCTTAATTCTGCAAATGTACTAAATCCAATATTTCGATCTGGAAATACCTCCTTATAACCCAAATAATTTTCTTTCAATGATGAATAAAGCAATCGTTTTTGTTTGCATTCATACTTACCATTCATTTTGACTGTGACGCAATCTCTTGATCCCGGCATTACTCTGCTGACGTCATCGCGTTTCGTTTCTTGGCTTTTTTTTTCGTCCGTTGATTCTCTTGCCTCCGACACAAGGTATTTGTTCGCCTTGAATTGGGTGGCTATTTTCTTCTTCGACCACGAGTTTGGCAAGACTGACAACAAACGCACTTTTTCATTCCTAGTGCAATCAGGCTTAGAAAACTGCTCTATAATTTTAGTAATCACTTCATCCAACTCTGCTGCTTTCGTTTTGAATAATTCTGGATCTTCTTCATCCACCGGGAACCCGAATATTAACTTTTTTATAACTCTTGAAATATCCAAATATTTTTCTCGAGGATAATTAACTTTCCGGGTTTTCTTCGTTGATATCGGATACACGTTGATTCCTACGATGCCCTTGTTGAAGAGTTCAATGTTGTGTGCTCTTGAATACTCCGCCGCGACTGATGCTCCAGAAGATGCAGAGTTGATTGAAGCTGCTGAAGGTACTTCCTCTAAATCGTATTGCGATGTGGATGATTGTGGTTCCGTTGTTGACTGCCCTTCTGTTTCCGACGTATGACTTTCCTTATAAACCAGTCTACGACAGTGATCACAAATGCTTAACGTGGTATTCAATTTAACCTAGCACTTTTGAGCTTCTGATTTTCCAATTATGGTTTCTGTGAATCGGAAAAATTTCCCGGAACACACAAAAACAGTAAAAGGTTTACAACACTTTGGGAAAACCATATTGTAGTATTGTAACTGTTTCGAAAGAGATTTGTTATAAACTGATATCTACGATGCATAACTATTTATATGCGAAACAGGTAGAATTTAGGTAAGCAATTCACCGGTACATACGTTGGTTGTAAACAGTAGGTAATCAACTGGCATACCTCTTTGATTCTACATGTGTTTATTCGTTTTGACGTAGTTACGTTAGTTCTACTGTTTAAATGATTATCTTTCCACGAGAACTTGTAATTTTGAATATATCTGTAAATTGTTTTAGCTGTAACTTCTTCATTTTTCAAATGGCACGGATGGGATAGCCATCAATCGGTAGGTTTTAATAAAAGTTAAAAAAAAATTATCAAAACAAATCGAAACCCTGATTTCTTTTTAATTTATTTTTTTCGGTTTATTTTGAAATTGAATTTTTTTTTCAGTGCATATTTTTTTAGAGTGATTGATTCCCTAAAACTTCTTCCTGTACGGCATTTTTGTACAATTAACGGTTTCCGAGTTACAACGATTTGAAAAAGGCAAGTTTTGTGAAATGCAAAAATACATACGCCCTTTTTTAAAAGTCAGTCGTGAGTCGGATTGACCTCTTCATCGGTTCAAAACTTATGGTTTGCCATACTGAAGCCATGTGCAAAGTTTCATCAAAATCGGAGAAGAATCTAATGATCTGCTAAGCATTTCTGGAATTGCTCAATGTTAATCCAGAAATGTTTTTAACGATATCAAACTAACTAGAGATTACAAGAGGAGAGAGAATATGAAATCATAGAGCCATAGTACTCAAGGAAGAGCAAGGATGTGAAGAATAAAGTGCGGAAAAGTGAGACGTGACAATCAGACATATCAGAGACTTGGATGACTCGTATCGCTAAGATGCCTAAGTTCGACTCCTCTGGTAGAAGGTAAAAGTTTAGATACGAGAAGCCTTCTGCTTACTTAAATGACCCTTGTCACGTCTCACTTTTCCGCACTTTATTCTTCACATCCTTGCTCTTCCTTGAGTACTATGGCTCTATGATTTTATATTCTTTCTCCTCTTGTAATCTCTAGTTAGTTTGATATCGTTAAAAAACCGAAAAAAGTAAAAATTACTGACTGACCAGAAGTCAAAAATAAAAAAAGTTAAAATCCAGAAAGGGTATGAACAAACATGTTTTGAAGCAAATTCTTACTTTTGGTCTTGCGACAGGATATATTCCAAGGAGACAAATTATCGCGACACTTGTGAGGAAGCGAAGAGTTTCAGGCCTATAAGTTCTAGTTCATTTTATCTTAAACCAGTGTAACGTATATGAGGCGAGGTGTGCCAATTAAGTAATGCGACTGATTTTGTTGCTGCGCTTTTGGTTAACTAGCGACCTTGAAATTTCCCTCCCTAGTATCTTTTTCCACTCCATTGGTTTCGAGGCTGATTCCATGAATCGCAAAATGAACAAGCTTTCTTGAAATTTTTAAATTTATTATTCGAAGTATTCTCCCTTCGATTTAATAAATTTCTTACAGTGCCGTTTTGATAGTCTTAACATCTTCAAAGAACCGTTTTTTCAACTTCAACTTTGGAAAGAAGGAGAAGTCACACGGTGCTAAATCAGGTGAAAACAGAGGGTTGCCCAACACACAGATTGTTTTGTGACTGTTTTGCATATCTCTATAGAAAGGTATTAGAATCGCTGGAAAAACCGACTTTCGAACGGACGGTGTGTGTGTGTGTGTGTGTGCACTTTTCGAAGATATTTTTACCGCTCAATTTTCTCAGAGATGGCTGAACCGGCTCGTTTGAAAGCTACTGTCGGGCCATTGATCAAGTTCGAAGATTAAATGGCTGTGACATCTGGTTCCGGAAATACCTATCTATATATATATATATATATATATATATATATATATATATATATATATATATATATATATATATATATATATATATATATATATATATATATATATATATATATATATATATATATATATATATATATATATATATATATATATATATATATATATATATATATATATATATATATATATATATATATATATATATATATATATATATATATATATATATATATATATATATATATATATATATATATATATATATATATATATATATATATATATAAATGCAGAAATTATTCTTTGTAATCGCATCACGTAAGAACGGATGGACGGATTTACATGATTCTTTTTTTGTTTGATCAGTATTTACACACACCGGGTTCGTACATCATCAAAATCATCCGGAAAAGTGGAAAAAATCTATAAATTGTTTTGTATGGAAATGGAATTTTCCGTTGAAAAAGTTGTTTATGCTTGCTAGATCATCGATAGGTGTTTGGCGCATAACGAGTTGCATAAGTGTTGTATCGCTGAAGAAAAGAATACTAGATCGTTGAAAAAATTGTTTGGCGCGGTACGAGTTGTTTTGTGTGAAGATCCCACATGCATATTTGATGCATGGAATTCGTCATTTCGAGCCACGTTAAGCACGTGTTGGATATCAAACTTATTGCTTGCCAAATGATGGCGAAATGCATATAACTGTTCTAGCTATATAATCGGTAGAAGTTTTGATAGTAGATAGTGTACAATGAAGTCAGATAAGAATAATACAGAAAATTATTGAATGAATCAATGAAAAGATTGTGCTGTAGAAGCGATAAAATCAAACTAAGAAATTTTCTTTGCATTTCGCTTTCAAATGATTTAGACTAAATTTTGATTACACTAACTTGCCATAATGAATTGAGACTGGTATTTTATATTCTGTGAAGAATGTTCAAATTGGTAAGATCAGTATCAAATTAAAATAGAAGCGAAGTCTCTTCAGCCAACCAAAAGTTTCACAGTATCTGAAAAATATCCATTTTCTAACTGCTTTAAAGTACGCGTGGCATATTTTGGCAACTTGAAGGCTGTTTTGAATGATATTCATTAGTTTTGAATGCTGTTTAAGCAAAATTGTTTTCTTTATTACGAGCTTTTGGCGCTAAATACAGATTGTCAATATAACATACTCTGCCTAATGAGCAACTCTAGGAAAGAAACTCTTTAACATTGTGTTATATTTTCTCAATACAAAATTCTGATTAGTTAGCATTTGATCGATTTAAGGGGTTACACCACTTTAGAATTTTCAAAAAATCGGAATTTTTTTATCATTGCAAAAGGTCATGTATGATCTTAAAAATAATATTTCAAAAGATGAAAAGCGGGGAAAATTTCTAGACGTCGTAATTTCGAGTATGAGATACGATCTTACAGCACCGAAAACTTTAAACGCGTTTATCTCAGAACCACGTTTTTTTAGCTGGTCGGAAACATAAGTCAAGTAAATCTTGACCAGTCGGTTCAAAAATTTTACAGAATATTCTCGATAGTTATCTCCACAGCTACCACACCCCCCCCCCCCCCCTTCCTTGGAAGATTTTTCAATATTAAGTCCATGAATAACTTCATTTTTCTTTAAAATTTTTGCGCCTTCCTCACCGTTTGAAACCCCCTACCTTCCTTGAACCCCTTGAACCATCATACTTTTGAATCATCCCTTCAACCCTCCCTTGAACGATTTCTGCGCACGGGCCTGAATTGTAGGTTAAGTAATCAGTAAAATAATGAAGAGAAACGTTAACCACATAGTCGTTTGATAATTCTACCGCCCGAAAACATAAATTTGAATAAATTTATTTAGGCGAGACGAAGTTCGATGGGTCAGCTAGTAGCGGAATAAATGACGTAACCGACAAAACGCGTTGATTTTTCACCGCGCAAGTTTCTCAGAGATGGCTGAACCGATTTTAACAAGCTTAGACTCGTTTTAAAGCTACTGTTGGGCCATTGATCAAGTTCGAATATCAAATGGCTGTGACTTTTGGTTCCGGAGATATGTTGATATAAGTGACGTAACCGACAAAACACGTTGTTTTATACTTTCTGGGAAAATTTTTTGTATTTTTTCTTGAGCTTGAGCTTGAGCGACCACTCCTAGTTGCTACTCCGTTACTGATCGGGATTAGCTGAAATTGTACAGGGAGTTCCTAGATGATCCGACCTGGGACTGGTAAATCATCCTTCAATGTACATCTTCTGGTAATCCCAGAATTCATTGATTCACAGCTCTTATTCGAGGAAACTGAAAAAAATTGGCAACAATTGGCAGAAACAGCTGAGTTATCGAGGTTGGAGTAAAGTCGTTTTGTAGTTTGTTTAAAAAAATGGAAAAAACCGAGTTTCGTGTTTTTTCCATTGTTAGTCTCGGGACTTATTGATCCATGTGTTAAGACAAAAAAAATTTGGCATCAAAATTTTTATTTCGATTTCGGGAGTTTCATGTACACTCATCCACCCCCCCCCCCCCCCCTCCTCCTTCCACTAAGTGGACTAAAAAGAGTTTTTTTAGATTAGCAACACTCTTCTCATACAAATAGGCAACGCAAATGTCAAACGCTTGGTTGGATAGAATTATACCTACTATGCGATATAAACACTGAAGAATGCTTTTGAGAACCACTCGATTCAATCTGAATCAATTGATGTCAAAAATGAGCCCAAATTAGTATCACAAATTATCTAATAAACAGATAAAAAATGTTTTTATGAGACTGTTTTGAAGAAAGAGAAAGGCATTATCACACCACTAGGTAGATTAAGAAGGGTTTTTTCGGATTGTGGTGAGTTCTTTCTTCCATTCCCAACTTTGGCGTTTCGTATCTGGATCGTACTGAAGGCAAATACAAGAAGTTGATCGTATCCGAATCGTACCAATGTTCTACGCCAAGGCTCGTTTTTTTAAAATACAGTCCCATCACTGGCAAAATATATCGCACATCTTCATCGCTTAGCTGGAATGTTCCCTTGAGTGCTGATTTTGTCCAAACTGGGCGTTCCATGAAACTATTCCGAATCAATTCAACTGTTTCGTGAGAAATCCTCTTCTGTTCAATAATTCGCAGGGCAAGTGGATTCGGTTCTTTGAGAAGAGGTTCGGTTAAACTAAACGACATGTACAATCCATATCTTGCACTTTGAATTTGTTGTAATTTAATACAGCAACGGTGAACATAAACAAACAAACTTGTTTTGCATCTTAGCAACAAGCATAAAGGTATGGGCTAGGCCAACTTGTTCAATCGATGAACCAAACATTGACGATTCGTTTGTATGAGACCTAGGGGTATTATTATTTGTATTTGCTGAAAGTACACATATTGTAAGGGTTTTCAAGGAATCTCAATAAACCGGAAGTCGCCATCTTGGAAATTGATGCTGCTTAGCTGCTTTTCCTGTAAATACTCATAATTTTCGTTCCATAACAATCCAATATATTATACATATCTAATCATACATATACATAAGGTAAACTTTTTTTTACGTTGAAAATTCCAAATAACGCTTTTTTTACGTCATAATTCGATTTACGTAGTCCCAATTATTACGTAAATGGAGGTTTGGGTGTACTCTTATAATCATATCTAAGTTGCACAAAAACTACCTATGGTCTTCAAAAAGTATCGATTCTCGTTAAAATAAACAATTTTTTTAAATAAAAATTTGTTTAATCTTAAATAATAATTACAATTTTACACGGGCACACAAAACATCATTTGCTTGCAAAAAATCGAATTTCCCAAGAAGGGAAGAAGAAACTGGACGCAACGAATGTTTTTGATTTTTGAATTCATTTTTACACCGCGATCTTAACTGAAACGTTGCTAACAATAAACAGTCAAAGTTAGGATACGATTAGTGGCGCGACATGTGTCGACAAGTTAAACCCGTATCCGAGCGAGTTGTGCTGCGGTACGCTCCGCGCGTGTGGGTCGTGATTGTAAAATTCACTGCTCCGAATGTTGTAATCTTTCCACTCTGAAATTTTGCAAAGATAGAGTTAAACCCCTAAGGCTTCTCTTTTTTCAACTAAAAAAAGAAAAAAAAATATGCTTAAGTTTAATTTTTTTTATTTGTTTATTAATTTTTACCTTTTTTCATTGAATAAACTATAAAGGTTGTTTTATGGAATCACTTATTTTAGAGTTTACCCAGTTGGTAGATTTTGCCAGATTGACGAAAATTTGTTCACCAATTACTATTGTATTTTTTTTGTGAAGGAGCAGCTCGTAAAATTGAGTCTTCATTTCTTTCAAGAATACAATGTCTAATTTAGATGGATTTTCAAGGACTGTTTTGTACAATAAATAATATTTACGTATAGTGCTAATGAGCTTTGCAACCATAGAGCTGCGTGTGGCTCGTGTGCCGCATTATACGACTCTTAAATTGAATTAATCTCGAGAAAGGCTGATTTTCAGAAGCTAGAACCGAATTGTGGAACGGAATTCTTGCCGCCGATACCAAAAAATGGCTTGATGAGTGTTATCCAGATTCTGCACCGGGCGAAGCAACAATTCGTAAGTGGTTTGCAAAATTTCGTACTGGTCATATGAGCACCGAAGACGATGAACGCAGTGGACGTCCAAAAGAGGCTGTTACCGATGAAAACGTGAAAAAAATCCACAAAATGATTTTCAATGACCGTAAAGTGAAGTTGAACGAGATAGCTGACACCCTAAAGATATCAAAGGAACGTGTTGGACATATTATTCACGAATATTTGGATATGAGAAAGCTTTGTGCAAAATGGGTGCCGCGTGAGCTCACAATCGATCAAATACAACAACGAATTGATGATTGAAAACCATGCTGAAATTGAACGAACTGGGCTTCGAATTGCTCCCTCATTGACCGTATTCTCCAGATTTGGCCCCCAGTGACTTTTCCTGTTCTCAGACCTCAAGAGAATGCTCGCTGGTAAAAAATTTAGAAGCAATGAAGAGGTAATCGCTGAAACTGAGCCCTATTTTGAGGCAAAGGACAAATCGTACTACAAAAATGGTATCGAAAAGTTGGAAGATCGCTATAATCGCTGTATCGCCTCTGATGGCAATTATGATGAATAATAAAAACGAATTTTGGCAAAACAATGTGTGTTTCTATTAAACGATACGAACTTTTCAGCCGAACTGTTAGGTTGACTAAGACACGTGGAGGTTATTTTTTTTTAATTTTCCATGACGTTGCCAGATCGTATTTGCATTCGTAACTAAGCAGTTCTGGTTAGGCTTCAATCAAATGATAACACGAAAGCTTAACTCAATATTTATTCCCGAAAGTGAAATAAAAAATTCAGTAAGTTCGGTTCAGAGGCCGCATTCTCTTGTGAATTCCATACCCTCTCGTACAAGGTAAAAAAAACTTTTCTATGTTTCAAAAGATCAACCCGTGACCGCAAGGTTATAACAAAAACTTTTCTTCCTGTAGGGATGAAATATGAGGGTAAAAAAAACAAGAAGCACCCACATTTATCCTGAGGTTTTTTTTTCTATTCGAGATAGTTCCAAAAGAAATATCCAACATAATCTAAATTGGTTCTGTGACCGTGCTAGGTTAGGTTCCATGTGAAACCGGAATTAATTAAGTTTGATTCGTCGAATTGGAATCTACCGAAGCCATGCGAAAAAAAAACCAAACATACAACAAAAACACTCTAGACATCGATTAAACAAACTAATTCGGAACATCTTGCATGTCGAAAAAATAGAGCAAAAAATTCTTAGAACAGCAAAATAGCTTTGTTGGCCACAAAACACTTGCCGGTGTCCTGTCAGAACAACACACTCTCGGTGATGCGTGCGATCAGAGCTTCAAGTGAAACAAAGAAGAAAAAAAAGAACAACTTCTATTCTGGCGCCTGTTTGGCAATTTCCATAAATAACATATCGGCTCGGATTCGCAGCAATCCCAACGTGATGTAGGTCAATCGTGTCAGAATCCGCGACTGAATATATAAATCCGATAATGGCTCGCAGGGATTTGGAAGTGCTGACGCAAGCTCCAACTAGCAGCAATTTTGTTAAACAGTTTTTCATTACGGAAATGTTTCTGCTTTTGTTTCATTGTTGTACGTATTTACGTCGCGGTACAACTTTTCATTTGACATGTGCGTGTCAAACATCTGTTCAACATTTTTCATTGCAGTCGGAAAAGTTCGTTTTATTTTTTAGGTTATTTCCTCGCACCAATATCTTAATAGCGCCAAGCAGACTTCAGTTTGCTGTAGCAGAAGTTTTTCTTTTTATGACATGTTGAACATGAAATTTTAGTCGAAAAATTTCCTCCAAGGAAATTCTGTCTCAAACAGCAGTAAAGAAACACTTCGCACCCGACTTTGTTGGTTCTGTATGTGTGGCGAGAGTTTTTGTTAAATCGCCTCTATAATACTTATAATATTTCAATCCTTCAGTTCTTTGAGGTGGAACAAGTTTTCCAAACTTAGATGTTTTGTTCATTAGTTTTAGAATTAATTTTGAACTTTACTTTGATAACTGTGCTTGAGAATCATATGAGCGTCGGTGTCATTTTACCGAAACCGATAAAATTGACCGGCTAGGAACAGAAATTTGAAATTGATTCCCAATAAAGGAATTAAAATTGTTGATGATGTTCCAATTAGTTTTTTTTGGCATAAAATCGACTACTTGAAATAACTGGTAAATTCTTTCGCATTATAAAAACGTAAAGACTGTACCAGAAAGTATGGATGCAACCAAAAACACGCTGCCATTTCGCAATGGTTCAGAATCTGTCAATTTTTATGGCTGCGTCTTGTTGTTTACACTCTTCTCTAACCACTTGTGCAGTTGTTTATTCGTTTTCATTAGTTTGTTTCGAAATGCGTGGACTTTCAGCAGAACAACGTCGAAAACTTGTGTACAAATGGTGCACAGAACGCGGACTGTCACTGAGAAAGATAGCAAAAATGGAAGAAGTAAGTGAAAAAGCTGTGCGAAATGCAATCAGGAAGTTCGGTGAGGATAACACCTTTGAGGATAAACCGAAAACGGGTCGAAAAAAGGTACTGCTAACCCTCAGTTGGATAAACGTATACTGAAGGCGTTCGAGCAAAAGAAGGAGGTTTCAGTTTGGGATGTGGCAAAAAAAGTGGGCACTTCGAAGTCAAATGTTCTTCGTGCTAAAGAACGTTTGAATCTTCGAACCTAGAAGAAGCAGAAACAACCAATACGTAGTCCGAAACAAGAAGCATCGATCAGGCCGAGGGTTCGAAAGCTGTACAATACGATTTTTGCTGGAAGTTTGAACTGCATTATCATGGACGACGAAACCTACGTGAAACTCGATTACAATATTATAAGGTGCGAGAAGGGCAAGTGTTAAACTAGTCCGAGACATCGATTGAAGTCGAAAACTTAGGTAAGAAAGCTATGGTCTGCAAGCAATTTGTAGCTGCGGTAAGATTTCGAAATCATTCATCACCACTGCTTCAATGAACAGCGAAATATACATCAAGGAATGTTTATAAAAACGACTTCTACTCATGATTCGAAGCCACAAGGATCCTGTTGTCTTCTGGCCAGATCTTGCTTCTTGCCACTACTCGAAAGCAACGGTAGAATGGTATACTACCAAAAATGTCACTTTCGTCCCAAAAGACATGAATCCACCAAATTGCCCACAACTTCAACCAATATAGGAATTTTGGGCACATCTTAGGAAACATGTCTCGGCAGCCGAAACCATTCAACAGTTAGAAAAAGATTGGAAAAAAGTGTCAAAACTTGTCACCAAGAAGTCTGTACGGAATTTAATGAGGAACGTTCGCAAGAAGGTCCGCCAGCTAGTCTACAATGGCTAAGTAGCAAATGTTAAGAATAATATTCTGTTGTTTAAGTCTAATATTATCAGTATATCGAATAAAATTTGAATATCTACCTTACCCTGTAATTTCGGAACTACAATTCGGACCGAAAAGACAAATTATATGAAACCATAAAATTGAACCTGTGACAATTGATTAAGCATTTCATGAGATGTCGAAGTGAGTCCCACTTTCGAGTTTTTGTTCATTATTTACGGTACTTGCAGAGCCGGTATTCAGGAACCAGCATAACGCAAAACGATTCGTATGGCCATAAATTAATATGACGAATAAATTGCAATAGTTTTGAGTTCAACTTTGAAGCTTTTTGGTATTGTCATCTTCTATATCGGTTTGAATTTTAAAAACTCATCACTCTGTAATTCCAGATTCGGATAAAATTCATTAATTTTGTATGGGATCATAAGTCTTTTAATTTGAATTTTTGTTTATGAAATTCAATTTGGCCTTTTTTTGAGAAAACGATTGAGCTTTGAGAAACGATTCGATACCGGAACCGAAATTTGAAAATCGGCGGAGCCGAAGTTAGTTAATGAAAGTTCATCTAAGGAGCTGTATAGTTTATATCTGATTCTAAGGAGCTGTATAGTTTATATCTGATTCTGATTTGAAAATCAGTGTAGACATCCTTGAGAAATCGTAGTGCGAATTAAGTTTTTGGGTACCACCTAACTAAAACTAAATATAACTAAAAAGGATCTTATTTTTATTTCATTTCACATATCATCCTGTGATTCCGGAACCAGAAGTCGGATCCAAATGAAATTCAGGAACCTTGTTTAAGTATACGACTTTTCATATGAATCTGAGTTTGTAGAAAACGGTTAAGCCATCTCCAAGAAAATTGAGTGAAGTATTTGTCACACACGCATTTGATGATCTCGACGAACTGATTCGAATGGTATACAGGTGTTATGTTCTTTCAGAATTTATTGCGGTATGTAGTTTAAATCAGTATAATTATGGAATTGCTTTCAACTGGAAAATGCTGCCACCATGTGGTTTACATATGTCATATTCGAATGATTATGTTGCCAAAAACGAATCGTGCTAAATTCGGTCCGAAGCATAATGTCATGAGAAAGAATGCTGTACACAGTCTTTCTGGTACTTAGAAACAATTGTATGTAATGGTATAAAAAATCGTGTTTCACGTTGCTCCTAATCATTGCTTTGGCATACACCGCTCAAAACTCCTACTGCTGAGATAGGGGGAAAAGTCGCTTACACAAAAATATCGATATCTCCGCTGAAAATGGACGGATTTTAACAATCTGTAACTCAAAAAGTAAACATCCTATCTCAAAACCACTCAATAGCGTTCAGGGTGACGAGGAGACCTTTCATTTGCGACGATTGTTTGATCAAAATCGGCACAGTCATCTCTGAGATCTCGACCTCTTAGTTGACAACACACATACAGACACACACACGGACATTTGCTCAGTTCGTCGAGCTGAATCGATTGGTATATGACACTCGGCTCTCCGGGCCTCGGAAAATTTTTCTAAAGTTTGAGCGAATTCTATACCTATTTTTTATACATAAAAATGGTAAAAAAGGTCTTACGGTCCCGTAGCCTGTTATTGAATTTCATTTGGATCTGACTTCTGGCTCCGGAGTTACATGGTAATATGTGAAAATTATAGAAAAAGAGTGCATTCAATTTTCTCTGAAACAGCTCGACCAATTTTCACAAACAAAGATTCAAATGAAAGGTCTTATAGTTTCCTAAAAATTTCTAGAACATTTTATCCTTGACCTAAAACTTGATAAGTGGATAAGTGGAAAATTACCAATTTCATTAGTATTTTTTCACAAACGATGATCAAAAACAGGTACAAATCCCATAAAACTGTCTGATAAATTCTTCTAGTTTGCAAAGCTTGTTAGTTTGTGGGCAGAAAAGCTTAATTCGGCACTACTGGTACCCCCCTTTCCTGTTCCGGAAGCACCGAAAGTGGTGCAGAAAAACATAAAAAATAGAACTCACTTCGATTTCTCTGCGATGCTTGAACCGATTTTCACATATCGGGATTTGAATTTAAGCTCATATTATTTTTAAAGCTACTGTGAAATTTTATCCGGATTCGACTCCCGGTTCCGCAGTTACAGGGTGTCAAAGTTTTCAGATCGCCATATAGAATGACAATATGTACCACGCCGAAAGAAGAAGAAAACACAAGTTCTATTTCGTACACGCTATGAAGACATCGAAACGGTTACAGATGTCTGCTACTAATGCGTAATATTGGTAAAAGACGGTGCTGCCGTTGATATTTTATTTTGCTATTTTATAAGTACAACCGAAAGAATAAAAGAATGTAAGGCCGGGGTAAAATAAATTATATAAAAAAAAATAAAGAAAGCCAATGAATTGAAGCTTATTTGAAAAAAAAATGCAATTTTCACATCCGGTAGTGCAGTAATACCGTAATGGTGTCAGTAATAATAATAAAAGTAATAATCCTACTGCATGTTTTATGCTGCTGATTCATACTGTTTAGCTTGACGTACATATGCAGAAGTAACAGAAACGCAGGCTCGCTTCCTTTATTAGATATCATTTAATCGATTCAATCGAAATGGAGCATGAGATAGTAACCCGTAATAAAATAAACTATTGATTTTACAGCATAAACAATTGATTCACAATTAGATCTATGGGTTACAATACATTTTATTGTATTTTGACGAGATATTGTTCATTTCCAACGATTCAATATATTGTTTGTACGATGCTACAATTGAAATTATTGTACACGTGATATTTCAAACAAAATGCAAACTGTACATTTGATTGTTTTCCAAGAAATTACAATACTTTATGATTTGAATTGTTACGATACCCAACAACTCATACATTCTATTGTAAAAAGCATGTTCACAATTAATTGAATAGTGTATAACAATACATTGAAATATTTTTCAATGGCCAAAGCAAAATTGTGGTTTTGTAACAACAAATCGTATTGCTTTTCTACAATATTTTTATTCGGTAAATCTAGGTTTAACTAGGTTCAAAACTGTTCCAATTTTTACGTCATTTACGTTGTTGCTGGCAATCAAACCAACTTCGGCTGTACAGGACATCTGAATCCGGTTTCGGAAGAATTGGAAATGGTGATTAAAACAGCAAAAGGGTCTCACTCTCTTTCCTTCAAGATGGCCAAATCGATTTTCACAAACTTATAGGTTCAAAGGAAAAGTCCTACAATTTCTTACGAAATTCCTAAATTTTTTGTGGATACTACTTCCGGTTCCGGAACTACAGTGTAAACAGGATTTGTAGAGATTGTTACATTAAGTCCGCATTCATTACATGAAATGTCGAAATGAGTTGTTTTTGGTTATTACTTTCGGTACTTCCAGAACCAGTATTCAGGGATGACACAAACAGGGTTCGTATGGCGGTGAATTATTATGACGAATAAATTTGAACAGTTTTTCACCTAACTTTGAAAATGTTTTTGGGTATCTTCATCTTCTATGAAGGTTTGAATTTTTAAAACTCATTATCCGGCCCATTATCCTACAACTCTTTAATCGGAAATCGGAATCCTATAAAATTCACCAATTTTATAAGTCTTCTAATTTGAAGTTTTGATAATGATATTCGATTTGGCCTTCTTCGGGAAACCGATTCAGCTCTATTCTCGATACTCTCGGAACCAAAGTCAGTTAAATTCTCCTAAGGGATTGTAAGCCATTTCATTTGATTCGAAATTTTTGAAAATCAGTATAGCCATTGTTGAGAAATCGTATTGCGTTCCAAATTAAATTGTAGGGTTCCTTTCAGGATCGAAAACCGAATACCGATAAAAATGAAATTTTAGCTTTAGTTGGTCATCGACTTGGGTTCGGGTTGGCGGTTCAATGCATAGGACATTGGTCTCATAAGCCAGTTGTATTATGTTCGAGTCCCGATCTGGAAAGATTCTTAGTGTCAGTAGAATTGTAGTACTAGTCATGCAAAGATTCTGTACACTATGAATCGCTATGCTTTGCTTTGGTTCATCGACAATCAAAATCGGCAAATTCGATTAACTCGATTAATTTATGTGAAATGGACATTTTTCCACTAATCATCTGAATCACTTCTGAGCCGGAAGTGAGATCTGATTAAAAAATAAGAATCTTTATGGGATTTTGAGACCTTTCATTTGAATATTAGATGTAGAAAATTGTGTCATTATTTTAATTACGTAACGCATATCATTCAGTAGTTTCTTTTCATATGAATCTAAGTTTGTAGATGGGACTTTCATTTGAGTCTAATTGGTTAAGCAGTCTTTAAGAACATTGAGATGTTTGATTCAGGGAAAATTCAATAGTAGGTTACAAGATCAAGAGATCTTTCATTTGAATCTAAAATTCGTCAAGCCATCTTCGAGAAAAGTGTCGTCATGTTGCAAGCACACATACACACACACATTCATACCTACAAACTGACATTTGGGAATCTTGAAAAACTAATTCGAATGGTATATGACGATCGATTCGAAAGTTGATTTTCTCAGTGTTTGCATATCTTTTATACATAAGAAGGCAAAAAGTTTTTCTCACTGCACAAAACGTCATGTAAAAAGATGCTGCATATAGTCTTTTAAGTGCTGTAAAGAGTTATTCAAGTGCGAATTAAAAATCATGTTTGACTTTGCTTGGCACTTCGGTTTAGCATATGCGCTCAAATTTCTTTTTATTGGGATGAAGAGGAAAAGTCACTTTTAGCATACATTTTGCAGTCTCCGATAAACAATGCTTCATATCTCGACACCAATCCATTTCAAAGAATGCATGTGTTCGGCGTGTTTTCTTGTTATAATATGGTCTACAACTTCTCCGAACAAATGAGTTCTCTATTACACTCTCACATAATGTAGGCTAATTATAATGTTAGTCTCAGGGGCGGGTATAGCGTGATGGGTAAGTCGATGCTTTTCACGCAGCCCGCCTGGGTTCGATTCCCAACCCCGTACATAGGGTCAAAAAGATTTTCTGACCCAAAGAGGCGAATGACCTTAAGGTTAAAAATTCTATAATCGAAACAAAAACAAAAACTTTAGTCTCACTACTTAGGTGTATTAATGATAACTTTAATTATATCAAAAGAAGGAGACAATGCCATTCGAAAATTCTTCTGAAGGCATTTAGCTTCTAGAATCAACCTCAGAAACGCAAACAGAAACGTTTTTATTTTAACAATCTATGACTTGTTGGACTGCTATTACCGTGCGGAATCTAAGTCTCAAAACACATTTTGTTTACAAGGACGATTGTGACAGATATTGTCAAACAACTGAAAATTTTGACATAAAACTTCGTATAACTCAAAAAGTAAACATCCGATCTCAAAAACATTAAATACCGTTCAGGGTGACGGAGAGACCTTTCATTTGCGACAAGTTTGATCAAAATCGGTCCAGTCATCTATGAGATCTCGACCTCTATGTTGATAACACACATACATACACACACGGTGATTTGCTCAGTTTATCAAACTGAATCGATTGGTATATGGAACTTGGCCCTCGGAAAAATTTTCTGAAGTGTAAAGCGCGAATTCTATTCCTTTTTTACCTTTTTTTATATATATAAAAAATAGGTATAGAATTCGCTCAAACTTTAGAAAAATTTTCCGAGGCCGAATGACATATACCAATCGATTCAGCTCGACGAACTGAGCAAATGTCCGTGTGTGTGTGTATGTGTGTGTGTCTGTATGTGTGTTGTCAACTAAGAGGTCGAGATCTCAGAGATGGCTGGACCGATTTTGATCAAACTAGTCACAAATGAAAGGTCTCCCCGTCACCCAAAACGCTATTGAATGGTTTTGCGATCGGATGTTTACTTTTTGAGTTATACGAAGTTTTATGTCTAAATTTTTCAGTTTTTTGACAGTATCTGTCACAATTGACCTTGAAAACAGAATATGTTTTCAGACTTAGATTCCGCACGGTAATAGCTATCCAAAAAGCCATAGATTGTTAAAATCCGTCCATTTTTAACGGAGATAACGAAATTTTTGTGTAAACGACTTTTTCCCCTATTCCAGCAGTAGGAGTTTTGAGCGCTGTATGACAAAGCAATGCTTGGGAGCAACGGAAAACACGATTTTTATACTGTTACATACAATTGTTTCTAAGTACCAAAAAGACTGAGTACAGCATCCTTTTTTATGACATTTAGCCTCGGACCGATTTTAGCACGGCTCGTTTTTGACAACACAATCGTTCGAATATGACATATACAGGGTGATTTTTTAAGAGCTTGAGAACTTTTTTAAACAATAAAATGCATAAAATTTGCAAAATCTCATCGGTTCTTTATTTTAAACGTTAGATTGGTACATGACATTTACTTTTTGAAGATAATTTCATTTAAATGTTGACCGCGGCTGCGTCTTAGGTGGTCCATTCGGAAAGTCCAATTTTGGGCAACTTTTTCGAGCATTTCGGCCGGAATAGCCCGAATTTCTTCGGAAATGTTGTCTTCCAAAGCTGGAATAGTTACTGGCTTATTTCTGTAGACTTTAGACTTGACGTAGCCCCACAAAAAATAGTCTAAAGGCGTCAAATCGCATGATCTTGGTGGCCAACTTACCGGTCCATTTCTTGAGATGAATTGTTCTCCGAAGTTTTCCCTCAAAATGGCCATAGAATCGCGAGCTGTGTGGCATGTAGCGCCATCTTGTTGAAACCACATGTCAACCAAGTTCAGTTCTTCCATTTTTGGCAACAAAAAGTTTGTTAGCATCGAACGATAGCGATCGCCATTCACTGTAACGTTGCGTCCAACAGCATCTTTGAAAAAATACGGTCCAATGATTCCACCAGCGTACAAACCACACCAAACAGTGCATTTTTCGGGATGCATGGGCAGTTCTTGAACGGCTTCTGGTTGCTCTTCACTCCAAATGCGGCAATTTTGCTTATTTACGTAGCCATTCAACCAGAAATGAGCCTCATCGCTGAACAAAATTTGTCGATAAAAAAGCGGATTTTCTGCCAACTTTTCTAGGGCCCATTCACTGAAAATTCGACGTTGTGGCAGATGAAATTATCTTCAAAAAGTAAATGTCATGTACCAATCTAACGTTTAAAATAAAGAACCGATGAGATTTTGCAAATTTTATGCGTTTTATTGTTTAAAAAAGTTCTCAAGCTCTTAAAAAATCACCCTTTATAAACCAGATGATGGCAGAATTTTGTTTAATTATATTGATTTAAACTACTTACAGCAATAAATGCTGGAAGAACATAACATCCATATACCATCCGAATCAGTTCGTCGAGATCAGCAAATACGTGTGTGACAAATAATTTCACTCAATTTTCTCGGAAAATTTCTTTTCTACAAATTCAGATTCATACGAAAAACCGTATGCTCCCAAACAAAGTTCCTGAATTATGTTTGGTTCCGACCTCTGGTTCCGGAATTACAGTATGATATGTGAAACGAAATCAAAATTGTGTAACTCATTCTTCTCGTAGATGGCTGAACCGATCTAAGATTCATCTAAGATTAAGTTTTAAGATTCAATAAAACATCTTGTTTTTCAGTCAGATCCAACTTCCGGTTTCGGAGATACAGGGTGATTAGTATAAAAATGTCTATTCCACATAATTTAATCAGGTTTATCGGGTTAGCAGATTTGGATAGTCGATAAAAATCATTAACTTTTTTCAGTTTTAGTGGTATTCAGTTGTCGATTCAGAAGGCACCTAAAAATTTAATTCGTGCTATGATTTCTCAAAGATGTCTTCACTGATTTCCAAATATTTTGAAACAAATGTAAACTATACAGCTTCTCAGGTGAATTTATATGACTTCGGCCATACCGATTTTAGAATTCCGGTTCCAGTATAAAATCGTTTCTCAAAGCTCAATCGTTTTCTCAAAAAAAGCCTAATCAAATTTCAGAAACAAAAATTCAAATTAAAATAAACTTATATACACAATTAATTAATTTTATACATACATACAAAAATTAATTAATTTTATCCAATTATGATTTCCGGTTCTCGAATTAAAGGATGATGAATTTTTAAAATTCAAACCGATACAGAAGATGACAATCCCGAAAAGATTCAAAGTTGGACTCAAAACTGTTGTAATTTATTCGTCATATGGCCATACGAATCGGTTTGGGTTATGCTGGTTCCTGAATACCGGCTCTGGAAGTACCTTAAATTACCGTAAACTCTAAAGTGGAACTTACATATCATGGCATGTTTAATCGATTATCACACTTCTAGATTCAAATTCGATCCGATTTGCAGTTTCGACATTACAGAGTAATGAGTGATTAAAATCTCAAATTGTCCCTAAAAACGACGGTCATTAAAATAATGTCATGAAAACTTAAACACCGAAGAATATTCATGCAAAAAACACATGCGGATTGATAAAAAAGTTATTATCTCACTGCTAGGTGGATTAAACACGTTTTTGTATTTATGAAAAAGGTAAAAATGATTATAGACAGTCTAGTTCAAGTTTGGAAAAACAAAGTATGCCATGTGTCATTTTAGGACAAAGTCTACATGTCCAGAAAGTTTCATTCAAATCTGAGAAAATTTTGCCAACTGAGAATATGATTTAGAGCAAACGCGCTTAGTTAGTTCTTCATGCGGTTAACGAGCGAACAAAGGTTTCCTAAATTATTTTTCGATATGGCGGAAGCAGTTTTTCAATTGAATGCACTTTGGGAATAACAATCTCGCAACTATTGGAACTTGTGGGTTCTTGTGAACAAGTGTTGGAAAGAGGTTTCGAAAACAGGGCTAGTTGGCCGAAGGGGCAGGTTGCCCGAGTGACTTCGCTGAAAAGGCTATAATGCACAGTGGTGATATCTATAATGAATTTGATGGAGCATTAAGTCACCCACGTACCGACGTAATTTGAGGTATTTCTGTGTTGTCGTTTGTGCAGGAACATGTTTTTTTTCTTTTTCCGGCACTGGCGAGTAAATTTCTGTTTTTGTAAAATATAACGCGGATCAATTTATATTCGATTTTCAAAAACGTGTTACAATTGGAAAAGGTATTCAAAACTTTACAAAATGACATATCGGTTTCAACATTCAAGGCCGTAAATGGCGAATGGATCCAAAATTTCATCAATTCTCCAATGTAAGAAGCATTGGAGGAGTAGAAAAATAAAATCAACCGTAAGTGAGAACGCTGGTGGAGAAAAGGTAAAAAAGGTCCAAAACAGTTAAAAAGACTAAAAAACCAAGTAGGAGAGGTTTTTCACGTACCTAAAGACTGTCCCAGAAAGTATGGTCGCACTTTGATTTCGCTGTAAATAATTCACAAGTGTTAGATATTCAAATTTAATTCGATATACTGATAATATTAGACTACAACAACAGAATATTATTCTCAACATTTGCTACTTAGCCATTGTAGACTATCTGGTGCACCTTCTTGCGAACGTTCCTCATTCAATTTCGTACAGACTTCTTGGCGACAAGTTTTGACACTTTTTTCCAATCTTTTCGAACTGTTGAATGGTTTCGGCTGCCGAGACATGTTTCCTAAGATGTGCCTTCGTTAATGCCCCAAATTCCTCAATTGGTCGAAGTTGTGGGCAATTTGGTGGATTCATGTCTTTTGGGACGAAAGTGACATTTTTGGTAGTATACCATTCTACCGTTGATTTCGAGTAGTGGCAAGAAGCAAGATCTGGCCAGAAAACAACAGGATCCTTGTGGCTTCGAATCATGAGTAGAAGTCGTTTTTGTAAACATTCCTTGATTTATATTTCGCTGTTTATTGAAGAAATGGTGATGAAGGGTTTCGAAATCTTACAGCAGCTACAAATTGCTTACCAAATTTTTCGACTTCAATCGATGTCTTGGACTGGTTTAACACTTGCCCTTCTCGCACCGTATAATATTGTGGTCCCGGCAAGGATTTGTAATCGAGTTTCACGTAGGTTTCGTCGTCCATGATTATGCAGTTCAAATTTCCAGCAAGAATCGTATGGTAGAGTTTTCGAACCATCGGCCTGATCGATGCTTCTTGTTTCGGACTACGTTTTGGTTGTTTCTGCTTCTTATAGGTTCGAAGATTCAAACGATGTTTAGCTCGAAGAACATTTGACTTCGAAGCGCCCACTTTTTTGGCCACATCCCGAACTAAAACCTCCTTCTTTTGCTCGAACGCCTTCAGCATACGTTTATCCAACTGAGGGTTAGCAGGACCTTTTTTTCGACCCGTTTTCGGTTTATCCTCAAAGGTGTTATCCTCACCGAACTTCCTGATTGCATTTCGCACGGCTTTTTCACTTACTCCTTCCATTTTTGCTATCTTTCTCAGTGACAGTCCGCGTTCTGTGCACCATTTGTACACAATTTTTCGACGTTGTTCTGCTGAAAGTCCACGCATTTCGAAACAAACTAATGAAAACGAATAAACAACTGCACAAGTGGTTAGAGAAGAGTGTAAACAACAGGACGCAGCCATAAAAATTGACCGATTCTGAACTATTGCGAAATGGCAGCGGTTTTTGGTTGCGTCCATACTTTCTGGGACAGTCTTTGAATAACAAAAAATGATACATACTAACTTTTTATCAACAAAGCAAAAAGGTTATTGATACATTTGATGTGTTCCACATATTTTTTCAAACTCGGCCCTACTTCATTGTTAATGACTATTTTCCTGATTTTTATTCAGGATTGAAAAAAGTGACACATGTGCTCGAAAGGTGTATCTTCAGGATAGAGCAAACCGTTTATCAAAGGTCTAAGTAGAAAGAGCTCAGAAATTCCGTAAGCAAAACTCGGCCAACTAGCCCCGGTCTCCCCTACAGTCAATGAAAGTGCATTAAATGACTGTTGAGAATATTTTGAGCTATCTCGACGAAAAAAGTCTATACATTTTTTTAAAATAAATTTTTCGATGAAAGTACTAGGAAAAAAATTATTTCTATTCATTCAAGGGTTAGCCAAATTTTGTGCTAGGACACACAACCGTTTTTATTATTTTTACGTTTCGTTTTTGACTCATCAGTGCAGAGCAGTTCAAATTGAACTGCTTAGTGCTAAACTTGGTAGTTCGAATTGAACCGCTAAGCAGACGTAAAGTTTCTGCTACTTACAGAACACTTTTTGTTTTGCAACGGAGTGCCCTAGCACAAAATTTGGCTAACCCCTGAATGACCAAACCTGCATCGGCCAGAAATAGTCGAAAACACGTTTTCGTTCGACACGTCAGAAATGACATTGCACTCCGTTGCAAAACAAAAAGTGTTCTGTAAGTAGCAGAAACTTTACGTCTGCTTAGCGGTTCAATTTGAACTGCCAAGTTTAGCACTAAGCAGTTCAATTTGAACTGCTCTGCACTGATGAGTCAAAGACGAAACGTAAAAATAATAATTATTTCTATTGTTTTCGTTACTACTATCACTTTGACACTAGCTACTATCTCTCATTGGAAAACATTGGCGTTACGCATCGCGTCGCGTGTCGTTTCCACTCTGGCTTCACCCTAAAGAGGTTTCATCATGTTTCCTGTAGAGCAGGTGTTCCCAAACTATTTTGGGTCATAAACTCCTTTATTAAAATTAACTTAGGCTTCAGACCCATCAACAAATTTCTT
This sequence comes from Malaya genurostris, assembly GCF_030247185.1. Classification (NCBI taxonomy): domain Eukaryota; kingdom Metazoa; phylum Arthropoda; class Insecta; order Diptera; family Culicidae; genus Malaya; species Malaya genurostris. The sequence goes on from NC_080571.1 coordinate 57,547,842, forward strand.
TGAAAATTCAATTTCTTACTTTTTTAATTTTGATGTAAAATACTTACGAATTTCTGCGGATGGTCAAATAAATACAACTTTTTAGCGTGAATATTTCAAATAACAACTTATATCAAACAATAGGGGGTCGATTTCTAGACTTCGTCGACCCCCATAGTCAGTTTTCGTTTACGTCGACCCCCGCAAAAAGGATATCGACCCCAAGGGGTCTATATCGACCACTTTGGGAACCCCTGCTGTAGAGCATAAAAGCTCGAAAACTTGTCTAGAATAATCAATCTCACTGTTGGAAGATTCTTCGACAGTTTCATTATAATTATTTCAAATATACGAATGAGACGACTGAGTAAGAATTACATCAGCTTAACGAGTGGAATCAAAAAGTTGACCAATTGTATCGCATCATTTCCAGCATTGATTCTATTGTCAATTGAAACGATTTGTGTTCTGGGGGTGGTTCTTTGCCCCTCTCTTGGCGATGAGCTAAGTATTTTCATTTACATTTTCTTCCAAGTAATCGTACGGTAACAGATTGCAACAAACTTTAAGATCCACGAGTCGGATTATGCGTAACCATCGTACCATTGTGTCTAATAATGCAATCATTATAATTCAATCGGGATGGAAGTTTGACACCTGCCTTTGGCAATGTTTCTCGCGGTCGACACTTTGCACTTGATGAAAGTTTAATTCTTCGTTAATTAAAAATGTTTTCCACAGATTTCTCGTCTCAATTAAATTCCCATTTCTGCTCGTTCTTTTCACAGACACAGACCGGCCGGCAAGCCGTCATCTGAGGAACTTGACCGATGATCTTGGATGTCTTGACCAACCAACCGAGGATTCCTGAGAAAGCCATCGGCCGAGAGCAGCGGGACAGCAGGGGAATTGAATTACTCGCGCTAAATTGTGGGATTATAATTAAGTGAACACAAAGCTGGACATGAGAAGAATATAGTTTCATCGGTGTTAGCTTTCCGAGGATTATGTTATGCCTGCACTTGGTGGTGCAACTGTCAGTGGCACGGCAAACAAGAAGAGCAACAGACGAAGAAGATACCAGTTTTTTTTTCTTCTTCATCTTCTTCTTCATCCGATTCACGAGGGCACGATAAAACACCGGAAGAGTGAAGCTGTTGGCAAATGAAAATGTTTTTTGAAGTGGCAAACTGACGCGCAAGTTTTCCCGTTGTGTCCACAGGAGAATGTAATACTTTTTTGCAAAGTTAGTCAGACGACGGGAAAAGAAACCTTACGCGAAGAAAAAAAAAGTGGAAGTGTGTCGTTTTGTGTAATTTTTCAATGGTGAAGAGCAGAAAGCAGAAAAAAAATAAAAGTTCCAATGCGTGCGAGAATCAGTGGCAGTACTTTCCGCGTGTGAAGCAACAGAAAATTATGCAAATACGGTTTTATTTTTCCGAAGTGTACTTTGCTATTGAGCTGAAGTGAAGCAAGCAAAAAGCTGATGAAAGTGTAGTACGACGACGACGACGAATAGCTTGCATTAAATTAATTGAAAAAGTGAAAAAATAATGGAAAATAACACGAGAGAATAGACAGCTGTCGTGAATTGGATAGCAAATGCCGCTGCCGATGTTTTGTTTCCAACCTGGTCATGGCGTCATACTAAAATAGTTTACTTCGAATGTGCCACTCGTGTCTGTGCTGTGCTAGTTAATTATTTTTTTCGTTGGACCCACCCACCTCTGAAGGCTTAAGACAGCAGCTTAGGAAGACTTTTCACGGCCGGCTGAAGCCAAACTCGTTGCTCCGTTGGCGGCGTGTGCTCATCGGTTCCCGGATAGCAGCCCGGAAAAAGGTAAAATAGGCCAATAAAAACAAAACAAGAGATCCGTTTATTGGTGTTCCGGTTATTGTTACAGGAAAAGTTTCCCGGTGGGAGGAGGAGTTCCTTTATGATTATCTTATTGCTTGCAGCAACAAAGACCGAAGAGTTCCCTCTGATTCGGGACCGGTTTTCGTTGGAGCAAATCGCCTTTGGCTTCAACGGGGTAAGCCGAGGAATTTCGGGAAGAATGTGAAAAGTTTACACTTGGTTTGAAGGGAATCTTTAATCAGTGTTTATCGGAGTTGTTATGGCTTAAGGTTGCCGATTTAATTGTTTACGCGTTTCTCGATATGGGCTGACCGTTTTCGCTAATGACGCCCAATGTGAATTGACCGGACGTTTTGGGCGAAATCTTTAAGAAATTTGAGCGTTGCAATTATGACCTAGTTATGCTGTTTTTCCAATAAGAATTGTAGAACTGGCCAATCGATTTGGGAAGCTCTGGAAAAAAGGTAATCCGCATTTTTTCCTCGAAAACCGAGGGACAAGGCAATGCTTGGAACGAAGCAAATGATCATAATTTCCCTTTACTGACACGGGTTTATTTTTTTGGGCTCGGTCGAAAAAAAATTCTTTAGTAGAAAAAAAGTTTCTCATTTAATCTGTCAGTTAAAGCAAGTAATAAGTAAGAGATTTGAGGGATTTGAACTAGATGGTGGTTTGATGTATTTTTGTAAGATTAGAATGGCGTCATCTATTGTGAAATGTAAATTCTCTCCGAGATCACATGGGAACTCTATCGTCGGTAATTGATGCATTTAAGTCCAGCATTAGATCTCAAGCGACCAGAAACTAGTAAGAGACAAGACAATTCGTGCCTGCACATATGTACTACATGCAAGGATGGCTTTTTTGTCGTATCAAAGAACGCTCGCCAGAAACTCTTCATACGATTGAATCAGTGCCATCAAAGAGAGACGGATATCATCTCAGCAACAACAAAAAAACGGCATGGTTCATTTAACATAGAATAGACACCAGTGCGAGAGCGAATTTCTCTCGATGACATTTCTGAGAATCAAAAGTTAGCACGCTGCTGTGGGTATCCTCTCTGAAGCAACAAACGGTCGCTTATTCTCGTTTCGCGATCCGATTCTATACAGGCAGTTGATAATTGCGATAGAATCATTTTTCTATTGTCGCTTATTCTAACTATGTACATATAATCTTTGTATAAGTTGTGTCTATGAAAATTTCTGTGAATGCTCCACACAAGGGTTTTGAAATATTGCAACCTAGTATGAGAATCATAAAGTCGAATCATCGATTCGATTTTCTTGCGATAATTTTCAACGTGCGATTCTCTCTTGGTAATAAAGTCCACACAGCATCAATCATTATCAGACTGTAATTTTTTTAAGGGCCGTGAAATACTCAGAGTATGAAGTGGAGCGAAGAAATGTAGAAAAATTCTCTCGCGGTTCATGCATTGAAAATGTTGTATACAATATAGATAAATATCGAGCAGCTTCTGCCAAATTTTCGGCAATCACCAACACTGACTAGATGTAATGAGAAGTTCCGGACCTAGGTCGATATTTACCGTGAATTTTTTTTTATTCTTCAGTCTAATTTCCATCCAAAATACACCTGACCCATCGGTCCTCCAACATTTTGAAGTTCTTTGAAAACGAGGAAACCTTTTTTAATCCACCTTTCTCATATCAATCATACTATCATATGTAATACTGCGGCATTTTTAAAAATAATTTTCTTCGATTCTTAAAAGAATAACCGAAATCGGTTTGTTTGATCGTTTACTGATAAAAACTGTCAATTGGAGAAGATTTGAGGTCGATTTAGATAACTTTTTACGGTTTTTCGCCCTTTTCAGTGATGGTATAAAATTTTAAACGCACTTTACCCTATATTTCCGAACCAGGAAGTCGGATCCGGATGAAATTCAGGAATTACGTATGGGATCACAGGACCTTTCATTTAAACTTAAGTTTGTGAAATTCGGTCGCGCCATCTATGAGAAAAGTATATTTTTATTTTTGCACATTTTACCCCATAACTCCGGAATCGGAAGTCGGATCCAAATAATATTCAGGAATTTTGTATGGGACCACAAGACCTTTCATTGGAATCTAAGTTCGAGAAAATCGGTCTAGCCATCTCCGAGAAAAGTTAGTGCAAAACAACGTTACATATACACATAAACACATAGACGTTTTGCGTACTCGACGAACTGAGTCGAATGATATCTCCAGGGCACTCCAGGGCTCGGTTCAAAAGTCGGTTTTTCACAGTAATTTCATAACCTTTCTATATAAGAGAGGCAAAAAGATTTGTCAAGGCCTTCAATATAGGCTTCCGTTTCTGCAATGACCTCACTACCCATACTCGCATATAAGTCCCATATCGATTTTCACCAATTTTCAGTTAGGTTGAGGAATGAAATATATCCTCAATATACTCTCAGAAATTGCAATATAAGTGGAGGGTTTCTTCAGTAAAATGTGAAAAAATATCTACTCATGTCTGTCCCATATGCAAAGTACCCGCATATCAGTCCCATTCAGTGCAAATTTTAATAATTTCATTAGCAATATTGGAATAGCAAAGGTGTATTACCAATATTTCATGTGATAATACCATGATTTAGCTTTAGGTAGCACAATAAATAAAAAAAATCGGAAATAAAATTTAGACCATCTTTTTCCATAGCTTGATGAAAACTACAACTCGTCTGTCGATCAGCTGTTATTCAAACCAGGGGTGGAAATTAGCAAATTTTTTGATTCATAGTAAATAAAAATAGTCAGTATTATCTTTTCATATCACATATTTCATATTATAATGAATTTTGAAATGAATGATTTTTGATAATATAAATTTCGCTTTTACTTAGAATTTAAAAATGTCTTCAACGTTGTTAGTATTACTGTCTGATTCGGAATCAACATTTCAACAAAGTTAGGATAGTTTTAATGCTGCTCTGTGTTCTTTAAACAGGTTTGAAGTTCAAATGGCTGTTACTTACAGTTCCGGTGATATATTGGTATAAGTGACGTAAATGTCAAAACTGTTTAGCTCTCAATTTTATTCGATATCAATAATTTTAAGCTCGTTTTTTCGTTTCGAATCAATAAAAATGTGGACATAAATAAACAGCCAAACCGTTCATTAATGCATATAGATGCTTTTAAGAAATTATTTACAAATATATACCGCGTAATTTGATTATATCTCTAATTGTTCATGACTTACTTTGACAAACTATATAACCATAACTTTTATTTCTGAAGAGATAGAACATTTTTTTCTTCTACAAAGTTTTAGAACTGTTGAAAATAATTTATACTTTGTCAAATATACCAAAAGTCTAGGTCGCACCGTTTCGGATATAAAATTTTTTTATGCATACTTTGTTTGGAATAATTGAAGAAAATATAAAATCCCATAATTCTGTTGAAGGTAGTGCATAGGTTTGTTCTTTTCTGGTAAAGTTATAAACATTTTTACCATTTTACTTTTTGCCTTTCTCATATAGATTGCATAACCTAATCACTGTGAAAACCGACTTTTGAACCGAGGCCCGGAGGGCCGAGTGTCATATACCATTCGACTCAGTTCGTCGAGTACGCAAAATATGTGTGTGTGTGTGTGTGTGTGTGTGTGTGTGTGTGTGTGAGTGTGGGTAACGTTTGTTTGTACTAACTTTCCTCGGAGATGTCTGAACCGATTTTCACAAACTTAGATTCAAATGAAAGGTCTTGAGGTCCCATAAAAAATTCCTGAATATTATTTGGATCTGACCTCCGGTTCGAGAGTTATGGGGTGAAATGTGCAAAAAAAAGAAAATATGTGCTCTAACTTTTCTCATAGATGGCGCGACCGATTTTCACAAACTTAGGTTCAAATGAAAGGAAATATAGGGTAAAGTGGGTTAAAAATTGTATACCTTCACTGAAAATGGAGAAAAACCATAAATTTTTTCAATTGATAGTTTTTATCAGTAAACGATCAAACAAACCGATTTCGGTTATTCTTTTAAGAATCGAAGAAAATTATTTTGAAGAATACCACAGTATTTTATATGATAGTATGATTTATATGAGAAAGGCATCATTACACCACTAGGTGGATTAAAACAGGTTTTTATAGTTACAGGAGCTTTTTTATATATATACAAAATAGATAAAAAATTAGCTCAAATTTTAGAATTTTTTTAGGAGGGCAGAGTGTCATACATCAATCGATTCAGCTCGACGAACTGAGCAAATGTCCGTGTGTGTTTGTCTGTATGTGTGTTGTCAATGAAGAGGTCGAGATCTCAGAGATGGCTGGACCGATTTTGATCAGACTAGTCTCAAATGAAAGGTCTCCCCGTCACCCTGAACGCTATTGAATGGTTTTGAGATCGAATGCTTACTTTTTGAGTTATACGAAGTTTTATGTCAAAATTTGCATGTTTATTGATAATATCTGTTACAATTGATCTTGAAAACAGAATATTATTCTAGACTTAGATTTCGCACGGTAATAGCTATCTAACAAGCCATAGATTGTCAAAATCCGTCCGTTTTGAACGGAGATATTGATATTATTGTGTAAACGACTTTTCGCCTCATTCCAGTAGTAGGAGTTTTGAGCGCTAAATGGCAAAGTAATGTCTGTTAGCAACGTGGAACACGATTTTAATTGTTTATAACTACCAAAAAGACTGTGTACAGCATACTGCTTCATGAAATTTTGACTCGGACCGATTTTAGCACGGTTCGTTTTTGGCAACATAATTGTTCGAATATGACATATGTAAACCAGATAATGGCAGCATTTCCGAGTTGAAAGCAATTGAATAATTATTTTGGTTTAAACTACTTACAGTAATAAATGCTGGAAGAACATAACATCTATATACCATTCGAATCAGTTCGTAGAGGTCAGCAAATGCGTGTGTGACAGATAATTTCACGTAATTTTCTCGGAAAATTTCTTTTCTAAAAACTCAGATTCCTATGAAAAGTCGTATGCTCCCAAACAAGGTTCCTGAATTATGTTTGGATCCGACTTCTGGTTCCAGAACTATAGGATGATATGTGAAACGAAATTAAAATTGCGTAACTCATATTTCTCGTAGATGGCTGAACCGATCTAAGATTTAAATGAAATCTAGAAATCATCTAAGATTCAAATGAAAAGATTCTTGCTTTTTAGTCAAATCCAACTTCAGGTTCCCCCTGACAGGGTGGTTAGTATAAAAATGTCTATTTCACATAAATTAATGAGGTTTATCGGGTTTGCAGATTTGGATTGTCGATAACCAAACAAACTTATTTCAGTTTTAGTGGTATTCAGTTTTCGATTAGGCTTTAATTCGCACTACGATTTCTCAAAAATATCACCACTGTTTTTAAAAAAATTTGAATCAAATGTGAACTATACAGCTAATCAGGTGAATTTATCTGACTTCGGCTACACCGATTTTCGGATTCCGGTTCCAGTATCGAATCGTTTCTCAAAGTTTAATCGTTTTCACACAAAAAAGCCAAATCGACAAAGACAAAATAATTAATTTTATCCAATTCTGACTTCCGATTCTGGAATTATAGGATGATGAATTTTTAAAATTCGGATCGATATAGAAGATGACAATCCCGAAAAGCTTTAAAGTTGGACTCAAAAGTATTGCAATTTATTCATCATATGGCCATACGAATCGTTTTCGGTTATGCTGGTTCCTAAATACCGGTTCTGGTAGTATCGTAAATAACCGTAAACTCTAAAGTGGAACTTACTTCAACATATAACATGTTCAAACGATTATCACACGTTTAGATTTAAATTCAATCCGATTTGCAGTTTCGACATTACAGAGCAATGAGTGATTCAAATATCATATTGCCGCTTAAAACGACGGTCATTAAAATAATGTCATGAGAACTGAAACAACGAAGAATATTTATGCAAAAAACACATGCGGATTGATATCAAAAGGTATCATGTCACTGCTAGGTGAATTAGGCACGTTTTATTGATTCGAACCTCTGTGCGATGGTTTGAAATTTGTAGTATATTTTTACCTGAACGTTTGCTTCGGATCGCCCCGGTGAACGATCAAAAGGTTAAAGCCGGGGTAAAATAAATGATATTAATAATAATAATAATGCTTCTGATTTGGAACTAGGGTAAGGGCTCCCTATTTCATCTCAGCTTCAATTTCCATCTCATTCCTTCACCTCATAACTTTGAACATTAATGATATCTTTAAACGTACCTGAACAAAACTGTGGAACGTTTTAAAACATTTATTCTAGGTTTTGCCACACTTTCCAATTGAAAAAAATAGTTAAAAAACCTTCAACGATCTCTTTTTTCAATTAAAATAAACTCACTTTTTGATTTAGGAACCACTTTCATCTGAAGTTTTACAATTCATCATGTTTCTGTATATTTACTAATCGATTCGTCTCAAAACATGAACACTATTTCACATAATTACACCACAATTCAATGTTGGATGACTTTATAGTTAGTAATGTTCACTTTCCACTTGTTTATTCAACGATTAAATACTTCTGAAATTACCTGGTAAGCAATAAAAGCAATGAAAAATATGAGATGAAAATTTGCACTTAATTCACTTGATTGCGCTTTGTTTTCATCTCATTTCGTATCGCAAGGTTGCCAAGTTTTCTCATAATGGTAAATAAAAAAAAATATTTTTTCTTCTTTAAATTATCGTCAACAAGTATTTTTTGGTATCATTAGACATTAGTTTAATTATATCATTGATATTTACATATAAATAAAACTGTTTCGGATTCTAATATTACCAAATAGAGCGTGTTAAATACTAATCAGATAACCATTCTGGCAAATCTAGTAGCACTGGTTTATTTCCGCTATACATCACCATAACACTGTTAAATGTGTGTGTTTCATCGGCTGTGCACAGAGATGCCAGATATTTTCATAGAAAATATGTATCTTCTCTATCACTATCACTATCACTAATAAAATGAATCAAATTCAAATTGATTTTAAATTTTAATATAAATGTTTATTAGTGTTCAGTGTAGTTTGCTTAAAAGATTTCTATTTTAACTTGTGATTTGTCCGTTGATTAATAAACTTTTAAAGAAGTACTGCAATCAAATACTAATAGATACTCAGAGAGAAAAGTCTAACGGTTTACTTCTCACTTTTTATGAACCTTTGCAAATCTGTATTAAATTTAGCAAATCTGTAATCTGATTTAACGAACGCTAACGCAAAAATCTATACGATACAGATAAATCTGTATGAATGGCATCTCTGGTTCTACATTTTGTTTTTAGAAGGGCTAATGCCTAAATAGTAACAATTCTTTTTTTTGTTTTTTTTAAGTTCCCCAAATTAACTGCAGAGTAATATTTTAAATTTGAAACGAAAGGTAATAAAAACTATTCAAAAAAATTCAAACGTCGAAATGATTCCTAACTGTTTTTTAAAATATCGTGTGTTGTGTCATAGTTGGCATTAGGCTCTTTTCAAGGAAAGTTCTGACATTTTGCTCCTGAGAGTGTAATAGTGCAATATTTTGGTTTTGATTGCTGTCGCCATTGCTAATTTATGGGATGAATAAAGGACCAACGATATGATGAATAGAAAACCTTTGAGATGAAACTAGGAGCACAGTAGTGAACATATCAGAAGTGTTTTTAGCTGAGTTTTAAATTATTATTTAAATTTCCAATGAATGTGAATCAATTTTCAATGTAAAGCAAGGCGAATTAAGCAGAAATATGAAAAAAAACGTAGTGATTTTGGTGGCTAATTCAGGTTTTTAGGGTAATTTCCTTACAAATGAGATGATATAGGGAGTCCTAACCTTATATTCATAATTTAATGAAATATAAATACTAAGATCATAAGATCAGATATAATTTTAAAAAGTTCCGCGGCGAACGACCAAAATTAGGTTAAAGCCGTGTATAAATAAACGATATAAAAAAAAGCTCCTGTTATGATCTAATGATCGGGAACTGTCGTCTCTGTTAGGAGAAGTCGTACTGTACAAGATACTGAATTGAAAAAAAACAGGAAAAGTCAGACATTGGTTCGAATATCGACCACTTATTATTTAAAATATATAGCTTTATGTAACATCCCCAAGCGGTAGGTGTAATGATATAAAAAATCTGTTTAACAATGGTTTGGCACGGTTTTGTATTATTTTAAATGACACTTGTATACAGGAAATAAAAATGTAGTGCTTATTCAAAAATTGCTTTTATTATTCATATCTGATAAAGTTTGCATTAACGCCAAACTAATAAAGTCATTGAAACCTAAATCTTATTCGCATTGAGAAACCTTAGAATTTGACAGGAAGAAAATTCGGAAAAATTTGTCTGATAAATAATACTTGCTAATCCAAACCGATAACCTTCAAACGTTCGATTTGTTCCAGTAAATTATCCATTCAAATATAGAATGCAAAACCAAACGAAAATGTACTGGGTTACAAAGCGCACCCTTTTCATCCCCCTTCCGAGCTGATTTCTTGGCCTTTTGAGCTAAGACCATCGTTTACGGTTCATTGATAAACTCGGTCCAGACTTTTCCTGGGATGTTGTTCCCCATGGGGATTAATTTGCTTGACCGGTTCGACAGAATCCGTTTCAAGATTAATTGGATGGTGATGTTTCATAGGAACAAAGCGCAGCGGATCGAGCATAAACCAATTCGAAGAATGGAGTCCTATTTAGCGGCACTGGAATCCATGATCAAACAAAACGTACGCCTCAACAACCGCTGAAAAATTCCATTCGTGAGTAACATACTAAAATGCTATGATGAAACCCGAACGGACGAGATTGCAGCAGCATGCTAACGTTGAATTACTCCATCTGCAACTCCCGCGAGATGATATTTGCACGAATCATGGATACACTTTTGGTTTTGGTTGCTGCGGGATTTCTAGCTGTTCTCACTCTGATTGCTTGAATGGCGAACGAGAATGCCACCGTTATCGTAGAATAAACTGTCCGAAGGGAAATCTCGCTTTGATTTTCTTTATTGAAGGGTAATTGAAAGACGAGCTATAATGTTTAGTGAAGTTTCGATATTGGCTGTTTGAATGGAGTGCAGCGAGTTAGTGTAAATTGAAAATCATTACAATGATTTATTGCAAGACCCATGTGTCGCGTGCTGCTCAGTTTATTGGATTCATTAGTCATGGAAGCGTACCGCGGAACACCCTTCGTTTCTCAGAGATATTGTTATGCTTGAGATTGGCTATGATTTAATCAAAACATTTGTCAGTCACTCCGGTACAATTGGATGCTATCCATATCTGTATCTGGCAAAGTGGGCTGTCTACTGTCAGACTGTTTCATCGCAAACATTTACATCTCGTTTCATCCCAATAGACAACACAGCACTCAGAGCGCAAACAAACGAAAAATTTATCTCCAAGAGACGACATCGTTTAAGCAAATTCTTTCGCTGGTGCCACTTTGCCTGCTTCGGTGCGATGTCAGCGATTTATCAACTCCAACATTTTTCCATTTACAATTGCAGAGCAAGCAGTCCTTATTGTGTTATTTCTTCCATTTATTTTACAGCCCGTTGCCTTATTTGCACTGCACAGCACAATGCGACAGTTGTAACCAATGGCAGCTACGGTTTTTGTGTCGGAATGACTACCAGCGATGTCAGGATGTTATATTGTCAATTACGGTAGACTTTTACCGGTTGAAACATTTAGAAAATGTAACTAAAAGAGGTTCTTTTTAAGCAAGAAATTCGAAAAGTTGAATTTGACGTAAACACCATGAACTGTCGTTTAAATAATTTAACGTGCTAACGGAGAATACACACGGAAAGACCGAAATCAGCATTTTGGCGAAAAAATTAGTTGATTTTCTGATTTTAGTTAGTTATTTTTTGAGACAACTAAAAAAATCTTACTTTTGCTGATTTAGATTTTCTAATTCTAGTTCCCTTAATAATAATAAAATATTTGTTGATATGGCTATTTTTTTAGTTGAATTCACCAATTAAACGTGCTGTCATTTCTTAGCTAAGGCACACTTCATATCCATTCAACTAATTTTTTAGTTGAATTAAAGAAATAAAAAGTTGTTTTCAACCAACATAAATGGTTGAATTGGTTTCTGCAATTCGCAGCTATATGGCGCTCTGTCACCGAAATAACGTTAGCACTGTAATGACTACTAGCCACTAGATGGCACACTTCTACCGAAAAAAATTTCAGTCGCGGTTATCTTTTCTATATTGGCAGGTATAAATACGATGTTGTATTGGAGAAAAAGACATAAGCGAAACATAAACTTCTTTTTGAAAATTTTACTTCTAAATCGCTGTTTTCTTCATTCGACTTCGCGAAATCGACTCTCTCACTGAAAACTTTGAGCACTCGGAAAACAAAAATCGAATACAAGTAATACACCGGACGGCGTAGCCCGGAATATTAGAAGATACAAAAAACATCATTTGACGTGTACAATTAGAGTGCAACATTCGAAACTCACTTCACTGTTCCGCGTAAAAACATTATTACCCACAATCGCTTCAAATGCGCACAAATTCTGAATAAATACACTTTCCACTAACAGTTTACGTCATTTTCACATATCGGTTTAGAAATTTATATATGGATATATCGTAACACATGCGAAAAACGTGTAAACAATTTGCAAGCAGTTTCAACAAGACTGTTCCTTTTAGCTTTCTAATGGATTGTTTTGCTTTGACACTTCTCATGAGTTTTTGACTAATAAACTTGTTAATAAAACCAATTTCATTTTTGTTTTTTTGTGCTGTCCTTCAGTAATGACGGTGATAGATAAATAGAAACAAATTTTCTGATTTTAATCACGAAATTAGTTGTCAATGAGAATTTCGTGTTGGATTGAAATATTGCTGGTTTGTGTCCAGAATATTCGCCAACTAAACACATTCTCTAAAAATAAGAGTTTTTTTTAGCAAAGTAAATTCTCAATTTTAACTAATTTTATAGTTATTTTGGAAATTTTGCTGTTAAAATCAACTAATTCAAAAACAGTAATACGAATTAGGCGCAGAGCTAATTTCGGTCGTTCCGTGCACAAATTAAAAAAAAATTATTTGCTTGCAAAAAATCAAATTTCTCAAGAAGAAAAGGAGAAACCCGACGAAACGAATGATTTCGATTTTTGAATTCATTTTTACACCGCTATCTCAACTGAAACGTTGCTAACAATAAACTATTCAAGTTAGGATTCGATCAGCGGCGCGACATGTGTCCACAAGGTCAGCTCGTATCCGAGCGAGTTGCGCTGCGGTACCCGTGCGGATCGTGATTGAAAAATTCACTGCTCCGAAAGTATTAATCTTTCCATTCTGAAACTTTGCCAAGATTGAGTTAAACCCCTAAGGCTTCTTTTGTCAACTAAAAACCTATTTTAATCCACCTAGTGGTGCAATGATGCCTTTCTTATATTACTCATTACAACATAAATATAACCGTGAAATTCGCAAAAACAACTGTTTATTGAATAGTCGGTGTTGAACAGTCGTTCGCACCGCACGCGTATAGCTCTTGGCTCCTGGAATTTTTTTCTGGCTACCTAGAGTTTCATTGATTCAAGGCTTCAGTCTTTTTCAAGGCTACCTGAATCACTAACTAAGTGACTAAGTGATACAAAGAGTGATATTAGAGTGACTAAGTGATACAAAGAGTGATATTAGAGTAACTAAGAAATTAATCAGCCTTTTTTAAGGCTAGCTAGGAGTCTAATCGAAGACTAATTTAGCCTAGTTAATTTAATTTAAAATTTCATTAATTTCAAAAATGCCTGCGTCCAACCGGAAAGGCAACAAGCCTAAGGCTAAAAATAATTCAATACGGAATAAATCACAATCCGTTATTCAACATTTTTCTAATAACATTCACGATCTTATAGAATCTGAATGTAAAAATAAAAGACAACGGACGGATTTCCCTTCCGCTGATCCTATGCCGTCTAACAATATTTACGAGATTCTTCCTGAATCCGATTGTAGTGACATAGAAGAAAATTCTTCAAAAATTCCCAAAATGGACGCTTGTCGTTCTGGGAAGAAACAACAATCTATGCCACCAGTGACGGTGATGATTTCCGACTTCAAAGCATTCCGTACTGAGCTTTCTACTTTTCTCCCGGAAGTAAAAGTCTCATTTCAAATCGGACGAAGAGGAGAATGTCGAGTCTTGGTGGATGGATTGGAAGATTACGAACGTCTTATTCGATATTTGTCCGAAAAACTTCATAAATTTTATTCATATGATATAAAATCAGACAGACCCTTCAAGGCTGTCTTGAAAGGATTATCAAATGATCAAAGTATTGATGAAATTAAAAATGAACTAAAAGAATTGCTTGGTTTTGCCCCTTCCCAAGTAATACTTATGAAAAAAAGAGCGAATGGTACTTCTAAACCACGCTCTGGAATTTCCCATGAACTGTACCTAATACACTTCAATCGAAGTGATGTAAACAATTTGAAAACCTTAGAAAAAGTACGTTTCATTTCCCACATTAAAATTCATTGGGAACATTATAAACGGCATAATCGTATTGCAAACTTAACGCAATGTCGTCGTTGCCAAGGCTTCGGTCATGGAACCAAAAATTGTCATATGGATATACGGTGTTTGAATTGTGGTAAATCGCATTCGAAAGACGATTGTCCAATGAATGAAACCACTGATAAATTTTCATGTTCAAATTGCAATGGAAATCATAAATCCAATTATTTGAAATGTCCTGTCAGAGAAAAAATTTTAAACGCTCGTTCGCTTAGACAACAAGTCAAATCAACGACCTTAAATTTACAGAATATACCTGAAAATTCTTCTAAGGCACCTGCCAATTCGTCTTCTAACGAAAACAATTTATTGACAGGTAGATCGACCTCGTCATCATCTTCTTCTAATGTCAGTTATGCTGGTATATTAGGTAGAAATCTATCTCCTATTTCTTCTAATGTAAATAATCAAAACACAGGACCGCCTTGCAGTTCTTCTTCTAACGAAAACAATTTATTAATAGGTAGACCGGCCAAATCATCTTCTTCTAATGGCAGTCTACCTACAAATATTCCTTCAATGCCATTCGCTTCTTTAAATGAAGTCGATTTAGGCGATATAACTGAAAATAAAATGATCTACCTACAAGATCAACTTTTTCAAATGATCATCCAAATGAATTCGACTTCATCACTTTTTGAAGCATTTCAAATCGGATGGAAATTTGCAAATAATATTATAATGAATTTAAAATTTAACAGTGATGTTAAATAATTATTTGAATATTTTAAATTGGAATGCTCGATCTTTGAAATCGAGTGAAGATGAATTTTATAATTTTCTCAAAGTTCACAAAATTCATATTGCCATTGTGACAGAAACTTTTCTTAAACCAAATGTAAAATTGAAAAGTAATCCACATTATGTGGTTCATCGATTTGACAGGTTTACTGGAATTGGTGGTGGAGTTGCCATTTTTGTCCAACGGCAAATTAAACATCGAATTTTACCTTCTTTCAATACTAAAGTTATTGAAAGCTTGGGAATCGAAGTTGAAACCATTCATGGAATTTATTTCATCGCTGGAGCATATTTGCCATTCCAATGCACCGGCGAACAATTAAATTTCTTTAAAGGCGATTTGCAAAAACTTACAAGATATCGATCGAAATTTTTCGTAATAGGGGACTTAAATGCTAAGCATGTCCAGTGGAATTGTAGGCAAAATAACAGTAATGGTAAAATACTTCATAATCAACTCTCAGCTGGTTACTTTACAGTTCTTCATCCCAGTAATCCTACTTGTTTCTCTTCCGTGAAAAACCCGTCTACAATTGATCTGGTTCTAACAGATCAAAGTCACATTTGTAGTGAACCGATTACACATGCTGACTTTGACTCAGATCATCTTCCAGTAACATTCAGACTTTCCAACGAAGCTATAATTAATCCAATTAGTTCTGTTTTCAACTATCATAGAGCTAATTGGTTGGATTACAGATCTCACATTGAAAATCATGTGGATCATGAAACTATTTTAGAAAATTCTGCGGACATCGACACAGCAATTGATAATTTGAATCATTATATTATCGAAGCTAGAAATCTTTCAGTTCCCAAAGCTCAAACTAAATTAAATTCTCCTATCATCGATGACAATCTTCAACTGCTCATTCGGTTGAAGAATGTTCGTCGACGACAATATCAACGTTCTCGTGATCCTGCTATGAAAAACATAGTTAAGGATTTACAAAAAGAAATTAAACATAGATTTACTCTTTTGCGAAATGAAAATTTCGCTAAAGAAGTTGAACAAATTAAACCATATTCTAAACCTTTCTGGAAACTTTCTAAGGTTCTTAAGAAACCTCAGAAACCAATTCCTGCTCTCAAGGAAGGAAATCAAATACTTCTTACAAATGGTGAAAAAGCTCAAAAGCTAGCTCAGCAGTTCGAGAGTGTCCACAATTTTAATTTAAACGTTGTGAGTCCTATTGAAAATGAAGTCTCACTGAAGTATGATCATATTTCAACCCAAGTGTTATCACACGATGACATTTTTGAGACGAATTTTGATGAAATTAAATCAATTATTAGGAAACTCAAAAACATGAAGGCTCCTGGTAATGATGGAATTTTTAATATTCTTATTAAAAATCTTCCCGATGTTGCCTTGAGACTCCTGGTTAAAATTTTCAACAAGTGTTTTTCATTAGCTTACTTCCCAAAAAGATGGAAAAACGCTAAAGTAATTCCTATCCTAAAACCTGATAAAAACCCAGCAGAAACATCAAGTTATCGCCCAATTAGCTTACTTTCTTCTATCAGTAAACTTTTTGAAAAAATTATCTTGTTGAGAATGATGACTCATATAAATGAGAATTCAATTTTTTTACCAGAACAGTTTGGATTTCGTCATGAACATTCAACTACTCATCAACTTGTCAGAGTAACGAACATGATAAAAGCAAATAAATCTTCTGGGTTATCCACTGGAGTTGCTCTTCTAGACATAGAAAAAGCATTCGACAGTGTTTGGCACAAAGGTTTAATAGCAAAAATGTCTGATTTCCAGTTTCCTATTTATTTGATCAAAATGATTCAAAATTATTTAACTGATCGTACTCTTCAGGTTAGCTATCAGAATTGTAAATCTGAAATGCTACCCGTACGAGCCGGTGTTCCGCAGGGTTCGAGTGTAGCTCCAATCTTGTATAATATTTTCACTTCTGATCTACCAAATCTACCCGTTGGTTGTCAGAAATCGCTATTCTGTGACGACACAAGTCTGTTAGCCACAGGTAGAAATCTAAGAGTGATCTGCAGTCGCCTACAAAGAAGTTTAAATATTTTCAGTGATTATCTGTCAAAATGGAAAATTAAACCAAATGCAGCAAAAACGCAATTAATTATCTTTCCTCACAAGCCAAGAGCTTCTTTTCTAAAACCAAACAATAATCACATTCTCAAATTGAATGGCTTGGAATTGACATGGTCTGATCAAGCTAAATACTTAGGTTTAACGTATGACAAAAAACTCACTTTCAAGGATCACATTGAAGGAATCCAGGCAAAGTGTAATAAATATATTAAATGTTTATATCCTCTTATAAACAGAAATTCTAAGCTCTGTCTAAAAAACAAATTGTTAATTTATAAACAAATTTTCAGACCAGCCATGCTTTATGCGGTACCAATTTGGTCAAGCTGTTGTTCCACCAGGAAGAAAACGCTTCAAAGGATTCAGAATAAAATTCTGAAAATGATTCTGAAGCGTCCTCCCTGGTTTAGTACAAATGAGTTACACAGACTCACAAATATAGAACCATTAGATGTAATGTCACATAATATTATAAGCAAATTCCGACAAAAATCGATGCAATCTTCAATTGAATCGATTCGCTCTCTGTATTAGTTAGTAAGTTAGTATATAAGTTCCTTTTCCCCATTACACAATACAAGTAGGTTTAGAATTTTCCCTACACAAAAATCTCAGAATTGCGGAAGCAAATGATGTCTTCATGGTAATAACCAAATCATATATATATATATAATAGGGCTGAAAAGTCACCACTTGTGGCTGAACACCCAATTTAAATCTTAATAATTTAATTTTAACTCATATTCCAATAAATAGTTATTTAAAAAAAAAAAAAAAAAAAACTGTTTATTGAATAGAAATAGGAAAATTTGTTCGGACCTAATCTTACAAACTCTACAAATCCTGTTTACCGTGTAGTTCCGGAACCGGAAGTAGTATCCACAACAAATTATAGAATTCCGTATGAAGTTGTAAGACTTTTTTTTTGAACCTATAAGTTTGTGAAAATCGATTTGGCCATCTCCAAGAAAAGTAAGTGAGATTCTTTTAGCAGTTTTTAATCACCATATCCAATTCTTCCGAAACCGGATTCAGATGAACGGAATAGCCGAAGTTGGTTCGTTTGCCAGCAACAAATATGACCTACAAATAGGAACAGTTCTGAATGTAGTTAAACCTATACTTACTATCTCATGCTCTATTTCTATTAAACCAATTAAAAGAAATCAAACAAATGAAACGAACCTGCGCTTCTGTTACGTCTGCATATGTAAGTCAAGCTAAACAGCATGAATCAGCAGCATAAAACATGTAGTAGATTTATTATTATTATTGATATTATTATTATTTTTATTTTTATTACTAATATTATTATTATTACTTTACTACACAACCAGCACAGTGTTACTGCACTACCGGCTGTGTAAAGTGCATATTCTTTTTAAATATTTTTCAATTCATTGAAAATTCTTCTATTCTTTCGGTCAAACTTATCAGAAAATAGCTTAAATTTTTATTAATCGCAGTACTATCTTTTACCAATATCACACACTAGTAGCAGACATCCGTAACGGTTTCGTTTTTTTATAGCGTGTACGAAATAGAACAAAGCACGTTTCATTCAGTTTTTTGTTTTCTTCTTCTTTCGGTGTTGTACATATTGTCACTATATATGGCGATTTGAAAACTTTGACACTCATCATCTGTAACTGCGGAACAGTAGCTTTAAAGACAGTATGCATTTTAATTCAAATCAAGATTTGTGAAAATCGGTTCAAGCATCGCAGAGAAATCGAAGTGAATTTAGTTTTAGATGTTTTTCTTCTCCACTTTCGGTGCTTTCGGAACAGGAAAAGCTGGAGAGCAGTAGTGCCGAATCAAATTTTCACGCCCACAAACTAACAAGCTCTGCAAACTAGAATAATTTATCAGACAGTTTTATGGGACTTGTACCTGTTTTTAACCCCACACATTAGAAAAAAGTCCCTGTGATTTTACATCTTATTAGATGCACATAAATGGAGCGTCCCAGCTCACGCAAATTCACGTTGAAGAACATTTAATATTGTGTCTAAAACTTCATAACATGAAATTCGTTGAAATAAAAATAGAATACTGATAGCAACCGCCACGACTTGACCCGAGAATCATTGGATCGCATACTGGAAATCAGACATTTTTGCTATTAAACCTTTGTGCCAAACACTGTCGAATGCTTTTTCTATGTCTAGAAGAGCAACTCCAGTGGATAACCCAGAAGATTTATTTGCTTTTATCATGTTCGTTACTCTGACAAGTTGATGAGTAGTTGAATGTTCATGACGAAATCCAAACTGCTCTGGTAAAAAAATTGAATTCTCATTTATATGAGACATCATTCTCAACAAGATAATTTTTTCAAAAAGTTTACTGATAGAGGAAAGTAAGCTAATTGGTCGATAACTTGATGTTTTTGCTGGGTTTTAATCAGGTTTGAGGATAGGAATTACTTTAGCGGCTTTCCATCTTTTTGGGAAGTGAGCTAATGAAAAACACTTGTTGAAAATTTTAACCAGGAGTCTCAAGGCAACATCGGGAAGATTTTTAATAAGAATATTAAAAATTCCATCATTACCAGGAGCCTTCATGTTTTTGAGTTTCCTAATAATTGATTTAATTTCATCAAAATTCGTCTCAATAATGTCATCGTGTGATAACACTTGGGTTGAAATATTCTCATATTTCAGTGAGACTTCATTTTCAATAGGACTCACAACGTTCAAATTAAAATTGTGTACACTCTCGAACTGCTGAGCAAGTTTTTGAGCTTTTTCGCCATTTGTAAGAAGTATTTGATTTCCTTCCTTGAGAGTAGAAATTGGTTTCTAAGGTTTCTTAAGAAGGGTTTAGAATATGGTTTAATTTGTTCAACTTCTTTAGCGAAATTTTCATTTCGCAAAAGAGTAAATCTATGTTTAATTTCTTTTTGTAAATCCTTAACTATGTTTTTCATAGCAGGATCACGAAAACGTTGATATTGTCGTCGACGAACATTGTTCAACCGAATGAGCAGTTGAAGATTGTCATCGATGATAGGAGAATTTAATTTAGTTTGAGCTTTGGGAACTGAAAGATTTCTAGCTTCGATAATGTAATGATTCAAATTATGTATTGTTGTGTCGATGTCCGCAGAATTTTCTAAAATAGTTTCATGATCCACATGATTTTCAATGTGAGATCTGTAATCCAACCAATTAGCTCTATGATAGTTGAATATAGAACTAATTGGATTAATTATAGCTTCGTTGGAAAGTCTGAATGTTACAGGAAGATGATCTGAGTCAAAGTCAGCATGTGTAATCGGTTCACTACAAATGTGACTTTGATCCGTTAGAACCAGATCTATTGTAGACGGGTTTTTCACTGAAGAGAAACAAGTCGGATTACTGGGATGAAGAACTGTGAAGTAACCAGCTGAGAGTTGAATATGAAGTATTTTACCATTACTGTTATTTTGCCTACAATTCCACTGGACATGCTTAGCATTTAAGTCCCCTATTACGAAAAATTTCGATCGATATCTTGTGAGTTTTTGCAAATCGCCTTTAAAGAAATTTAATTGTTCGCCGGTGCATTGGAATGGCAAATATGCTCCAGCGATGAAATAAATTTCATGAATGGTTTCAACTTCGATTCCCAAGCTTTCAATAACTTTAGTATTGAAAGAAGGTAAAATTCGTTGTTTAATTTGCCGTTGGACAAAAATGACAACTCCACCACCCATTCCAGTAAACAATTTAAAATTTTCAAATAGAT